>NW_008344499.1:207554-225847 GCF_000622305.1 Nannospalax galili | reverse complement strand
CAGACCCTCCCTATACTCGGGAGGCAGAGGCAGGCAGATCTCTGTGAGTTCAAGGCCAGCTTGGTCTACAGAGGGAGTTCCAGGCAGTTGGAGCTACAGGGAGACAAAAGACAAAAAAAAAAAGACAAAAAAAAAAAAACGAAACCAATCAGCCAACCAACCAAAAATTAGATAAATAATTGAAATAAATTTTAAAATGTCCAGAAAAATATTTACATAACAGAGACTGAGTTTATCTTTTCATTCTACAATCTCAGCACCGTCAGCAAATAAAGAAGTCCATCAAAATTAACACTGTGGGCCTAGTGGAAGCCTGGGCATGACTGGGCCGGAGCCCTTACCTTTTCCCCTGAACTCTTCTGAAATGATGGCTGGAGACAACAGACACCTGGAAACTCATGCCTGCAGCCTGCAGGCGTAGCAGGGTCCACAGTACAGGGACAACACCATGGGCTTTTAAGTTGTCCCAATACCGCCAAAGAAGCCTTAATACTGGAAATCATAAAAGCAAATTTAACTCCTTTAAAAAAAATAAAAAAAACAGGGACCAAATTGGATTTAGTGTTTGAGTACAGGAAACTTTACCAAGATTATGGAAACAGAAAAGAATTCGAGATTAACACATACTGTACATTTCAGTACAGGTGGCAGGACAATTAGAAATCTAGTTAAGCTACAGAAAATCTTCATAAATCTGGGAGGGATTTAGGTCCTGGTGTGCTTTGGTGTAACCCATCATCAGATGCATGGTGTACTGGTCTCCAGCATCCAGACTCCCCAGGTGCGGGGGAGATGATGTAAAAGGGAAGAATAAAGAGATCCTTCTCTGATCCACCTTTTGTGTGGAGCAAACAATTAGGGAGGCCTGGTGCCTGCCAGAGGAACTGGCGGAGTCTCTGAATGCCGCCTCACGCCTTTGTTTTCATAGTTCCGTGTTTTCCTTTTAAGAGTAATTAAGAGCATTCTCATCGGATTAAAGAACAGCTAAGGGCGGGGGAAGTCAAAGGAAAAAGTCTCCTCCCCATGGCTGCACCCCATAGACATTACCTCTGAAACAACGTGTAATTATTTGTTTATGTCCTAAATTGTTTATTACATAGGAAGTTTTGTTTTTGAGGCAGGGTCTCTTGTATTCCAGGCTGGCCTTGAACTCCCTGTGTAATTGAGGATGACATTGAACTTCCACTCCTCCTGGCTCTGTCTCTTGAATGTATAGGCATTCACTACCACACCTGGTTTATTCAGTGCTGGGGATAGAACCCAGGGCCTCATGCATGCTAAGCAAACACTCTACCAATTGAGCTATACCCCTAGCTCCCCCCCTCCACCCTCCTTTTGTTATAGAGAGTCTATTTGCAGCCCAGATTGGCCAGGAACTTGGGGCAATCCTCCTGTCTCTGGGATTAGACATGAGGCACCATACCAGGGAGAATAAACATTTTTTAACTTGGAGGCCACATGGTCTTGGTGTCATACAGTATTACTGTCAAAGCAGCTGTAGACTAGGTACAAATGAATGTGGGAAGCTGTATGAGAAGATGCTGATTTTATAGATAGTGATATTGGAACCTCATGGGATTGTCCCATATCATGAAAGAATATTCTGATTTCTTCTAACCATTTAACAACAACTCTGTGCTTGAAGGCCATGGGTGAGCTTTGGCCCCACTTGTCCTTTACTAACTCCCAAATTAGACAGACCTACCCTGTCTCTTAAATCTCTTCTGCTGAAGCCTCATTAGACAAAGGCTGTGGGGAGGAGAGGCATTCTTTCCCAGCTTGTACCCTGCTTTGGGTTCTGACAATCACCTGTCCCTTCTCAGGGTTACGTTGAACCCTTTTGATAGCATCCTCCTTCTACTCAGCAGAACCAATTCCCAGGCAAGGATAAACCCTAATAGAACGTACACCTGAGCCACTTGGGAAACTTTGAAGGGTCAGTGATAGAGCTCGGTGAAGGAGTACTTGCCCAGCAGGTACAAGGCCTTGGCTAGACCCCTAGCATAGAAATAAGGAGGGAAAGAGGGAGGGGAAGAGGAATGGAAAGGGAAGGGAGTGGGTGGAGATGGCTCAGCAGATTAAGGGACTTGAGTTTCATCTTTAGGACCCACATGGTAGATATACCACACCATGGTGCCCCCCCACCACAATAAATATAAACGTAAATAAATAAATAAAAGTAATTTAAAAGAAGCTTCATGTTGAGCTGGCTTTTGAGCAGCAGACCTCTCCATAGTTAATTCACTGCCCTGCACTGGGTATCACAGACTGTTTTATGTAAAGTGAAGACACATCTGCGGGGCTGGAGAGATGGCTCAGTGGTTAAGAGCTCTGGCTGATCTTGCAGAGGACTGGGATTTGGATCCCAGAACCTATATGGTAGCTAACAACCACCCATAACTCCAGTTTCAGGGAATCTGACACCTTTTTCTGGCCTCCTCGGGCACTGCATGCATGTGATGCACTTCCATACATGCAGAGAAAACACTCATACATATAAAATTTTTTTTTTTTTAAAGATACATTTGCTTGAAGAGGCTAGGCCAGGCTGCCTCAGGTCACTTTTTCCTGACCTAGAAGAGTGAAAGAAGCAGCCCCTGACTTTTTTGTCTGGGATTTCATGTGGCTCCAATGATAGGCTGCTTTAGGGTCCTTCAGTAGGTTTTTGTCTGTCTCCAGAAGGAGAGGCTCAAAACAGACTTCAAATGTCAGAGAATAGACTATCCTGCAGCAGAGCTTTGCAAAATTTTCAAAATGTACCCAACTCTCAAGATTTCGCTCTTTGCCTCAGAGCAGAAATCTTCCTACTCTTGCTTGTTCTGGCTGAATACCAATCTTCTGGGCACCTTTTTTGTTGTTGTTGTTGTTTTGTTTTGTTTTGTTGAGACAGGGTCTCTCTCTCTCCCTGTAGCTCCAGCTGGCCTGGAACTCACTATGTAGACCAGGCTGGCCTCGAATTTGCAGAGATCCACCCACCTCTGCCTGCAAAGAACTGGGATTAGAAGCATGTGTCACCATGCTAGACTTACCCAGGCACCTTTTTAAAGCAAGGGGCAAATGATAGAGAGCAAGAGGAGTTTGCCTTAGCTGGGACTTTATCTCAGCATCCACCAGTGGGAGAGAGGTGGGTGGAGAGTGATCAAAAAAGGCCACTCTGTCTCATTCCCCAGCCTCAGACAAGGGCACACAGAAAGGCAAAAAGGCAGGG
The DNA here is from genome assembly GCF_000622305.1 of Nannospalax galili. NCBI lineage: Eukaryota > Metazoa > Chordata > Mammalia > Rodentia > Spalacidae > Nannospalax > Nannospalax galili. Next base: position 222,639 of record NW_008344499.1, on the reverse strand, counting down.
CCAGGCTGGGGATGCAGCTCAGGTGGTAGATGCCTTCTCACATGCCTGGGTTCCGTACCACATAAACTGGCTATGAAGGCACGTCCTTGTAGTCCCAGCACTCACAAAGTGGAGATAGGAGAATCAGATGTTCAAGGTTATCCTTGGCTACATAATGAGTTGGAGGTTAGCCTTGGCTACATAAGATCCTGTCTCATGAACTAAAAAAAGAAAAGGCAAGACCCAGAAAGCACTAATGCTAGGGTGGCTGCCCAAACCAGGCAGATGCATATTTGCTGGGAATTGCCTCCGGAATGACAGCTCCAAATTCCTGTGCCTTAGGGTGGAGCTCATGGCTCATTCCCTTTCTATCTGCATGCTAGGACACCATTGCCTCAGGTCCAGGCCAAAAGAGGTCGGAGGCCAAAAGACAGAAGGTCAAGGAAGGTCCTGCACGTGTTAGGTACACTGACATGTAATCCCAAGGACAAGCCTTACAGAGGCCTGCCCTGAGCCTCAGCCCCACTTCTCTGAGTGTAACTTTTTGCCAGTGGTTAGTTTTATTTGGTTGGTAATTGTCTAGTTCTAGGAGCAGAAAACACTTAAAGCTTCAAGAGTAAGCCAGTAAAGGCTAGGAACACAGTTCAGTGGTAGAGTACTTGCCTGGCATTCTCAAATCACTGAGTTTGAGTCCTTGTGCCTTAAGAAAACAAAAACCAAGCCAAGCCTGGTGATATAGTTCTAGAATCCCAGGTGCTTGGGAGGCAGAGGCAGAAGGATTACTAGGCTTCAAGATTTAGTGAGACCTTGTTTCAAAATTAAAAAAATAAGCCAGGTGTGGCATGCCTATAATCCCAGAACTCAGGAGGCAGAAGCAAGCAGATCACTGTGAGTTCAAGGCCAACCTGGTCTATATAGCAAGTTCCAGGCCAGCTGGGGCTACAAGGAGACCCTGTCTCAAAAAAACCAATAATAATAATAATAATAATAAGCAAAACAGTAGAGCTGGGCATGCAGCTCAGTTGGTAGTTTGCCTAGCATGCACGAGGCCCTGGGTTCAGCACTAAATAAAACGGGCATGGTGGTGCATGGCTGTCACCCCAGCACCTGCAAGGTGGAGACAAGATCAGGAGTTAGTTCAAGGTCATCCATGGCTACATAGCAAGTTGGAAGGCAGCCTGGGCTACATGAGACCTGTTCAAACTAACTCAGTAAATAAAAGTGAATGAATAAATGAGTGATTAACGAACTAAATAAATAAATGTAAAATGAAGGCAGGAAATACAGCTCATCTATTGGTAGAGTGCTTGTGAAAAAATGAAACAAAAGCAAGCCAAACTGGGCAGTGCTTTTTCCCTTAAAGCCTGGCAGGCACTCAGAGGTAGGAGTTCATTGTTCTGACAGGAGCCAATTATCAACAGTTGGCAAGGCAAAAGCCCAGAGGGAAAGGAAGAGGTCCTTTCTCCCTTGAGGACTAAAGAAACTGAATTCATAAGTCCAGAATGTGTCCTAAAGAGTGGTGAAGATGCAAAGATGTGACTCTGCAAGATGGAAATAAACATTATGTCCTTCACTTTGCAGAACATGAAACTGAAGCCTAGAGTTTAAAAAAAAAATTGCAGTCATTGAGTGACAGATACATTACTATCAAGCAGCAGCAGAAAAAGCAAGAGAACTCACTATTGTAGACCAGGTTGGTCTTGAACTCACAGAGATCTGCCTGCCTCTGCCTCCCAAGTGCTGGGATTAAAGGTATATGACACTATGTCCAGCACAGCAGCCAGTATTCTTAACCACTGAGTCCATCTCTCCAGCTTTGACCTATAGCCTTTTAAAGTCAGTTTCTTTTAAAACCATTGCAGAAACAGTTGTTAAATTGTTTTGTGTTGTGTGTTTGTTTTGTTTTCTGTTTTAAGATAGGGTCTTACATAAAATCAAGCTGGCCTCAAACTTCAGATCCTACTGCCTCAGCCTCCAGAGTGTTGGATTATAGGAGTGTGCCACCACGCCTGGCTACGTCAGTTTTGTTCATTAAACTAGTCCCAGCAATTTTTCTATATCATCTACATTTAATTATCTACTCTTATATAGTATTCAATACTATATAAGCATCACACTACAGATGTTATCTGCCCCATGGGACATTGTACCGGTATCCCCATTAATGGCATAGTAATGGCAGACAGAAAGCTGCTATCATACATGTTTTTATAAGACATACGTGAAAGAGAAAATAAAAATAAATCTTCAAAAACATATAGGGTTACCACCTAGCGAAGTTTCTGTAGTTCATGTAATTTGGAGCTTGACAAGACATTCCAGTAGGACAAACTAATAACTTGCATTTTCTGCAACTAAGAAAGAAAAGCTGCCAGGTGTGGTGGTGCACGCGTTTAATCCCAGCACTAAAGAGGCAGAGGCAGGCAGATCTCTGTGAATTCAAGGTCATTCTGGTCTACATAGTGAGTTCCAGGCCATCTGGCGCTACAGAGAAACCCTGTCTCAAAAAGATAAAAAAATAATCATAAAGAAAAACAATGTTTGGTGGATCAATATACAACCCATGTGTTCGTCCTGTTCCAAGGGTGAATCTCCAGTCTGGCATTTGTGCAGCCCAGAGGAGAGACATGGTCTCCAGTTTTCCCTTAAGTGTACCATGAGTACTGGCCCTCACCTCAGAACATACAGGTAAGCCAGGCGTAGTGACTCATGCCTTTAATCTTTAATCCTACCACTGGGGAGGTAGAGGCAGGTAGATCTCTGTGAGATCTTGGCCAGCCTGGTCTACATAGCGAGTTCCAGGCCAGCTGGGGTTACAAGGAGACCCTGTCTCAAAACAAAAATAAAGATAAAACAACAAAAAGATAGGAATGTTTCAGAAATAATCGTCATCCAATACATAACTCCTCTCCTTTTAAGATGCAGCTACTCAGGACTCAGGGCTGAAGAGATGGCTCAGTGAATAATAGTGTTTGCTCAGCAAGTCTGATGGCCTGAATTCACACCACCAGCACCCACATAAAAACCCAGGTATGGCTAAGTGTGCCTGTAACCCCAGTATTGAGGGTAGAACTAGGCAGATCCCAAGAGTTCACTGGCCAGCCATGAGCTTCCAGTATAGCGACAGAGCCTGCCTCCAGTCAGTAAGGTGGAGAGAATGATAGAAGAAAACACCCAATGTCCTGCTCTGGCCTTTGTATGTATACACTCACATGAATGCACTGCATGTGTGAGCACACACACACACACACACACACACACACACACACACACACACACAGGCACACACAAATAGATACAGCTCTTGGGGAGCCAGGATGTATGTCCATAGTTGAGTGTTTGGTACAGGAGACTCTGGGTTTGATCCCTAGTAAAATATACCCAATAAATTCTCCAAGAAAGATAACATTCCTGTTATAAGATGAAATCTGTTTTTGTTTTGTTTTGTTTTGTTTTGTTTTGTTTTGTTTTGTTTTGTTTTGTTTTGTTTGAGACAGGGTCTCCCTGTAGCCCCAGCTGGTCTGGTACTCCATATATAGAGCAGGCTGATCTCAATCTCACAGAGATCCACCTGCTTCTGCTTCCCGAGTGCTAGGTTAAAGGTGTACCACTACACCTGGCATGAGGTGAAATCTGGCAGACACTATACATCCAATTGTGGAGTGTCAGCTGACCACAGGAACTGAGATGCCATCGGGGGTCTTTAGTGCCATCAGATCTCGTCTCCTAACTGCTAGGTTTGCTCAGTGGCAACCTTTCCTCAAGTTGCAATGAAAAAGAGGACGGAAAGCAGGCCCCATAGCATGGGTTTTCGTAAAGATTCAAGTTGCATAGGTGGAGGGCACATTTGTGAATGCAAAATCTTGGCTATAAGGAAATTGACTTATGATTAAAAGAAAAGAAACAGACAAAACTTGGCCCCAATTTACAGGTATCTGTGCATGATAGCCCAGCATCAAACAGAAATGTCTGACTTTCAGCCTCACTTCTCCATATAAAAGTCCTTGAAAACCAGCAGAAAAGGGAAATCCTCCTGGAAGACAAAACTTTACTCAGCAGATCATCTTTGCCTAAAGAACAGAAAATCCAAGATGAAACCTGATTTCTGAGCAGCAGCTAGTGGCTAATAATAGCTTTAGTCTTTAGCTTTTTTAGTGATATGATGCAATTCTACTCAAATTTTAAATTTACATTCATTTATGTATTCATTTATTTCTTTGGTGTGGGGGATGACACATATATTTAAGTCTCTCCTTCCACTATGTGGGTCCTAGGGTTCTAATCCAGGTCATCAGCCTTGGTGGCAAACTCCTTTATCTGATGAGGCATCTCGATGACTCCTATAATTTTGTTTTTTCATGACAAGGTGTTGTGTATTTTAGGCTGGTCTTGAATGCCTGATACTTGTGCTCTGACCTCCCTGGTGCTGGGATTATAGGTGTGTGTCATCACACCAGGTTTATGTGGTGCTGGGGAGAGAACCCAGGGCTTCATGCATGCTAGAAAGCATTCTGCCTATTGAGTTACATCTGAAATCTTATAATTCTATAATTATACTTCTATAAATTTTTTTTTTTTTTTGTCTTTTTGAGACAGGGTCTCCCTGTAGCCCTAGCTGGCCTGGATTCGCTATGGAGACCAGGCTGGCCTCGAACTCACCTGCCTCTGCCTCCGGAGTGCTGGGACTAAAGGTGTGCGCCACCACATCCAGCATATTCTATAAATATTTTTAAGGGATTCATGAGTTCAAGGTCATGTTCAGCTGCATAGTGAATTCAGGACTAGCCTGAGCAAAATGAGACCCTGTCGTTTAAAAACAAAACAAAACAGGAGGGGGATCTCAGTGTGTCCTAACACTGACCCATCACTAACTATACCAGATAAATAAACCAGGCACTACCTTTATTCAAGAGCTACATCTCATATGAACAGACCACTCCCATCACTAAGCTGGTCTGATGATACCTGAGCACCAAATTGTTTTTAGTATTGCCAATTCTACATCTTCAGTATGATATCAGTCAGTCATCACCATGCCTCAAGATTACATGGTTTCTAGTTGGTTATATGGTATTTCTTCCACAGTAGAGGAAGAAGATAGACCTAGACTTTTTATGGAGCTGGATTTGTGTTTCTGTTCAGCAGGCCTCTATGGAAACACTGCTGATGAACTTTATTGACTATTATACCCTATGTTAGGAAAGAAGCATTGTCTACTACCAAGAAACTCATGTGATAGTCATCAGAGGTAAAGAGCATGACACCACATGGATTCATTGGTCCTCCCATGTACCCCTACCAGAAACAGCTGGGTTTTGTTGGTGGGTTTTGGTCTTCTTGTTTTTGTTTTGTCCCAGCATGAGAGCTGTTTTTGAAGAGCTCTTCCAAATTCCATTTAAAAAAAACCTAACCAAGGGGTCTGGAAAGATGACTCAGTGGTGCTTTTCCTAGTTTGTTTCTCCATTGCTGTGACAAAATACTCTGACCACTACCAACTTGGGGAGGAAAGGGTTTATTTGTCTTACATCTCCTGGGTCACAGTTCATCAGGGAGCCCAAGGTAGGAACTCAGGGCAGGAGCCTGGAGGCAGGAGCTGGAGCACAGGCCATGGAGGAACACTGCTTACTGGCTTGCTCCCCTGGCCCCTGCTCAGCCTGCTTTCTTATGCCACACAGGCCCACCTTCCCAGGAGTGACACCATCCAACTGGGCTGGGCCCTCCCATATGACTCAACAATCAAAAAGATGCCCCATGGACATGGCCACAGGCCAGCCCAATGAAGGTAATTCCCCAGTTGAGGCTCCCTCAACCCAGGTGTGTCAAGTTGACACTAAAGCTATCCAGCACAGGATCCCACCCCTTTCATGGATACCAGTCATGTATGTGGTACACTTACATACATGCAGGCAAAACACTCCTAACACATAAACTATAAATAAAATCTTGAAACAAACTAACCCCTCCCCCCCAAAAAATAAACTGACCTAGAGCTGCAGTGATTGTTCAGTGATTAAGAGCTTGTACTACTCCTGATGAGGACCAGTGTTTGACTTACAGCATCCACATTGGGCGGCTCATAACCACCTGTAACTCCAGCTCCAGGGCATGGATGCTCTCTTATGGCCTCTCCCTGTACCTGCACATACATGGCATACACACACAAATACAAATATACATAAACATATAAGTTTTTATTTTTGTTTTGAGACAGAGTCTCCCTGTAGCCCCAGCTGGCCTGGAAATGGCTATGTAGACCAAGCTGGCCTTGAACTCACAGAGATCTGCCTGCCTCTGTCTTATGAGTGCTGGACTAAAGGTGTTGCCCTGTGTATATGGGTGTTTTGCCTGCATGTATGTAAGTGTACCACATGCACTCAGTGTCCCTGAGATCAGAAGAGGGCATCAGATCCTCTGGAACTAGAGTTACAAATGGTTATTATTAGCTATCAAGTGGGTGCAAGGGAACCAAACCCAGTCCACTGCAAGAGCAGCTCTTAATCACTGAGGCATCGCTCCAGCCACCTCTTTTGTTTTGTTTTGTTTGAGATAGGGTTTTATTATATGTTCCAGGCTGGCCTTAAATTCACTATGTAGCCTAGCCCTGCTTAAAGCAGTCCTCCTGCCTTAGCCTCCCAGGTTAACCTGAACCACCACATACACAGCACCTTACCAATTTCTAAGACATTGATTGTCTTAGGTTTCTGTAATAGTTTTAGAAATCTGATGAATATAATCCTCTTATCTGAACTGAGCCTTTTTCTCCTTAAACCTCCAACACGTCATTTTCTGTGTATTTCCTACTTTTATTCTAGAACTTGAAGAATCCTCTCTTTCTCTCACACTTATGTCCAATTCATTAGCAATTTTATCAGTTCTTCCAAAATGGATCCAGAACCTGATCACTGCTTTTCCCCTTAAGTTGTTACCGCCCCGATCCAAACCACCACCACCTGCCAGATTCCAGACAGCACTGTACTGCCAGTTTACGACATAGACTCCCCCACGGTTGGATTTTGGTTTTTTTCCGGGGGAATGATTATTGATGCTTGTTTTCTTTGAGACAGGGGCAATGGTTATTGATGTAGCCCTGACCAGCCTGGTACTCACTATGTAGCCTAGGCTGATCTTGGACTCACAGCAATCCTTCTGCCACAGACTTGAAGAGATGGGATTATAGGCATGGGCTACCACTTGGCTTCTGAGCCTGTTATTTTTCTTTCTTTTTTTTTTTTTTTCGGTTTTTTTGAAACAGGGTCTCCCTGTAGCCCCAGCTGGCCTAGATTCACTAGAGACCAGGCTGGCCTTGAACTCTCAGAGATCTGCCTGCCTCTGCCTCCTGAGTGCTGGGATTAAAGGCGTGAGCGACCACACTGGTCATGAAACATCCTGTTGCTACTTTTTATGTCAGAATAAAAGCCACAAATGTTCGTATAGTCCAGGCTGGCCTGGAACTGGCTAAGTAGTTGATGATGGCCTTGAACCTCTAATCCACCTGCCACCACCTCCTAGGTGCTGGGATTACAAAATTGCTCTACTGTGCATTTTTATGCAGTACTGGAGACTGAACTCGGGGCTTTTTGTGTACTAGGCAAGCACTCTGCCAACTGAGTTATAGCCCCGGCCATTCAAGACACTTTGTAACACCTGGGAATACCTCTATGTTCTCCTTGATGCGTCTTTTTCTACGTTCAACTTGTAGTAGCTGCATAGAGCCTCACTCATGCTAAGCAAACATTCCACCACTGAGCTACAATCCATCCTCTCTCTTATTTAATAGCTTTGACTGCCATTGTATGTGGGATATTAATTCGGTATCTTTTCCCATTTTCTTAATACCATATAACAAAATTTTTTTCCATGCTTATTTCATTAACAAGCTACTTTATTGAGTTCTATGTGGTCACAATAGTGGTTAGTAGGGAAGTTTCAATGTCACTTTCCTGTCTAAAACATTTCAGTGGCCATTGCAGTGGTGTACTCCTATAATCTAGAGGCTGAGGAAGGATTGCTACAAGTTCGAGGCTAGCCTGGGCCAGACATTTTTCACCGCCGCCAAAGAAAATCACACAAAAAAACCTTCAGTGGTCTCTTGTGCACAGAACAAGGTTCACAATCCTCCTCTTGGTCCAAGTCCCACAGCCCTCTCCCCCCTCTCTCCTCTCCACCTCACTCTGGACTCAAGGGCGCTACTTGTTCTCTACACTGTGAGCATGGTTACTGCTGTGAGCATGTCGTTCTCTACCCTGTGAGCATGGTTACTGTGAGCATGTCGTTCTCTACCCTGTGAGCATGGTTACTGTGAGCATGTCGTTCTCTACACTGTGAGCATGTCGTTCTCTACACTGTGAGCATGTCGTTCTCTACACTGTGAGCATGGTTACTGCTGTGAGCATGTCGTTCTCTACACTGTGAGCATGGTTACGGCATTCCTTCCATGTTTTTCCATTAGACTTACAATCAACCAATTCCTAGCCAAGAAAGAAATGCAAAATCATCCCATGATGCAGTGAATTTAGATGAAAAGTGGCAATAAAATCAGGAGGAGACACTGGAGAAAAATTAAGCTGGATCTACATGGAACTGCATGTGGAGCTGGATGTGGTGACTCCTGCCTCAAAGCCCAGCACTAGGGAGATGGAGGCAGGAGGATCAGGAGTTCAAGGTTCAACCTGTCCAGGGAACAAGTTCAAGGCTAGACTGAGCTATGTGAGACCTTACCTCAAAAAACAAAAATAAGGACCAGTAAGATGGCTCAACCAGTAAAGGAGCTTGCTGCCAAACATGAACATCTGAGTCTGTTTAATCGCCAGGATCAGTATGGTGGAAGAAGAGAACTGATTCCTGAAAATTGTCCTCTGGCATCCATACATGCACAGAAACACACCATACACACAAACACATAAATTGTTAAAAAAAAGAGTTGCATGTGAGCTGGCACATACATTACCAATCTGCCACATGTGTAGATTTCATTGGAAAATTTTCTTCTGGGCCCCTATGCTTCTAGGTTGGTTCAGTAATAAGTATGTAAGATCTTTTTTATTTATTTTATTATTATTATTATTGGTCTTTTTGAGACAGGGTCTCCCTGTAGTCCCAGCTGGCCTGGAACTCACTATGTAGACCAGGCTGACCTGGAACTCACAGAGATCCGCCTGCCTCTGCCTCCCGAATGCTGGTACTAAAGGTGTGTGCCACCATGTCGGACTGTAAGATCTTTTTTGAAAACAAAACAAAAAGAAACTAGAAAGAAAGAAACATGTCCAACTGGCCTGACCCTGCTCATCCTAGCAGACTGCCCAGGCTTGACCTTCCGACTTGCATGCCTCCTTCTTAGCCATTCAGTCAGCCAAGTCTCAGGGAAGCTGGCAGCCCCCACGGCCCAAGCCATCACCAGGTTTTATGTATCTGTCACACCCTGAATATTTCCTTTGTGGAATCCAAGAATTACTTTTGTAATTATCTTACTGAGAAATGACTATCTCTCCTTTTGGAAATAACTTTTCTTTCTTTTGGCCAAGATAGGGTCTTGATATCTCTTTCTGGGTGACCTAAACTCTCTATGTAGAGCTGCCTGGATTCAAACTTGTAGTAATCTTCCTGCTTCTGCTTCCCAAGTACAGGAATTATATGCATGTAACACCATGCCAGGCTAGAAACACTTTTTTTTTATTCTTTTTTCACATTTTGTGAAAAAAGTCTTGCTATGGAGTCCTGGTTGAAGTGGTACTCTGCAGCCCAGGCTGGCCTAAAACTTACAGCAATCCTCCTGCCTCAGTAAGTGAGTGTAGGAATTTACAGGTGTGTGAGCTACCCGGCCTGAAATGAAACACAAGTCTCCTTCATAGGGTGAAACTAGATTAATTTCTACTGTCTTTCTGATGGGCTTTATTATATTTTAGCTCCACCTTCTAGCCTCCTTCTTCCCCTGCTCTCTGCTCTGATTCTCCCCCCACCAGCACCTGGTCCTCCCCCCCCATTCTTCACTTGGCCCACTCCTACTCTGGTCATGGCCGGGGCCTCTCCCAGAGAGTCCCCCTCCCCGTTCCCAATCAACGCACGTGTGACTCTGTAGTGTCCCCACTGCTGGAATGTAAGCACCATCCTTATTGGTTGCTTTTGGCAGTTTCTTTGGAGAAAGATGACCAGGACTGCTGATCACAGCTGAGCTGCAGTGACAAGAGCCTGGGGTCCATGGCTGACAGTGCCGACTTGGGCTTGTGGTGGGCGTGCTTGGCTGCACAGAAGTTAATCCTGTGGAAAGAAAGCTTTTCAAGTCCCTGCTGAGGTACCCCTCCTTCAGTTCTGACATCCTTGTAAAGAGGTGTGCTGTGGCAGCTCTGCAGGGTTTTCTAACCTTCTCAAACCAGTGAAGGGGAAGACTTGAAAGTCTTCTGAGATGATGCTGGGGGGCAACAGAAGGGCTGATGATCAAAGCAGCAGGTATTTGGTGAAGATGCTCTTCTCCGGTGGAATGCAGAGGACATATGAGGACCGGAAGGGGAAGTGGGAATGGGGCATGAGGGCCCTTGAATTCGAAATCAAGGCAAAAATTCTTGGGTAGCTGCCCATGTAATATGGAAGAAGGGTCCAGCAAGATCACTCAGCTGGTTAAGGCACTTGCTGCAAGCCTTCCCACCTGAATTCAATCTCTAGGTCTCTCATGGTGGAAGGGGGGAACCAAGTCCCACAAGTTGTCCTCTGACCTCCACAAATTCTCTGTGGCATGTATGCCCCCCACCCAATAGATACAAATGCAATTTCAAAAAAGATTGAAGGATAACCTTTTGGCAATGAGGTAGATTGTAGATTTCTATCATAAATATAAATCATGGAGATGTGGATGCTTGTGCCTCAGTTTCCCCAAACAGGGAAGAACAATGTACTTTTCTCTTAGGATAAATAAGACAATTACTTCACTTGGATGTAGACTTTATTCTTAAGATTAAGAGGGAGGGGCTGGGAGATGGCTTAGTGGTTGAGAGAATGTACTGTTTTTGTAGAAGACCTGAATTCTGTTCCCAACACCCGACTCAGGCAGTTCACAACTGCCTGTTACTCTGGCTCCAGGGGATCTGATATTTCTGGCCTTAGGGGATACCAAGACTCAGCACTCCAGAGACAAAGGCAGACAGATCTCTGTGATTTTTGAGGCCAGTCTGGTCTACATAGAGTTCTAGGCCAGACAGAGCTACATAGTGACACCATGCCCCCCCCCTCAAAATAGTAAGGGGCAGACACAAATGGGGTCACCTTTCAGTGAGGCTGAGTGATTCATACTGTGTCTAGGCCCTGCTCCCTCCTCCACTCCAAAAATTATTGTATTAATATAACATTTTTTACAATTTTTTAATCAAAGACTTACCTAAGGGCTAGGGATGTAGCTCAGTTGGTAGAGTGTTTGCTTAGCATGTATGAAGCCTGGGTTGAATTCCCAGGACCTATGGTGGCTCATGCCCATGATCCTAGCACTCAGGAAGTAGGGAAAGATGGATCAGAAATTTAAGGTCATCTTCAACTACATAGAGAATTCCAGACCAGACTGGATTATGTAAGATCTTGTCTCAAAAGGGGGCCAGGGAAGGGGACTGGGGATATAGTTCAGTTGATAAAGTGTCCAGCATGCACAAGCCTGGGGTGTGGTGGTGCACACCTTTAATTCCAGCACTTGGGCAAGACAGAGGCAGGCAGATCTCTGTGAGGTCAAGGCCAGCCTGGTCTACATAGTGAGCTCCAGGCCAGCTGGGGCTACAGGGAGATCCTGTCCCTGTCCAAAAGGGCCAAAAAAAAAAAAAAAAAAAAAAAAAAAACCCCAAAACCAAACCAAACCAGAACAAAAAAACAGGATGAATGGCACATGCCCGCAATCCTAGTACTTAGGAGGTGGAGGGTGGAGGTCAGAGGATCAGAAGTTCAAGGTCACCCTCAGCTACATAGTAAATTTGAGGCCAGAAAAAGTTTGGGGTTTGATAGTAATAACATACTTCCTGGAATTAGTAGTAGCACTTCTGGAAAGTTCTAGGCAGGGAGGTGTCATTCTTGTTTCTCTATATTTAAATATCATGTTGGCTGATGGGTGCTCATACTTACAAATCCCAGCAACCCGGGGGCTGAGGCAGGAGGACTGCCATGTGTGAGGCCAGCCTTGGCTACATAGCAAGACTCAGTTTCAAAAATAAGTTTAAATAAGTAATATACACAGCATGCTGGCATCCAAGTAGTGTGAATGACTTTGGCACAGCAGGATAAATGGAAGATGAGTGGCAAAGAGATAAGTTCTGAAGATAGAAGCCCAGGTGGAAGGCTGCAGTGATCCCCAGAGCAAGCAGTAAGGCCAGGTGAACTGGCTAGACACAGGTTAGAAATGATCCTCTCTCTTACCGGGTGTGGTGGCTTTAATCCCAGCGGCTCTCTGAGAGTTCAAGGCCCGCCTGGTTTACATAGTGAGTTCCAGGCCAACTGAGGCTAGAGGGAGAACCTGTCTCAAAAAAAAAGAAAAAGAAAAAGATAAAGAAAGAATTGATCCTCTCACTCCCTTTTCTCTTCCGCCCCGCCCCTCTCTGCCAGGTTCTCACTATGTAATCCAGGCTGGCCTTAAACTCTCCACCTTCCAGCCTCATCCCCACAAGGGTTGAGGTCACATGCATCTACCACAATACCCAGTTACAGCTGAGAAGGGATGAGTGGAGGCTCTGTGAGTGGATACAGAGCTGAGCTAACACATAGATCAGGTGTGAGCTAGTATATCAGCTTTCTTGGCAATCCTGGGAAGTAGATACTGTCATGAATCCGGGGCATCTTGGCTTTATCTGGATCCATTCAGGTTCATCCCCTTCAAGCAAGAGCTTGAGGGTGCCTGGAGCTGCACCCTCCTCTGGTCCTGACAAGAGCTGTCCAAGGGACCTCTGGTAGATTAACCATTCTAATTCCTTCACTGAAAGGGAATCAGGGAGGGGTTGGCCCTGTGCACATCTGTTGTTGGCCTATTATGATCTGTGTTTTTATTTTATTTTATTTTTTTTCTTTTCATTAGTTTAGATATCAAACATTTATTATAAAAGTGAAGCATGGAAACTATTTACATGATGAAACATTTTAGAATGTAAGCAGAATGGGCAGCTTCACGTGAGGCAGTTCAACAGTGATTTCTGTTTACATATGTCCCAAGAATGTCACCACCTCTAAATAAGAAGTAATCTTTTTCATCTAGAACTATTTTGATGCTTCCGTATTCTAGGAGAACTTTGTCTCTAACTTGAACACTAACTGCTTAATTCTCTTCATCCCTTCCCTTAGAGCTGGATCCCACAGCTATGTACGATTCCTCGCAATACTTTTCCTTAAGATTATTCTGGAAGCATAACGATGCCTTTGGGTACCTTTCAATTACACTCCTTGCAACCAATATTCTGTCAAGCAGCAGAAGAAACTTTTGTCCTGCCATGACTCTTGCCTCCACTGCAAGGAAAGACCTGCACTCTAGCCTTGGACATGTGAAAAGCTTTCTTCTTTGAGACCAGTCTCATGTAGCCTAGGCTAGCCTCAAATGTGCTATAAACTCAAGGGTGATCTTGAACTTCTGATCCTCTTGCTTCGACCTTCAGAGTACTGGGATTACAGGCATGTGCCACCACATCCAATTTGTGCAGTGCTGGCAATCAAATCCAGGGCTTCATGCATGCTAGGCTAGCATTTTACCAATAGCCTATACCCCCAACCTTTTAGCCTCTACCACATTTCCCAAGGAGTCTTTTCAAGTAGTGAGTGACTTAAGGGCAGGCCATGGGCTATAGTCATTTCAGTACCTCAAAACGGCAGCATAGGATGTGGTGCCCAAAGGGGGTGAAACCAGGGTTCCTAACCATTGTCAGCAATGCCTGATTTCTCTAAAAAGCCTTAAAGACCAAGTCCTGGGCCTCTGATCAACCTCTGGGTTGAGTCTAAGGCAGAAGATGCTCAAAGGAAAAGCTTTTTTCCTTCGGGGGCTTAACCTCCTGCATTCCTGAAAAGACGTCACTGACACAACATTCAACCTCAAGGTCTACACAAAGGAACTGTCTGGAGTGAAACATCTCTAACTGGAAGATGAAGGCCACGGTCTAGGCTAAAGTTAGCTGCCATAGACAAGCTGTGCAGTCTTGGCAAAATTACTTAACTCCTCTTTGCCTCTTCTTTTTGAAATGAGGACACAGGAAAATGTGTTAAGGACAGATAGGCAATGACATCAAATAACCTCATTTTGAATCCTAGTTTGATCACTTGCCTGAAGCAATCACTTAGATCAATGATGAGGCCCAGTTATACAAGCTCCCAGGTCCGTGCTTTCATTAGTAAGATAGGCAATAACTGTAATTCATTGTTCTTAGGAGGGTTATGGGGCTGCAAGTCATCTAGTTGCTTTAGGGCAGTGCCTACCAAGAATGATACTTATCTTTTTTAAAATGATAAAGGACTGTTCTCCAGGCCCCTGGGGAGGAATTCAGCAGGGCACTAGTCTTTCTGCCTTTTTTTGTTTTGTTCTCAAATCTGGCAGGAAATTCCTTTCCTCAGCAGTGCCAGCCACCCAGCCGCATGCCCCAGTGGACAGCTTTCCATGACAAAGGCAGGGCTGCAGCCAGAACTCTGGCCCAGAAGCTAGCTGACCTCCCACTCCAGGAGAGCACCAGGGGATCCTTTTTCATTAATGACCTCAAGGTTTTAGCTCCTGGAATAGTGAAAAAAAGACAAAAGCCAACCAGAGCCTGCAGACAAGCTCTTTCAAATCCTTAGAAGGCAGAGAAGCCACTGGGAGTCTCCTCTGAAGTTCAGGGACAGTCCTTTGTGTCCAGAGGCCAGTCAGATTTGCCCTGGGAAGGATTTGGGAACACTGTCCGGCCCCAGGGTAGGCCAGCAAAGCCTCTTCAGATACTTTTTGTGGAAGTTAAAAGAATGAAATAGATTTCAAAATATCATGATGGACCAGGCATGATGTCACATACTAGGAATCCCAACACTCTGGAGGTGGACAAACAAGGATGAGTTCAAGGCTAGCCTAGTGAGCTTCAGGCCAGCCTAGGCTACAAAAGACTTTCACCCCCCCCCCCAAAAAAAAAAAAAACCAAAATAT
>NW_008344499.1:197326-207540 GCF_000622305.1 Nannospalax galili | reverse complement strand
AGGCCAAGTAGATTTGCCCTGGGAAGGATTTGGGAACACTGTCCGGCCCCAGGGTAGGCCAGCAAAGCCTCTTCAGATACTTTTTGTGGAAGTTAAAAGAATGAAATAGATTTCAAAATATCATGATGGACCAGGCATGATGTCATACTAGGAATCCCAACACTCTGGAGGTGGACAAACAAGGATGAGTTCAAGGCTAGCCTAGTGAGCTTCAGGCCAGCCTAGGCTACAAAAGACTTTCACCCCCCCCCCCAAAAAAATAAAACCCAAAATATGATACATGTGCCCAGATAGAAATGTGAAATCTGCTTATCAGTTCCTCAAATCGTCCTTTTACTCTGGAATGTCATAGTCATATGCCTCGGCCTGTTTATCAGTCCCCATCTCCCAGGAAAACATCTAGCTACATATTAAAGCATCACATTTTGTCCTCTGTACTGTCCTGAGCAAGAAAAAGTGTGGCCTATCTCAAATCCAGAATTTCTGACTTGGTTCCCAGGAAGAATACAAAGACGAAGGAAGCTGGTGGCAATTGGGTGCTGGCTCTGACCTGGAAGCATCCCTGGCCCATGCAGCAACTATTTGCTCTTTAAGCTGATACCTAGCAGATGTATACCCAGTGTCCTGGTGGAATTTGGTACCAGGGACTGAGCCACCCTACCGACCTTGGCCATTGTTCAAAGAAGAGCAATAGGTTCTTAGCCTTTGCCTTCATAAGTGGCACCATTCTGGCATTTACCGTCTATTAACTACTGAAACCGAGTACTCTGTAATTATGATTTGACCATGCTTTTTGTTTCTTCAGGCAATCCCCACACCTGATGCCCACTTCTCCTTCCTCACAATTTAGTCTAAATTATTCTCCTGCTAGAAGGCAGTGACTTTATTGTGAACTGACATTTAGAGGATTCTGCCTCATATGTGGAACAAACCAGGTCTTATTTCAATTGTTTGGGTTGTCCTTGTTCACAAATAAGTTTTAGGTTAAAAAAAAAAAAAAGGCAATACATGATCTGGGAACAGATTGTAGTAGGTAGAACACTTGTCTTGAATGCATGAGGCCTTCAATGGATTTAATACCCAGCACTGCCCCGCCCCCAAAAGGACCAGACTTCCAGTACCAGGGGCCCAAGGGCCAATCAGCAGGTCCTACTACTGACTTTAGGACCAATAAGGGTGGGGTGGGGGTGCCGTTTCCTCATTGGCAAATTGTTTTGGGCTAGAAAATATTTTCAACTGAGTTACCTCCCTATCTGACCACCTACCATATTTCAGCTGTGTGGGTGTGCATCCTATACTATACAAGATACCTTATACAACAAAGAACTTTCTGGATGGGCCAAGTTCAAATTTCCAGCTCCCTGCTTGGAAAGGATAGGCTGTCTATGTCCCTTTCCCTGAAGACCATGCTCAAACCTCAGAACTCCACCAGGAGTACAGCCTAAGGCAGACCGCTGCTTACACTGAGACTAGGCTTCTATTTTCCTACCCCCCACCCAATCAGACCATGATCTTAGGGCCTCAGGCAGGCTAGGCAAGCACTCTACCACTGAGCTCTAGCTCCAGCTCATTCAGCTTAATCTAAACAGAACTGCTACTATGTCAGAGATAAACCAAATACTCATGCCTTGTAAGACCCTTCATGAAGAGTAACTTTTATTCCAGCCCTTTCAGATGTGGATAGGAAGAAACCCAATTGCTCTCAGCACAGTCCCTGCAGTGGCTTGGGTCACTCATCTTTCTGTTCCTTTGCAAAAAGGCAGTTTAAGTCAGAAAAGCAGTTAATACCTTGGAGCCAGAAGTCACCCCACTTTAAGTTTATTTCATATGATTCTTCTTAGCATGCAGAGCATTTTCTTGGGAAAAATTCTTTGAAGCTCCAGTTGACATTATAAATTAATTTACAAATAGAGTTGTTAGAAACACTATTCACAGAAGTCCTTAATTCTTCACATACAAAAATATCCGTAGAAAACTTTTATGTACAAAGTATGAGCCTGGGTAGTTTCTTTGGTTGTCTTTTTGCCTAACATTTAGTAAGTAATGGTGATGCAATTTTTATCTCAAGAAGCCATTCAAATTTTCCACATATTTAAAACATAAAAAAGTTAAAAGCAATGCTATAAGTTCTAATACACAGGGAACATTAAAAAAAAAAAAAAAAGAAGGGAAAATACACAGAAGTTAGTTTTTTTCCCCCACAATGTGCATGTGGAATGTGAATCCTATCTCTAAAAAAATCATTAAACTCCAAAAATCAATCATGTCAAAGCTTCAAAAACATGGTCCCAAGGACATTTCCTTCATTTTAGTGGAGGGCTATTCCATAAATCCAGCTGTTCCCATTTCTGATTAGCACCTTTTGAATAAGTTACCACTCAAAAAATGACTGAGTTCCCCACTTGATGATGCACCAGGTCCTCTGCTAGGCACTGGGGGACATGCCTACACAAATCATTTAAATGAAGTTTTTATCTCTGAGAAGTGAAAGGGACCTAAAATAAATAAAACATAAAGGTTAACAACAAAAAATTCTAATTAATATAGAGGTTAGAACATGGGCATGTTAGCTACCAACTCAGAGCTCTGCTTCTCCCATGTGGAAAGTGAGGGCTAGCAGCACCCATCTCCCACAGTTACTGAGGATTAAATGAGTTAATACACATTGGGTATAGAACAAAGCTTGGCACAAAGGGCTGTGTACACAGCCTTCCTGCTGTCACAACCTACCAGGCCCCAGACAGAGGTCATTTCTGAGCTGGATACAGCAAGGATTTGTGGTGTTTCCTAGAAACAAAGGACACAAAATTGGAGGCTTCGTCTAAAAATCCAGATTATTTGGCTTTTCTCAAAAAATCAGAATGCTGCCACTGAGGAAATAACCAGCTGCTCAGAGACTTCCGCTGGTCAGTTTCAATCATTCTGGGCTACTTCAACTGCCAACTGCTTTCATTTTTCCCGCTCATAACTTCATTGCCTAATTTTTTTTTCCAGCTGCCTTGAGTTTGCCACTCTGATATACAAGTGACTAATAAAATAGATCGTTCCTCAGCTCACAGGCTACCTACCCCAGAAGAGGAGGTGGCTTTTTCTCCAGAGAGGCAGATAGCCGGAGAAGGCTGGAAAAGCTTGCTGGGGTATAGAAGTTACCCTGGCTGGTCTGAGCATAGTCAGTCGACTACAGGACCACTGTGGAGCTCACAGAAATAAGGCAGAAAGAAGCCCAATCCAACCCAGACCTCCTCATTGGAGTCTGCATTCAAAAGGGATCAAGTGTGCATTTGACAGTCTGAGGTGTACTGCCTACACCTCAGAGCCCTCCCGGGGGTAGATAAGGTTGTTGACCATGCTGAAGTTGTAGAAAGGGCTGCTGAAGGGGCTGTTCTGGCCCCCGCTGGTGCTGCCAGGGAAAGCGCCATAGTAGGGGGATCTCTGGTTGCTTCCCACAGTGCTCAGCTGCAAAGAGTCTGGTGAGCTATCAGGAATGGAGGTGTTGGGGAATGGGCTGGACGGCAGCTGGGTGCTCTGGATCCCTAGGTGCCGGCTGCTCGGGATGGCTCGCTGGGTGTTGCCGCTGTGGTTGGCATTTAAGGTGCTGAGGCTGCTGAAGAAGGTGTTGAGGCACGGAGTGGAGGTGAGTGCAGATGCTCCGGGAGAGGAGGCAGGACTCTTGGTGCCCTCCGATGGTTCTGGGGACTGAGAAGGCCTCAGCAGAGAGGAAGGGCTGTTTCCTTCCAGCTTCACACCCACTCCAGTCCCTAGTCCAGAGGTCAGCCCTTCTGATTTGGATGTCCCTGTAGCCACCGAGGAGCTGCTGCTGGTCTCAGAGCGGCGCTTTCGCTTGCGGCGAAAGTTCCCATTGTCAAACATTTTCTCACAGTTTGGATCCAGAGTCCAGTAATTACCTTTCCCTGAGAAAAAAGGAGAGTTGGAGAAGCACCTTTTACTCCTGTGCACACTGAAGTCCCTCTTATGTTTAATGACTTTCAGTGGGTGTCTGAAACTATAGCTAGCACCAAATCCTATGGTTCTATGATAAAGTTAATATGTAAATTAGGTACAGTAACAGATTAGCAAAACTATAAAATTATAAAATCACTACAACAATATTACAAGCTATGAATATGATCTGTTTCTGGAATTTTTTGTTTCTGTGACAGGGTCTCTTTGTAGCCCCAGCAGGCCTGGAACTCGCTAAATAGACCAGGGTGGCCTCCTTCTCACATAGACCCACTTGCCTCTGCTGGGATTAAAGGTGTGCACCACCACACCTGGCTCTACCTGACTCTGGAAATTTTTCTTTTTTTTCTCTCTTTCTCTTTCCCTTCCTTCCTTTCTTTCTTGTTTTTTTTTTTGTTGTTGTTGTTTGTTTGTTTGTTTGTTTGTTTGTTTTTGTCTTTTTGAGACAGGGTCTCCCTGTAGCCCCAGCTGGCCTGGAACTTGCTTTATAGATCCACCTGCCTCTGCCTCCTAAGTGCAGGGATTGAAGGCATGTGCCCCCATGCCCAGGCTGGAATTTTTCTTAAGACTGTCTCATCTTCCCAGGCTGGCCTTAAACTTACTATGTAGCCGAGAATGAGGATGACACTGAATTGTTTATCTGGCTGCTTCTACCTCCCTAGGATCATAGAGATGTAGCACCATGTCCAGTTTTACATGGTGCTAGGGATCAAAAGCAGGCATTTCATGCATGATAGAAAAGTATACTACCAACTGAGCTTCACCTGTAGCTCTTGGGGTCCTTCCCCTCTCCCCCTTCCACTTTAAGACAGGGCCTTGCGGCTCCAAACTTGCTATGTAGCTGAGGCTGGCCCTGAACTCCTGACCCTTCTGCCTCTACCTCCTGAGACCTGGGATTAGATGTGTACCATTGTGACAGGTTTAGACCTTGCTTAAGTGGAACCCTCAAAGTGAAAAGAGGGTAAGGGAGGATCACTGGGAGGAAAGCAGCTTGTTAAATTCGACAAAGGCTTTACCCACTTCAAGGAGAAATGCAGAATTAAGTTGTTCGAGTCAGTTCTGCTTCCTTCTAGTAGCGTCTTAAGACCTAATTCTATTTCTGACGCATCTAGCACCTTCCCTTATTCTAGATCCGAATTACGTAACCTTGCAAAATTATGAAATTCTGATGCTACTTAAAACACATGAGCTTTCATTTCTTTTATAAAACAGAGATGGTACTACCCATGTGCTAGCTTAACTTCGAGGCCTAGTAGTTAACCTTGGCATAGTATAGCAAACAGTGAACAGCTGAGAACACAGTATTTACTACAATTTACTTTCCCAAAAATACGCAACTCCTACTGCTGGGAAAAAAAAAACAAAAAACAAAAAACTATTGCTTTGGAAAAAAGCAACCAAAAAATGATTTTAAAAAAAGGTTTCTACTGAGCAAAAAAATTAACAACTCATTGGATTTCCCTTGTTTGAATTTCAAGGAAATTCTGCTCATCTCGGGCTGACCATGGCCTGCAAAACTTCTGTAAGGTCTTTTTGTCCACTGACAAATGTTGGACACTCATTTAATGCACTTCCTGCCAACAACCTGACAACCTGAGTTCAATCCTGGAGGGACCCACAGGCAGGAGAGAACCAATGCCTGCAATTGCCCTCTTGCCTCTATGTGTATGCCTTGCTTGAGTACACACAAATAAATAAATAAATGTGAAAAAAAATTGAAACTGCCCTCACTATAATTGAAATACGAAAAATTTGTCATCTTGGAATCACTCAATAGGTTTTTCCAACTTTAATCTTTAAAAGTACCTTTGATATTTAGAAAGTCCCCACCTGCCTTGCAGTGAGAGTGCTTTCCATGAATAACCTTGTTACTTCTCAGTTGTGTGGAGACTGGGAACACTGCTGTTTCTTCACGTTTCAGATGACAGGTTAGGTTCAGAGTGGTTACTAGCTATAAGTGCCACACATCATTGCAACAGTGGAGGCAGTTGCAGGTTGGCTCCAAACTAACCAACCACTATCAGTTTTCTTTTTCTTTTGAAACAGGGTCTCTCTTTGAAGCCTACGCTGGCCTTGGACTTGTGATCCTACTCCCTCAGCCTACCAAGCACTCCTCAAATTAGCATGCACCCTCTGCAAGCCCATTTTCTCTAGTGCAGTATTTTCTCTGATGGTTGCTAGGGGAAAAACGAAAGCAAGGGCAGGCACACACACTGTCTACTCAGACACTAGCTGCACCTATCTGGAGAGGTCTATTGGGTCAACTTGGCATCAACAGTTTTTCTTCTTTTCTTTTTTCTGTCTTTTTGAGACAGGGTCTCCTTGTAGCCCCAGCTGTCCTGGAATTCACTATAGAGACCAGGCTGGCCTCAAACTCACAAAGATCCGCCTGCCTCTGCCTCCCAAGTGCTGGGATTAAAGGTGTGCGCCACCACGCCCGGCAACAGTTTTTCTTTTATTCCCTTAGTCAGTGCTAGGGATTAAAACCCAAGACCTCAATATGCTAGGCAAATGCTCTAGCTCAGAGTTACAGATTCCCAGCCCTCAAATGCTGGACTTGGTCATTATTTTTTTCCCCAGGTACAAATAGCTTTGAACTTTAAAGTTCTGAGCTAGGTGTAATGACTCCTGTCTTTAATTCCAGCACTCAAGGAGGTAGAGGCAGGTGGATCTCTGTGAGATCAAGGTCAGATCTACAATATAAGGTGTTCTAGGCCACCTGGGGTTACAGGAGGACCCCTGCCTCAAAAAAACTAAAAGGAAATAAAGCTCAAAGTACAGGTGACAGCTGATATAAACGGGTGATTTAGAAGCTACATAAAGAAGATGCACCTTCACGAACTGCATGTTCTGTGCAATAGTGTCACCACTGGTAAACATAGCTATTGAGCGCTTGAAATGTGGGGCTAGTCGGAATTAAAATGTGGTGTAAAATAAGTATTTTGAACACAACAATAAAATAATAAAGAATTACTAATAATTTTGTCATGTTGAAACATTTTGATTACTAGACAATAATATTAAAAAATATTAGTATTTTGTTAGTTTGTATTTTGAGACAAGCTCTCTTGTGGTCCAGGATGGCCTCAAACTTTCTAGGTAGATGACCTTGAAACTCTTGATCTTTCTGCCTCTACCTCCCAAATAATGGAATTATAGGCATTTAATCTGCCATGCCTGACTGTTAATTTTTTGAATGTGATTAACTAGAAAGAATTTACAAAATCCTAGATCTCAGGAGCGTGCACTGAAACATGAAAAATGGCTCATCTTTTTTTCTCATTTTCTTATCCTAACATCCTCTCATTCCCTTGTCCTGGGCTGGTTCAGAAAACCTCAAGGAATCTGTCTCTTGTTTGGAATAAGCTTCACTCCAACTCCCCCCACCAAGTGAGAATATTCACAACACTTACAGGAATTCAGGTGAATACCCCGAATTGGCTTCCTTCGGCTCTACGCCCAATACCTCCTTGAATAGGGGAGGAAGGGTTTTTGTGGGTCGGGTATTTGAGAGCCCCTTCCTCCCTGCTGTCTCCGGATCTACCTCCCAGTAACTAGACTGTCCCTTCAAATGGTCCGATGAATACCACCCAGGACAGCTTTGGTCTGTTTGAGAGCATGAACTCTTCGCTTTATCTTTAATGGGCCAACTTCTGTCCCGGGTGGAGAGCTCAACGGGTCCTCCCTGCGAAGATCTGATAGTTTGTTACCTGGATCCCTCATCCCTATCAGACCACCAGGTTTAAGTGGTTGTGACCCCTCTCATACGCTCATCTCCAATTTGAGAAGACCGCTCATGCATCTTCAAGCCAGCCACACACAGACCCTGCTATCTGGAGCTCGTTCTTCTCTCCCGCCGGGGGCCGCTCCTCGCCCTTCCCAGCCCGGGAGCACCTGCCCCGCCGCCCTCACCTGGATCATCCTCATCCCGGGGCACCTTCTTAAAGCAGTCGTTGAGCGACAGGTTGTGGCGGATGGAGTTCTGCCAACCCGCCTTGCTGCGCTGGTAGAAGGGAAAGCTCTCGGCTACAAACTGGTAGATGTGGCTGAGGGTGAGCTTGCGCTCCGGCGCGCTCTGGATGGCCATGGCGATGAGCGCCGAGTACGAGTAGGGCGGCCGCACCATCTTCATCAGGTCCTCGCGGCTGGCCATGGACAGCCAGCCCAGCTCGCCCGGAGCTGCGGAGCCTGCCGGCGAGGCGGGCGCGGCCGGTGAGGGCTGAGCGAAGGCCCGCTGCGCGCAGGCGAAGGTGCTGGCGGCGGTGGGCGGCTGCAGGAAGGGACCGGCCGTGGCTCCAGGCGGCGGCGGCGGCGGCGGGGCGCCCAGGTACCCCGCGGCCGACGTCGGGCCGCCCACCCCCGGCCCGTTGAACCACAGGTAGTGGTTGGCGGCGGCGGCCGGCGGCGCGGCGTAGTCGGCCAGCCCGTAGGGAGCCCTGGAGGCCGGGGGCGCACCGGGGGCGGCCGCGGTGGCGGGCTGCGAGTACACGCCGAAGTTGTCGCCGCAGTACAGGGCCATGTCGGCGGCGGCCGAGGGCGGGTGCGGTGCGGCCGCGGCGAGGGGAGAGCGCGGCTGGCCTCGCCACTCGGGCGAGAGCATCCCTCGACGGACCAACCCAGCGGCCCACCCGGGACCTTCCAGACTAACGACGGATCGGGAGCACACAGACGCGGGACACCGCGCCTCTTATAACCGAGGGGATCGCGCTCCTCCCGGCTCTGCTCTCCACGCCCTCGCCACGCCCCACCTGCGCTGGCGGAGCTCACAGCCTCACCCGCCCCGCCCTCCGGGTCCCTGCTCCGCAGCGAGCGCGGGAAAAGCGCCCCTCCATCCTCGGGTCCTCCCTTCGGTCCTCCATCCTCCCATCTAATTCTCCACCCTTTACCCTCCCGTCGGTCCTCCATCTTCCATCCTCCCGTCCGTTCTCCATCCTCCAGTCCATCTTTCATTCCCCCATCCTAGTCCGCATACTTTTAATACTCTTGACCTACTAGCAAGATAAAACGCAGAATATTGAAGCAAGAACACAGCCCCAGCTGCACAGTCGTTACCTAAAAAGTCCGTGAATCCGTTTGGGGTGCAGCTCACATCACCTTGCCCCAGCCTCCACTAAGCCTTCTATCTCAAGTTTTAAACTTTCTTCTTTTGTCTTTTTGAGACATATTCTCCCTGCAGCCCCTGGAACCTGCTGTGTACGCCTGGCTGGTCTCGAACTCACAGATATCCGCCTGCCTTTGCCTCCCGAGAGCTGGGAGGGCCACCTCGCCCAGCTCAAGTTTTAAACTCTGTAATCGAATTCAACAGGTGCGCATCACAATCCTTTTGGGTGTATATGAACCGGCATCATCGTTGTGTCCCTTTTCCCGGATTCGGATTCCAGGACTGAAATTGGTCTCCTCTTCATTTATTAAGGGTGGGGGTTATTCTTATTTTGGGGGGACACGGTCTCCCTGTAGCCCCAGCTGGCCTGGACTTCGCTAGGTAGGTCAAAGTGGCTTCCATCTGCATGCCTCTGCCTCCCCGAATATTGGGATTAAGGGAGTGTGCCCAGCTCAGTTTTATTTGGTTAAAATTTCTAGCCAAAATGTGTGTTTATTCACATTCAGGAATCTCTTGTTCGTTTTTTAATGTCCGGTTTGTTCTGAATTTAGTGTGATTTTCTTAGCTTTTAAAAGGTTAAGTTTTCAAAGGTATTTAAGAAAGTGGCTTTGAAATTAGCACTTTAAGGTTGAAAGTTTGGAGAAATGTAAAAGTTTCAAGAAGTGCATTCGTACAGTAGGGAGACTGCTCTTCCCCTTGCCCTCGATTTCTCTAAATTTTCAAAAGAGGCTCTCTGTGGTTGCTGAGGAACCAGTTAAAAAAAATTGTGGCGACGTGCCACACAATCACTAGGTATTGCTTCAAAACAATATGAAAATGACTTTCTTTTACAATTAAAAATATTCCTAAATGTGTTCTTGATAAATGACACATCGAGTGAGAATTCTCGTTTGATGAGGAAAGATATTGGTATTTTAAATTTTTTTCTGTTTTCGAATTCATCTGAAGTTCAAGATTTACTGCATACCCCACCCCCCGGGGGTGGCATTTATTTTTATGATAAAGTATACTTTAACATTTAACCTCTTAAAAGTTTTTTGTTTTTTTGTTTTTTTAAGGGCGGTAGAGATGTATCCACAGGTAAGGGCACTGGTGGCGAAGCCCGAGGACCTGCGTTTCACCCCCACCTTCCCTTCCCCCCCCTCAACCCCCC
>NW_008344499.1:172741-197204 GCF_000622305.1 Nannospalax galili | reverse complement strand
TTGGTCTTTTTGAGACAGGGTCTCCCTGTAGCCCCCAGCTGTCCTGGAACTCACTATGTAGACCAGGCTGGCCTTGAACTCACAGAGATCCGCCTGCCTCTGCCTCCCGAGTGCTGGGATTAAAGGCGTGCACCACCACGCCCGGCCATAAGTGTGATTTTAAAAATTAAAAAACTACTTAGAAACTTTGAATACCTAAAATGCATCTCTCACTTCAAATGTAACTCTTTGGCCATCTTTTCTGGAATCAGAAAGGAATTGTCAACAATAAAACACTGTTTCTTCGAATTGTTTTTTTTTTTTTAGAAGATACTGAAAAAATAGTGTTTTTTATTGTATTTTGGCTTAAAGATCTATTCCTTCTCTATTTAAGTAAAAACCATGCTTTCCACTCTCCTTTTCCAAATGGCTTGAAACAAAGTTCTCTGGTTTTATTTTGAGATTTTTCCTGGAATGTTAAGAAAAATGAAAAATGTGACCCAGGAAACAGGAAAACAGTTTTTAGTGTTATAATGCCCACACTGAACATTTGCTCTGGGTAAAGGTCTAAGGAAAGCTAAAATGAGAGGGTACAAAAGAAAAGCTGGGAACATAGAGAGCAATAATAAAATTTTTTTTTTACACATAAATTTAAAATATATTTTATTCTGTAAAATTTGAAGAAAAGTACAAAGATACAGGTAAATGAGCTTTCAAAAGTTTCAACTCCTAGTTTTCTTTCACTCTAAATGGCAGTAAATCATGAAAACTCTGAAGTCATAGCCCCTTCTATAATTGTTCTTCAGAATGTAATATCTTCCCTTTTAGCAAATTGTTACCCATATATAGTTTTCAATTTTACAGTTTTTTTTTCAAGGTCGAATTCTCAAGCCAGTAGCTCCAAACTATTCAGAATGAGAGGCCATAGTTATAGAATATGCTTTATTGTTTTGATTAATGATTCTAACTACTAAGGTTGTTGTGTTTCCTAACTGTATCTTTTGTGGACCTTGGTTTTATTTAAAAAGAGCAGAGCCACCTACCGACCTTTTGCTGCTGTTACAGCATGGTTCCTTTAGGAATCTGTAAACTGGACTTTGCCCTTTGAAAGGAGTTGGAAGTGACATTTTTCTATCAATTTTAAATGACATTTTTTGGTTGTTAACATTTTGTTTTGATTTGTTTTGAGATGGGTCTTGGGCTGTCTAGGCTGACTTTGAACTCCTTTGATAATCATGCCTCTACTTCCCAAGTGTGGGGATTACAGACATGCACCACCACATCCAGGTTTCAGTTACCTTTAAAAACAATTATTTACCTATTTAATTTATGTATGTGTGTTCATACATGTACTGTGAGTACAGTGCCAGCTGAAGCAGGAGGATTGAGAATTTGAGACCAGGATGCTAGAGTGGGACCCTTTCTCAAAAAAAAAAAAAAAAAAAAAAAAGTTCCCAGTAACAAAGCTTTGTCCAATCACCTTCCCACAACATGATATAATGCAGACAATTGATTAATGCTTACATCTAGACAATTTGGGGGAAATAATTCAACTCAAAGAAAATACCTCATATATTTCCAGTACCATTTGACAACATTCTTGTTGCTTCTTTGAGATGGCTGAACAAGGCAATTTGTAAATGAATGTTGACATTTTGAACAAACATTCTTAAGGAATATGAAAGCTGTTATGCTCATTAATCTTAAGCTTCATAGAACCTCAAGCACATTTGTGTTTGGTAGTATTCTATTTCCAGGAGAGGAAAAGGGTCATATGAATTGGAAATCACCTCAGTGCTCTTTAAGTGCCAGCCAAATAATGTTTTGTTTTATATAGCATCATTGCTTACGAAAAAACCCACAAGTGGAAATCATGAGTTGGCAAGTTGGCTTAGTGGGTAAAGGTGATTGCCACAAAGCCTTACAACCTGAGTTCAATCCCTAGTATTCATATAATGGAAAGGGAGAACTAACTTCTTCAAAGTGTCTTCTGACCTATACACACATACATACACACACACACACTCTAAATATAATTTTTAAAAAGGAAATCTGCCTCAAAAAGACTAAAAAAGGTGGAAATCAGGAAATCTATCCATTTCTTTTATCTGACTAACGGCACTCTATAGTTAGTACACTTAATCTTACCTCTTCAAGTAAATCAGACACTCATTGAAGTGAAGTTTGTTTTTTGGCTATGTAGCCATAATTGTCCTGAAACTCCCTATGTAGACCAAGCTAACCTGAACTTTCAGAGAATCTCCTGCCTCAGCCTCCTGAGTACTGGAATTATCCAATTGTACCTAGCTAGAAGGACCATTCTTTTGCTTAATAAATACTTATAGCTTTGCTATTTTATTTTATTATTTTCTAGACAGGATCTCCCTGTAGCCCCAGCTGTCCTGGAATTTATTATGCAAACCACCAGGCTGGCTTCAATCCACACAGATCTATCTGCCTCTGCTGGGATTAAAGGCATGCACCACCACAGTCAGCACTTTACTCTTTCTTTTCTTTTCTTTTCTTTTTTTTTTCTTTTTTCTTTTTTATTTTTTTTTTTTGTATTTTCGAGACAGGGTCTCCCTGGAACTTGCAATGTAGACCAGGCTGTCCTTGAACTCATGGAGATCCACCTGTCTCTGCCTCCTAAGTGCTGGGATACTTTCCTAACTCTGAATGGGAAAAGAGGAGTCAGTCTTTTTCCATAAGAACAAGCTTTCCACCAATGTGAAAGTATTTTAAGTGAGATTGTAATAAAATTCGTTTATGAATTCAAGAACTAATCAAGCTAGACATGGTGGTGAACTCCTGTAATCTCAGCACTCAGGAGAAAGAGGCAGGAGGATTGCTGCAAGTTTTAGCCCAACCTGGCCTACCCAATGAGTTCTAACACAGCCAGGGCTACATGTGGAGACCCTGTCCCATCAAATAAACCAACAAAACTTTAAACATAAGAGGCCTAGGCTATGGCTCTAGACACAAATGATAAACATTGATCACCTGCTTGCTTCTACAGAGCTTCAGCTGAGGTTTGTCCAGGGGATCCAGGAAGCCTGGGGGCTCAGGCTATACTATTTCCAGTCTTCCAGTCCTCAAGGTCACTTTGTCATATCTTCAAACACTCAAGTAAATTTGTCTTCTAAGGGTAAATTAGATTTTCAAAAGAGCAGAAATTATCTAAAGATATGGTAATTTGGAAAAAGATGGCTCTTCTGTTAAAAGCATTTGCTGCTCTTCCAAGGATGGGGGTTCAATTCCCAGCACCCACATGGGGGCTAACAACCATTCCAGGGGATCTGACACCCTCTTCTGCCCTCCCTAGGCACTGCACATATATGATGCACTTATATACATGCAGGCAAAACACTCATACACAAAAAATAAAATAATTTAAAAATTTAAAAAGAAGATGTGCTAATTTGCAAATTCTCACACAGGCACGAGGTCTCTATGAAAATAGGTGTTTTCTTACTAAAAGAGTTAATACTTCCTCTATCAAAAAGGTATGAGGCTAGCAGAGTACTTCCCTAGCATGCAAGAGGCCTGCAGTTTAATTCCCAGAATTCAATTCTCAGAACTCCACAACAAAGAAAGACAGGTGTAGAACTATAGAATGAAGTAGCCAGTTACTTCCCAACATTGCACAAAATTGGGAAGAGCTGGAGAATTGAGTGACCTGTATTTAACATAACCCATTAACAGCCTTCTGGATTCTTCATGACTGCCTTATTTCCATAGCCAGGAAGTCATTGGCATATACAACTCTGGATAGTCCTGGTTCCCAAGACGCAGCCCGAATGAAAGGCTTTGATGCTACTGTTGAACCAGCCTGGCCTTGTACTTTGCCTTTTTTCCCGGAGCATTGTTCCCACATCCCATCTTGGTTTTCATGAATGAACCAAGATGTTCAGAAACCAGTTATCATCCTCAGAAATAAGTGTTGCTGGTTCTGATGTAACAGGTCTTCGCAGGGCGTGCTGACACACACATTTAATCACAGAACTCCTGAGGTAGAGGCAGGCAGATCTCTGTGAGTTCAAGGACAGCCTGGTCTACATAGTGAGTTCCAGGCCAAGTGGGGCTACAGGGAGACCCTGTCTCCAAAAGACCAAAAACGACGAAAACAAAACAAAAAACAAAGGTTTTCATTCAGTGTGTGTTTCAAACATACAACAAGATTAGCTGACTTTAAATTATCAGTAACTTCATCAGTTTCCTGGACTCCATAATATATTTTATTGTACATGTATATTATGTGTATATGTATATATACACAATACAATACTACATAGTCAATATGATATGTGTATATATACACATATATACAGTGCAAAGCAATATATTATATATACATATATGTATATATAGTTTTCATTTGTTTTGTTTTTTGAGGCAGGGTCTCATGTAGTCCAGATTGGTCTTGAATTTGCCATATAGTTGAGGATGACTTTGAACTCCTGATCTTCCTGCCTACACTACCACATCTGGTACACTTATTACTAACCAATTTCCAGTTGAAGCAGGTTAGTTTTCCTAATCTAAGTTCTCATGGCCATTGGATCCCATAGCTCTTTGCTTTGTTTCTTTTGCTTCTGTTTTGTTTTTTTAAGGCTGGTGGCTATCTTTCATTTAATTAGCACCCCATACATGTTTTTCATGGTAGTGATGACCACAGTAGTGATGACTGAGAATGAGGAGGCTGATGACAAACTTAACTCTATGGTTCCTTCTAACTCTAGGTTTACTTGGTTGACCCTATGAAGATTGAGATTGGAGAAGCTAGCCTAAGTTTCCGCTTTTGGGGCCTGTAGTGGAACATCGTTAAAATGTTAAACTGTTAAAATGTTAAATTGTAAAATTGTTAAAATGCCAATTCCTTGGACCCACCCAAGACACCAACTCTTCAAGGCAACTAAGTTGGACTCTAGGGTGGGATGCCTTCTGGCTCTTTTCTTCCTTTTTTAGTTTTGGTGCTGAGGATTGAGTAGGGCTGGGCAGATGCTGATCACATGATCTAACACAGAGCTGCACTCCCTGCCAGCCGGGACACTTTAGCTTTCCTTCTCCTCACCAAGCTACTCAGATACTGTTGGGTTTTGGCATATGATCACTTATTAAAAACTTTAAAAATGAGGCAGGCGTGGTGGTGCATGCCTTTAACCTCAGCGCTTGGGAGGCAGAGGCAGGCAGATCTCTGTGAGTTTCAGGCCAGCTGGAGCTACAAGGAAACCATGTCTCAAAAAGACCAAAAAAAAAAAAAAAACCTTTAAAATAAAGGGAGATGTTACTTTATAGACACATAAATGATAACTCTTTGCAAGCTGAGATCTAGAAGAGTACCAGAAATTTTCAGGCCGGGTGTGGTAGTGCACACCTTTAATCCCAGCACTCCGGAAGCAGAGGCTGTGAGTTCAGCCTGTGAGATGAGCCTAGTCTACATAGCAAGTTACAGGTCAGCTCTAAGACACACACACAAAAATGTTTTTTTCAAACTTAGGAGTTCTACTTCATTTGGTGATGACCAGTGTAGAAAGCCATGACCAGTAGGTGTGTGCTCACATAACTCCTCAGATGTATATGGACAGGAGGAAGAGCCAAGCTAAGGGAAAGGTGTGGAAATAATCAAGGAGGTCTTGATGTGTCTACATTAATCCATGCTTTAGAGGAAAGGGAAAAAGGAAGGAAGGAAGGGAGAAAGGGAAGGGATGAGGGAGGGGGAAAGGATGGGAAATGAGGAAGGAGGGGACTGAGGAGGGAAGGAGAAAGGGAGGAGGAGGAGGGTGGTAGAGAAAGGAGGGGAATGAAAAAGGATGGAGAAAAGGAGGATGAGGAGGCAGGAAGAGAGAGAGAGATAAGTGGTTTTAAACTGAAAAGGTAAAAGCTGGAACATAAAAATGGCTGGACTCATTTTTAGGATTCTAGGTAGACCTGCCCTTCTAAAACAGAGGGTGCCCAGACCAATATGTTTCAGATCTCCGGCTTCTGTTCATGGAGAGTTTTCAAATAAATAGCCAAGGAAATATTTCTCTAAATCTTGAATTCTTTCTCCTGTATAAAATGTAGCTGGGCCAGGCATGGTGGCCTACACCTGTAATCCCATTTGAAAGGTTGAGGCAGGAAGATTATACAAATTTGAAGCCAGTCTGGATTACACTGTAAATTCTAGGCCAGTCTGGGCGATAGAGTTAGACTCTGCCAAAAATAAAACAAATAGAAGGCTAGGGATGTAACCCAGTTGGTGAAGTGCTTGCCTAGTTTGCACAAAGTCCTAGGTTCACCACATAAAATCAGGCTTCTTGGTATAGGTCTATCATCCCAGCACTTGGGATGTGGAGGCAGGATGATGAGAAGTTCAAGATCATGTTTGGTTACAGAGTGAATTTGAGGCTAGCCTGGGCTACATCAGACCCTGCTTCAAAAACAAAAAGCAAACAACCTGCCAAAATAAATATATTGATTAATTAAATAAAAATAAAGTGTAGAAGGGTGAGGAGGCATGGAGGGAGATTACATTTGTACTAGATTTGTATATTTTTCTTGTCACTATTTCCTTAATACTGTATTTATATAGCATTTACATTGTATTGGATATTATAAATTTAAAAATTAGAGACAAAATAAGAGTATTTCCTAGAGGCATCACAAATGTAGAAAGTAATACTTCAAATCCCTAAGTTGTTGAGGGAGGTGATGTCAAATATGATAATATGTGGAAAATACTAAGCATTTGGTAAGTGATGGTTTTGGTTTTTTAAAACATCTTCCTTTCTTTTTATATTTTATTTATTTTTATTTTGTATATATAAGCATTTTGCCTATATGTATGTAAGTATATCACATGCATGTCTTGTGCCTGTGGAGGCCAGAAGAGGGAGTTGGACCCCCATGGAACTAGAGTTAAGGACAGTTGTTAGCTGCCATGTGGGTGCTGGGAAACGAAACTGGATCCTATTGAAGAGAGCTACTGCTGTAGTGGTCTTAACTGCTGAACTATCTCTTCAGCCCCATAATTGATGTTTTTTAATCACTGCCTAATTTAAAATTTTTTGATTGATAAATCTGGAAATGTACTTTTTAATTTTTTGTTTTGTTTTGTTTTGGTTTGGTTTGGTTGTTTTTGAGACAGGGTCTCACTCTGTAACCCTATCTGGCTAGAACTCATAATCCAAGCCTACCTCAAATTTATGGCAATTCTACCTTAGCTTCCTGAATGTCGGGGTTTTAGGTGTGTGCCTCTATGCTGGGTTTTAAAGTGTAAAGAGAAATGGATACCTCTCTGCTAGCAAAATGTAGTGAGGGGCTGGTGAGATGGCTCATTGGATAAAGGTGCCTGCCACCAAGCCTAACGACCTGAGTTTGATTCCTAGGACCCACATGATGGAAGGAAAGAATGAACTCCTGCAAGTTGTCCTCTGATGTCCATTCACACACAGTGGCATGTGTACCCGCACACAAGCATATAAAATAAATGAAAATAAAATGAGGTTCTTCCATAGAAGGCTATCTGGACTAATCTTATTACATTTTTCAAAATTGTGACAGATGAAACAGCTTAATATGGCAAAAATTCATGGAGTACTGAAGATGTGCCATGCCCTGGACTGGGTATAGGATATAAAAAGACCATTTCTTCCCTCAGTTTCCCAGCCAACAAGTGAGTGGTACAACAGGAGTGATTAGTTGGTATTATGTTTTGTGGGAGTTATGATAATATTTTCCTTTAAGATATTAATAATTTACTTATCAACTTCTAAGAGCTCTGTATATTTTTTGTAAGACTGAGCTTGACATTAATTAATTAATTAACTTATTGGTCTGCTTTTGAGACAGGGTCTCCCTGTAGTCCCAGCTGGCCTGGAACTCACTATATATAGACCAGGCTGGCCTTGAACTCAGAGATTTGCCTGCCTCTGCCTCCCAAGTGCTAGGATTAAAGGTATGCACCCCTACACCCTGTTCGAGCTTGTTTTAAAATTTTTATTTATGCTGGGCATGGTGGTGCATGCCTTTAATCCCAGCACTTGGGAGGCAGAGGCAGGAGGATCTTTGTGAGTTCAAGGCTAGCCTGGTCTACATAGTAAGTTCCAGGACAGCTGGGGCTACAGGGAAACCCTGTCTCAAAAAGACTGAAAATAAATTTTTTTTTAAAATTTATTTTTAAATTTTATGTCTATGAGTAAGGGCGCGTGGCGGTTCCGGAGCGCCAGCTCCGGGCGTGGCGCCGGTCTCTCACGCGCCGCTGGGATCGGTCCCTGGCTCTCTGCCACTACTGGATGCTGGCGACTCAGCGGTCACTGCGCTTCCAGGCGAGTTCCGTTCCAAGCTACCGGCACTCCCTCTAGATTCACAATCCGTTGGCCACCGGGTCACGAGGGGAGGTGCAAGAACGGCGAAAGCAAGATCTTCTCGAGTGAATGTTTACGAAGGGACAGCCCCCTCCGGAGAGATTGAATAAGAGACTGGTACAGCTCAGCTCCAGACACAGCTCCTGATACAACTCCGATTTATTAAGGGGAAAACCAGGATATTTATAGTGTGGAGGCAGTGGCAAAAAGCCTTAGTTGATAGGTGCTTTGTAGGATGCCCCATTTACATGTGGTGGTGGGCTTCTGCCAGGCTGTCAGACAGTGCCTGATTATCACACAGGAAAACCTGGCAGTTTCAGAGCCAGAGGACATGTATCTGTGACGGCTACTTCAAAGATGAGTAAGGAAGAGAGTAGGAAGGTGCCCTGCTGGGAGAAGGAGTCTCTGCATAAGAACGCCGAGCCGGCGGCTATCGGGACATGGAGAGACTTCGACCTAACACAGCAGGGGTCCCCAACATATGAGTGTTTTGCTTCCATGATTATAAGTGCACTCATATTGTATAGTCCTTTCAGAGGCCTGAGGAGGGTATCGGGTCCCCTGCAACTGGAGTTCCAAATGGTTGTTAGCTACCATGTGGGTGCTGTGAACTGAACTTGGGTCCTCTGCTTCTGCAAGAGCAGCCAGTGCTCTTAACAGCTGAGCTGCCTCTCCAGGCCCTGAGCTTCTTGGGTTTTTTTGTTTTTTTTTTTTTTTTATCTTTTTGAGACAGGGTCTCCCTGTAGCACCAACTAGCCTGGAACTCACTATGTAGACCAAGCTGGCCTCAAACTCACAGAGATCTACCTACCTCTGCCTCCTGAGTGCTGGATTAGAGGTCTATGCACTACGCCTGGCTAGAGCTTGTTGTCTTTAAATTACAACATCCCACATGTTTTTTGTCATGCAGATACCTTTTCTTTAGGAAGAAGGTCCTTCCCATGCAGTTTAGCTGGCTTTGAATTCCCCATCCTCCTTCATCTTCCTCCAGAATGCTAGAATTATAGGTGTGTGCCACCACTCCCAGTTTAGAAATAAATTTTATTGGCAATAAGCCCACAAATTGGAAGATTCAGGGTTTTACCCACAGTCTTTCTTTCTAAGATGGTCGGTAGAAGAGCTTATGTGGTTTCTGGGAACTGAATTTTAACTACAGCTAAGTGAACTTTTCATCAATCTTTGCTAATCAGTTCTCTTCAATTCATTTTTTTGAGACAGAGTCTCACTCTGTAGCCCTGTCTGGCCCAGAACTCAGAGATTCACCTACCTCTGCGTCTGAGTCTGGGATTAAAAGTAAGCACTACCATGCCCTGCTCTCTCTTTAATTTTTTAAAATAAAATTTAAAAAATCTTTATTTTTATTGTTTCTGTTTTATGTATATGAGTGTGTTGCCTGCATGTGTATTTAAGTGTACCCAGGTCCTACAATGCCCATAGAGGTCAGAAGAGGGCATCAGACCTCATGGAACTGGAGTTAGGACAGTTGTTTTCCACCATGAAGGTGCTGGGATTCAAACCAGGGGTCTCTGAAAGAGCCATCAGTGCTCTTAACTGCTGAGCCATCCCTCCAGCCCCAAGATTTATTTTATTTTTACTTATGTGTACAGGTATGTGCACATGAGTGCTGGTGCCTTCAAAAGCCAAAAGCGTTGGATCCCTTGGAACTAGAGTTTCAGGCAGTTGTGAACAACATGATGTGCGCTGGGACTCAGATACATCCTCCAGAAGAGCAGAATGCCCTTTTAACCATTGTGCCAGCTCTCCAGTACCATCCTCCCCACCTGCCTGTTTTGTTTTGTTTGTTTTTTCACCAAGTCTTTCTACATAGCTTTGGCTGGTCTGGACCATACTATGTAGATCAGGTTGTCCTCAAACTCACAGAGCTCCACCTACCTCTGCCTCCCAAGTGGCATGCACCACTATATCATACTGGGCAATACTACTTTTTCTAGCATTATTCCCTTTGCCTGGGAAGCCTCTCCAAAAGGCTAGCCTTCAGGGTGGTGCCCAAATGGCATTCATTATGCTGCCTCTCGTTCGGTGGTGGCTATAGTGTTTCCTGCC
Organism: Nannospalax galili; assembly: GCF_000622305.1. Taxonomy (NCBI): domain Eukaryota; kingdom Metazoa; phylum Chordata; class Mammalia; order Rodentia; family Spalacidae; genus Nannospalax; species Nannospalax galili. The sequence continues at coordinate 186,816 of NW_008344499.1, read as the reverse complement.
AGTGCAGACACTTTCCAGTCCTTCTGGTGCAAGCCTGAGCAAAATTGTTCCTAGCCAAGTGGGGATACTACATGCTTGCAATCTCAGTACTTGGGAGGTAGAGGCAAGAGGGTCAGCAGTTCAAGGCCAGCCTCAGCTACACAGCAAGTTTGAAGCCAGTCTAGGATACATGAGATCCTGTCTAGAAAAGAAAGGAGTAGAGAAGAGAAGAGAAGAGAAGAGAAGAGAAGAGAAGAGAAGAGAAGAGAAGAGAAGAGAAGAGAGAGAAGAGAAGAGAAGAGAAGAGAGAGAAGAGAGAGAAGAGAAAGAAAAGAGAAGATCTCTCTTAAGGGTTTTATTTTATTTTGATTTTTTGGGGGGGGTCTTTCTGAGACAGGGTCTTCCTGTAGCCCTAGCTGTCCTGGAACTCACTATGTAGACCAGGCTGGCCTTGAACTCACAGATATCCGCTTGCCTCTGCCTCCCAAGTTCTGGGATTAAAGGCGTGCACCACCATGCCTGGCCTTTATTTTGATTTTTACACAGGGTTCCTTTATAGTCTAGATGCACTGAACTCAAGCTCCTTCTGCCTCAACCTCTCAAGTTGCAGGATTATAGGAGTGAGGTTTTCTTCTCTGAAATATCTCAGCTTCAATGGTCTGCACCAAACCAGGCACAAGACCAACACAACAGAAGAGAGGACCCAGAAAGAATCCCACACAGCTACAGCCACATAATTTTTGACAAAGGTGTAAAGAAATGCATTGGAAAAAAGTCTCCAACAAATAGTTCTGGGAAAACCTGATAGCCACTTGTAGAAGAATGCAACTAGGTCTGTATCTTTCAGTGTGCACAAAATCAACTCAAAATGGATCAGATACCTGAATGTAAAATCTAAGACTCTGAAACCACTTCAAGATATAGGAATAGGTGAGTTGTTTTTTTTTTTTTTTTTTTTTCAAAAAGACGCCAATAAACCAGGTGTAGTGGCCCATGCCTTTAATCCCAGCACTCAGGAGGCAAGAGGCAGGCAGATATCTCTGAGATCGAGGCCAGACTGGTCTCCACAGTTAATCCAGACCAGCTGTGGCTACAGAGAGACCTTGTCTTAAAAAAAAAAAAAAACTCCTCCCAAAGACCCCCAAGAATTGCCAAGTGGGAATACAAGAAGGAAACCTGCTTGAGCACAGCAAAGCAAACACCCACTACAGAATGGGGCAAAATCTTTGCCATCTATGCTGCAGAGAGTTAATATCTAGGATTCATAAAAAAAAAACTTCCGAAGGCGGGGCATGGTGGTCCATGTCTTTAATCCTAGCACTCCGGAGGCAGAGGCAGGCAGATCTTTGTGAGTTTAAGACCAGCCTGGTTATGTAGTTCCAGGCCAGCTGGGGCTACAGGAAGACCCTGTCTCAAAAAGGCCAAAAAAATAAATGAAAATTTGTGCCAGGTGTGGCGGTCACACTTTTAGTCCCAGCATTCAGGAGGCAGAGGCAGGCAGATCTCTGTGAGATCAAGGCCAGCCTGGTCTACATAGCACGTGCCAAGCGAGCTGGGGCTACAGGGAGACCGTGTCTTAAAAAGACACCCCCCCAAAAAAAGACCCACAAGAATCTGAAGGTGGGCCAAGCTCGGGTGGTGCATGCCTTTAATCTCAGCACTTGGGAGACAAAGGCAAATAGATTTTTGTGAGTCTGAGGCCAGGCTGGTCTACATAGTAAATTCCATGCCAGCCAGGGCTACATGGTGAATATTGAAAAAAGAAATCGCTGAGGGTGGTGGCACATGTCTTTAATCCCAGCACTTGGGAGGCAGAGGCAGGTGGATCTTTGTGAATTTGAAGCCAGCCTGGTCTACATAGTGAGTTCCAGGCCAGCTTGGGGCTACAGTGAGACCCTGTCTCAAAAAGACAAAAAAAAAAAAAAAAAAAAAAAAAAAAAAAATCAAAGTTAATCTCAGTTATATAGCAAGTTTAAGGCCAGCCTTGACTACAGAGTGAGATCTTGTTTTTTTGAAGATCTAAAAAGGGAGCTGGAGAGATGGCTCAGTGGTCAAGAAGAACTAGTTCTTGCAGAAGACCCAGGTTCAAATCCCAGCACCCACATGGTGGCTAACAACCATCCTTAACTCCAGTTTCAGAGAATCTGATGCCCTTTCCTCAGATATTGCATGACATGGTGTACTTACATAGATGCAGGCATGACACTCATACACATAAAATAAAAATAAACAAGTAAAAAAATTTTTTTTATCTAAAAGAAGTCAATCACAAACACTCCATATTGTAAAATTCAATTTATATATAATGTTTGGAACAGGCATATCCATAGAGAGAAAGTGAGAAAGTAGATTTGTGGTTGTCAGAGATCAACAATTCATGGCTGCCGTGGGGAGATGGGTAATGACTCCTATGGAGTTTCTTTACTTTGGGGGATGATGAAAATGTTCTCAGGGATTCTATGGTCCAGTCACTGTCCCCAAATACTGTCACCAGTACTTATTTGTTAATTAAATTTGTTGCCTAAGATACTAAAATCTCTTGTTTTCATGTCATTAGTCTAAATAGAAACATCTTTTGGTAAGAGGATATATTGCTCCTAGCACATCAGCTCTCAGGTAAGACTTGCTGGGAATCGCAGGCTGATAGTACGTGAGGATCTGCCTAGCCAAACTTGCTGGTAAGGGTCACCAGTACTTCCTCAGCTGTCCTTCTAAGGTGGTAGAAACAGGTCTCTTCAAGAGAGATGGAAAACACACACCTCTCCACAGGGGAGATGATAGAGAAGGTAAACCCTGGTGTTGTGCCTTCAAACATTAATGCACACTCATAAAAAAGCTGGGCTTTCACAAGGCTCAAGGCCTTCCATCTATCATCAGCAGAGCTGGGAAATGGATTTCTCACCTGAGCCATCCCTCTTCCTCAAGACGGTTCACCTCTGAGAACTATAAATAAAGACCACGGAGAATGGCTTTGCTGTTTGACCCTTTAACCTGAAATGAAAATAAAGCTTGGAGAATGTCATCCCAACTCAAGGCTCCTGCACTGGCTTCTCCTTCTCCTACCTGTTGACAGGTACCTGCCAGACCTCAGGGTTACCTTTGATTTAGCCCTAACAGCACCCCCACACTTAGCAGAGTTCAGTCCTGTAATCCCTTCAGAAGCTTGAGTCAATTTTATGGTAACCTGAGAAACATTTCATTCAAAAATGATGTCACTGTCTGTTAACACATACTGGGGTGACCACCAGATTCATGCTTAGGGTGATAGAGCTGTAGCTCATAGCCAAAGGCAGAGCTCACTAAAAACAAATGCTATGTGAGCTTTCAGATGAAAAGAAAGTTCTATTCCAACACAACTTTTGCAAACCCCAAGGATATCTCAGTAGTTATTTTCGTAGAATGGAGAGGATTTTCTATATCAAAAATTCATTTAGAGTGGTCTAAATGGGTTTTTTTTGAGATAAGGATAAAAACTTTATTTTTTCTTACTTTTTAAGAAACTTTTTTAAAATTAATTTTTTAAATTTTTTAAATTTTTATTTTTTCGGTCTTTTTGAGACAGGGTCTTCCTGTAGCCTCAGCTGACCTAGAACTCACTATGTAGACCAGGATGGCCTTGAACTCAGAGAGATCTGCCTGCCTCTGCCTCCCAAATGCTGGGGTTAAAGGAGTGCCCCACCACGCCCCGTAGGATGACAATTTAAAACTGGGGTGGAAAATTATGGATAACAAAATCATCCAGGAAATTATAGATACCCAAATCATCTAAACCTCTAACAATTTTTTTTTTTTTTTTTTTTTTTGGTCTTTTGGAGGCAGGGCTTTCCTGTAGCCCCAGCCGGCCTGGAACTCATTATGTAGACAGGCTGTTCTTGAACTCACAGAGATCCACCTGCCTCTGCCTCCCAAGTACTGGGATTAAAGGTGTGCACCACCATGCCTGGCACTTAGCCTTTTTTTCTTAAAAAATTGTTTCCTCATTTTCTAATTGAATTTTATTGGTGGGTGGGGTATTTTTAATGATGTGTGCATGCGTGTGTGTGTGTGTGTGTGTGTGTGTGTGTGTGTGTGTGTGTGTGAGGGTCTCACTATATAGCTCAAGTTGGCTTTAGACTTGTGGCGATCCTTCTGCCTTTGCTTCCCAAGTGCTGGATTACAGGTATATGCCACCTCACCTGGCTTGTAATTGAATTTTAAAGCATGCATCTTTCTCAATTCAGTGACTTCTTCCCCTGAAGTGGGCTTGGATCAATAAAAGATATCTTGGAGTAATCATTCTAGCCAGGTGTGGTAGTACCTGTGGAGGGCATTGGATCCCCTGGAGCTGTATTTACAGGTAGTTGTAAACCACCTTACAACTGGGTTAATGGAACTTGAGGTTCTTACTGGTGTGAATTAATGGAGAACTGGCAGTGTTTGGAGCAGGTGATGCTGGGGAAAGTTCATTGACAGTCTAGCTAATTCAGAAACACTCTGCAGTGAATATGAATATACCATTGATGATTCTTATTGAACACAGTGGCAACCGATGGTGAGACCTGTCTGTTGGACATACTGGACACAGCTGGACAAGAAGAATGCAGTGCCATGACAGACCAACAGATGAGGACAGGTGAGGCTTTCTTTTGTGTGTATGCCATCAATAACAGCAAGTCATTTGCAGATTAGGGGAATGAAAGACTATGAAGATGTACCTAAGGTGCTGGTAGGAAACAACTGAGACTTGCCAACAAGAACAGATGACACAAAGCAAGGCCACGGTGAAACCTCAGCAAGACCAGACAGGGTGTGGAGACGCCTTTTCCACACTGGTAAGGGAGATATGCCAGGACAGAGTGAAAAAGCTCAACGGCAGTGATGGTGGGACCCAAGGTTGTATGGAGTTGTGTGGTAATGGAACAAAGTACTTTAAAAGTTCTGTCGAAAGGAATGAGCTACTTTGATGCTGCTCTGAGACCCCGGTTCTAACTTGCCTAGAGAAGTATCCCTGCTGCTCTTCATCTTAGTAGCTCAGGCTACCTCCCTAGCTCCCAGCAAACCACCATAACAGTGTACTGAAGAACTCTGAGAAACTACCTCCTCACGTGGTTGTCTGACCAGAGAGATGTAGCTTCCTTTACTCCCCAGTAGTTCTCTGGCCTGGTTCTCCCCACTAGAAACAAACACACCTCTGCCAGCCAGGCTTTTCATCTGAAAAGCAATCTATATTCTGATGCGGAGAACCAAATTATGACATGAAATTCTGTTGAAAATAGTTTCTTAAGTTCTAAAGTAGCAACTGCTGGTGATTTCTTCCTCCTTACAGTTAAACCTGGATCTATGTTAGTTTTTGGAGAAATGTCATACTGTTTGTTGACAATATAATGAATGATTAGTTTGTAATGTGATCAGCTACATATTTTAAAATGACATCAGTTCTGTATGCAAAAATACAAAAATTAATAGTAACTTCGAGTCTATCCTAGTCTTCTCAACTTACATGAAAGTAAATCAAACTTTCACATACAAAAAATGTTTGACTCCAGTCTGAGCTACATGATATGCTATCTCAAAAAATTTTTTTTCTTAGCGATTCCTGTGCAAGTTGAAAATACGTCTACTTTGTTGATATCTTCTTCTTTTTTCCCAACAGGGTCTCACTATGCAGCCCTGGTTGGCCTGGAACTCACTGTATAGATCAAGTTTGTCTTGACCTCACAAAGATCCACCTGCCTCTGCCTCTTGAGTGCTTAGATTAAAAGCTTATGCTATCACATCTGAACACTGACAGATTTTTTTTAAGTTTATTTATTGTATTTTATGTGTATGAGTATTTTGTCTGCATGTGTGTAAATGTATGCAATGTATGTGGAGACCAGAAGAGGGCATCACATCCCCTAAAACTGGAATTACTGCATGGTTGTTAACCACCACATAGGTTCTGGGAACTAAACCTGAGTCTTCTGCAAGAACAGCAAGTTCTTAACTGCTGAGCCATTCCTACAGTCCCTATTGACAACTTTTTAAGAAGAATTAAAGAGGAAAGGGAAGAGAAACATTTACAAACAAGCTCTAGGAATAAGGAGTCAGTGACCTTTGAGGGTGTGGCTGTGCACTTCACCTTGGAATAATGGGCTTTGCTGGATCCATCTCAAAAGGACCTCTACAAAGATGTGATGCAGTCTGTTTGAAGCAGGGTCTCCCTGTAGCCCCAGCTGTCCTGGAACTCATCTGTAGACCAGGCTGGCCTTGAACTCACAGGGATCCACCAGCCTCTGCCTCCCAAGTGCTGGGACTACAGGCATGCGCCACCACGCCCGCCAACAGCTTGTTTTAAAACTCATAAATACTGGAGCTGGAGAGATGCCTCAGCAGTTAAGAGCACTGGCTGCTCTTGCAGAAGACCTGGGTTGGCTTCCCAGTACCTACATGGTGGCTAACAACCATCCATAACTCCAATTCCAGGGGATCCTATGCCCTCTTCTGACACTTCATGACACAGGTACACTTATACACATGCAGGCAATACACTCATACACATAAAATAAAAATAAATAGTAAAAAATCATAAATACATATTTATATCAAATGCTTTTTCAGTATCTATTGAAATGATCATATGATTTTTTCCTTCTTTACCTTATTGGTGTGGTGAAGTGCAATAACTGATTTTCAATTTTTTCACTTTTCCAGGTAAAAATGTATCTAGTCTGCCGGGTGTGGTGGCACACGCCTTTAATCCCAGCACTTGGGAGGCAGAGGCAGGTGGATCTTTGTGAGTTCAAGGCCAGCCTGGTCTACAGAGTGAGTTCCAGGACAGCTGGGGCTATAGGAAGACCCTGTCTCAAAAAGACCAAAAAAAAAAAAAAAAAATGTATCTAGCCTTTGTTTTATTTAATTAAATTTTTTTTTGGTTAGAATATTTATGTCTAGGGCTGTGGATGTAGTTCTTTGCTAGAATGCTTGCCTAGCATCTGAAATCCTGGGTTCTGCTCCTAAAACTTCATAAACTGGGTGTAGTGGCATATGCCTATCATCTCAGTATTCAGGAGGTAGATGCAGGAGGTTCATAAGATCAAGGTCATCCTCTGCTGTAATAAGTTTGAGACTCAGGTGCTGGGATTACAGATGCTGAGTCACTATGCCCAGCAATTTCTTGTCAATTTTTTATCTGGTTTTGCTGTCAGAGTAAGTTAGGACACAACACTTTCTTTTCAGTCTTTGGAAGAGCTTTTTCATTTGTCTTTTTAAAATTTATTATTTTTATTTATGTGTATGTGTAGATGGGCTTGGGTGAGTTTATGTATACTACGTGCATGCACCATGGAGGCCACCTGGAGTTACAGGTGGTTGTGAGATGCCTGCTGGGTGTGTTGAGAACTGAACCCAGGTCCTTGCAAAAGCACTCTTAACTGCTGTTTTTTGTTGTTTTTTTGTTTTAAAAGATGGAGCACTTCATAAATTTGTGTTTCATCCTTGCTTGAGCACCATGCTAATTTCTGCATCATTCCAGTTTCAGTAAATGTGTTGTCAAAGCAAGCATTTCTGGGAGTTTTTATGGGCTTGGCATTATTTTTTTCCTTAAGTGTTTGGTAGAATTCATTAGTATAGCCATCCGGGCCTGGATTAGGAGCATTTTTGTAAGATGCATAGTATAATTACAAAGTCACTTTTTTTTTAAAAAAGTCACTTTTTAGTAAATATAAAGCTATTTTGTTTACCTATTTTCCCTTGAGTGGGTTTTGCCATATCTTTCAAGGAGTCTGTGCTGTTCTGTTATTCTCCTTGTGTTTTATATATAATATATATAAGTATATATATGTTTGGAGACAGGGTCTCCCTGTAGCCCCAGCTAGCCTGGAAATCACTGTATAAACCATGCTGGCCCTGATCTACGCCACCTGCCTATCTACGCCTCCCGAGTGCTGGGATTACAATTGTGAGCCCCCATGTCTGGTTTGTAATATATTTTTAAAAGATTTATTATTATTTTTTAATTTTTATTTGTGTGGAGTGGTGTGTGTGTGTGTGTGTGTGTGTGTGTGTGTGTGTGTGTGTGTGTACATGAATACAGGTTCCTTCAGAGGCTACAAGCATTGGATTCCTCTGGAACTGGAGTTAGAGGCCATTGTGAGCTTCCTGACATGGGTGCTGGGAACCAAACTTGGGTTCTCTGCAAGAACAGTAGGCACTCTTAACCAGCCCTCTCCTTTCAATATATTTTTAAAAGTTTATTCATTTTGTGTGTGTGTGTATGTGTGTACGTGTGTGTGTGTGTGTGCGTGTGTGTGTGTGTGTGTGTGTGTGTAAACCCAAAGCTGACATTAGGTATCTTCATCCGTCCCTTTCTACTTTACTTATTGAGCCAAGGACTTTTGCTGAACCCAGAACTACCAATTCCAGGTTTTACTCTATCTGGCCAGCGTGACTCAGCGTCTCTGCCCTTTGAGTGTTGAAATTACAGGTGGCTCCCATGCCTGCCTGGCTTTTATGTGAGTTCTGGGGATCTGAACTCCAGGCAACTAGCTTTATCTATACTGAGCCAGCCCCTATTCTTGTAGTATTTCTAAAATTGATATTGTTCATCTCTAAATATACAAGCCAGGTGTGGTGGTGCACGCCTTTAATCCCAGCACTCAGGAAGCAGAGGCAGGTGGATCTCTGAGAGTTCAAGCCCAGCCTGGTCTACATAGTGAGTTCTAGGCCAGCTGGGGCTACAGGGAGACCGTGTCTCAAAAAGACCAAAAAGGAAAAAAAAAGAAAGAAAGAAAATATACACATATTGCAAATATCAGAAATCAATAGAATATTGGATATATTTGAATCATTATTTATCTGAAATTTGAATTCAGCTGGGTATCTTGTCTTTTTATTTGCTAAATTTGACAACCCTAACTTAAGATCTTTTCCTTCTTTTCTAATATTGATATTTAATGTTATGAATTTTTCTGTTTTACTTATTTATTCATTTATTTATTTAGGTCTTTTTGAGACAGGGTCTCCCTGTAGCCCCAACTGATGTGGAACTCGCTATGTAAACCAGGCTGACTTTGATCTCACAGAGATCCACTTGCCTCTGCCTCTCGAGTGCTGGAACTAAAAGCATGTGCTTCTACGCCTGGCTTATTCATTTATTTCTGAGACAGGGTCTCCTATGTCTCAGACTGGTCTCTAGCTCACTATGGCTCACTGTGAGCCCTCGCTCTTCCTTGCCTCCACCTCCTGAGTGCTGGGAAAACAGGCATATGCTACCGTTCTTTGTTTTATGCTGTGCTAGGGATTGACCCCAGGGCTTTGCACACACCAGGCAAACACTACCAACTGAGTACATTTCCAACCCATCTGAACTTTGCACAATTGTGAAACTAAAATTTCATTCGGTTCAAATGCTTTCCAAACTGGATGCGAAAATAAATGAAAATGAAACCAAACCACAAAAACAACTAAGAAAAAAAAACCCACCAAAACGAGGCAGGGTCTCCCTGTAACCCCAGTTGGCCTGGAACTCCTTATGTAGACCAACCAGGTTGGCCTTGAACTCACAGAGATCTGCTGCCTCTGCCTCCCAAGTGCTGGGATTAAAGGTATGCACCACCACATCTGGTGGATTATTTGGCTTTTTTAATATTTTGGAATCTTCTAGGGATATGTGATTTGAATTTTTTACTTTTTTTGTGGTGCTTGGGATTGAACTCGGGGCCTTATGCATGCTACATAGTACTCTATCACCAAACTAGATCTGCAGCCCCTTTTTACTGTTTTTACATTTTAATTTCTAGGGCTGGAGAGGGTTCAGTAGTTGAATTGGGTACTGCTCTTGCAGAGGATCTGAGTTTTGATTCTCAGCACTTAAGTTTCATGACTCATGACCACTTCTAGCTCCAGCTCCAGGGGATTCAATACTGTCTTCTGACCTCTGTGTGCACTGCACACACATGTGCGTACATATACACACACAGACACAAATAAATAAAGCATACATTTTTGTTAATGTGTGTGAATGGTGCCTAAAGAGGCCCAAAGTAATGGGCATTGGTTTCTTGGAACTGGTATTACAGATGATTGCTAGCTGTCAAGTGGGTGCTGGGAACTGAACTCAGGCCCTTTGGAAGAGCAGCCAGTGCTCTTAACTTCTGAGTCATCATCTCTCTAGCCCCTAAAAAATAAATCTTAAAGCGGGGCATGGTGGAACATGCCTTTAATCCCAGCACTCGGGAGGCCGAGGCAGGCAGATCTCTGTGAGTTCAAGGCAAGCCTGGTCTACATAGTGAGTTCCAGGGCAGCTGGGGCTACAGGAAGACCCTGTCTCAAAAAGACAAAAAAATAAATAAATAAATAAAATAAATAAATAAATAATAATAATAAATCTGTGTGTGGTGGCACACGCCTTTAATCCCCAGCACTCCAGAGGCAAGAGGAGCACTGTGAGATCAAGACCTGGTCTTTATTGAGAGTTCCAGATCATCTGGGGTACATGGAGACCCTGTATCAAAAGGAAAAAAAATATTTTTAATTAAAAAACATTTTAAATCAGACCTGAAGTGATGGTGCATGCCTTTAGTCCCAGCACTTGGAAGGCAGGCGGAAACGCAGATCTCTGTGAGACTGAGGCGGAAACGCAGATCTCTGTGAGACTGAGGCAGGCCCATATCAGCTGGGGCTACAGGAAGACCCTTTCTCACAAAAATTTTTTTTTTAATTTCAAATTTAATTCCATTGTGATCACATAATTAGAATATTGGAGTTTGAGATGACTATCACCACAAACACCAACGAACAGAGACAATAACCTCTTTAAACTGTGCTTTGTTCAGAAAGGCAACAATCTGAGAAGACAGGATTAACATTCCAGAGAGCTGCCTTCCCTGTTTTCTCCTGATAGCCAACTTTATGGGAAATGAGAACAAAGGCAAGGTTAGCCTTGCCCCGCTGGCCATGTGGCCAGCCTTGTCTCTGATTTTCTTGGTGCTGGTACATCTGTTCTCATGTTGCCTGTACCTCATCATCATCTCTGTCTGTGCAGGAGGGTTCTCACAATCTCAAAGCTCCTGAGACTTGCATGCCACCTAAGTTAAAGGTTAAGTCAGAACAGCTAGCACTGTGTGTGTGTGTGTGTGTGTGTGTGTGTGCGCGCGCGCGCGCTGTTTACAGTGTGTACATGCAGTACACATGTGTCCTTTTAATATAGAATATAGACATGCCTTGTCTGTCTTTCCTGCCCCGTCAATCAGAACATATTTTTTATTTTTTTGGTCTGTTTGAGACAGGGTCTCCCTGTGGCCCCAGCTGTCCTGGAACTCACTATGTAGGCCAGGCTGGCCTTGAACTCACAGAGATCTGCCTGCCTCTGCCTCCCAAGCCCCTGGGCTTTCCTGTTTTCCCATCTCCCCCGGGCTTATTTTTTTTTTTTTTTTTTTTAAATTTATTGAGATTTGTTTTGTGGGCCAGAACATGATCTACTTTGGCAAATGGTCAATGAACTGAAAAGAATGTGTATTCTGCATTTGTTGAGTAAGGCATTCTATGAATATCAATTAAGTCACATTGGTCAATCATATTGATTATGTCTCCTTCACTGTCTCCTTCTGCCGAGTGTTGACAGAAGACTGTTGAAACTTCTAACTTCAAAGATGAGTGTTTGTCTATTTCATCTCCTTTTGTTCTTTTTTCTGAGACAGGGTCTCCCTGCAGCCTCAGAGCCTCATCTGGCCTGGAAATCACTATCTAGAACAGGCTGACCTGGATCTCACAGAGATCCACCTGCCTCTGCCTCCTGAGTGCTGGGATTAAACGTATGGGTCACCACGCCCAGCTTGACTAATTTTTTTTTTTTTTTAAGACAGGGTCTCCCTGTAGCCCCAACTGGCCTGGAGCTCACTATGTAGACCAAGCTAGCCTCGAACTCACAGAGGTCTACCTGCCTCTGCCTTCCTAGTGCCGGGATTACAGGCATGCGCCACCATGCCCGGCTCAACTAACTTTCTTTTACAGCCTGGGGGCACATGCCCAAGGATGGTTCTGCCTACCATGAGCTGGGCCCTCCTCCATCAATGAACAATCAAGACAGTCCTCCACAGACATGCTCACAGGCCATCTGATCTTAGGCAATATCTCAATCTATGCTTTCCTTTCAGATAACTCTGGGCTGTGTCAAGTCACCAATTAAACCTAACTATAAAGCACTATTTTTCTTCTTTGGGGGAAGGGGGAGAGTTGGAAATTCCATGCCAAAGGATTTTTTTTTTTCTTTTCCTTTTTTGCTCAAGTTCGTTGGCTCTCTTGGAAATGTCCTTTTCTGCCTATCCTTGAAGCAGTTCATCTATCTGAAGCTTGCCCATTCCTGGAGAATGAACCTGAACATCCACTTTTCTACAAGTCAACCTCTCCAGACTTACAGCAGAGCTGGGATTGGGTCAAATCAGCAAATTTGTCACTGGGGGATGTTCAGTCCCATTCGCCTATTCTTTCTATCGCTTTCTCAGTAGATCAGCCTTGTAAGCCAGAAATCTACCGAGGAGGAGAAACTATATAGTGGGCCCCTAAAGAGGAAAACCATTCTTAAATACTGGTCTTCTAAGTACTGGGACAAATGGGAAATCCGACCTAAGCAGGCACTAAGAAGGAGCCACAGGTATTAGGAACGGGCACTGAAGACTCAGAAAAGACTAGGCTTTAGTGTGTTGATCAGTGGTAGAACATGTGTCCACCATGGGGGAACGGCCTGGGCACAATTAAAAAAACAAAAACAGGGCTGGAGAGATGGCTCAGCGGTTAAGAACACTGGTTATTTTTGCAGAAGACCTGGGTTCGAATCCCAGCACCCACATGGCAGCTAACAACTGTCCGTAACTCCAGTCTCAGGGGATCTGACAGCCTCTTCTGTCCTCCCCGGGCATTGCACAACATGGGTGCACTTACCTACATGCAGGCAATACACGCATACACATAAAATAAAAGTAAAATTTAAAAAACAACAACAAAAAAAAAGAACTCTAGTGCTATTGAACGTGTATGTAAATAACTTGATAAGCTTTTACTCAGCATTCAAACAGCAAGAAATCATTTGGTATCTTCCATGCCAGGAAGGTTCTAATTTATTCTCAGTATGTATCAGTGAAAATCTGGGGGAAAGATTTTCAAAGGAGGCTTTCAGGGAAGATGGCATTTCAACTGCTGGCTACTAAAGAAAGATTCATTCAGACAAAGTGGAGAGCATGCAGGTACAAAGAGATGACAGCCAGTAAGGCAAAAGAAATTCTTGTGGGTATAGATAGAAATGGCAGATGGGATTAGAAACTGGTGGCGGGGGGGGGGTCAGGAAGCTTTATACGTTGTCAAGAAGCCCTGGTCTGCCAGGCATGGTGGCACATGACTTTCATCCCAGCACTCAAGAGGCAGAGGCAGGTGGATCTCTGGCAAGTGGAATTCTGTGAGTTCCCGGCCAGTCTGGTCTAATAGAAGGTTCCAAGCCAGCCAGATCTATACAGTGAGATCCTGTCTCAAAAAACAAAGACAAAACCCAAACTAACATGTACACAGAAAACAAAAGAACAGAAGCCGGGTCTTTCTGTTCAACAATGTGACTGGTCAATTCATCCACGTTCTAGCAGCGACCATACAAAGATACTATCCTGCATTGTACAGCAATTAAATCAGCATTTGATTTATTTTCTTAAAGCCTGTTAAGGTTTCTGCACCATTTCAGAGAGGGTGGGCAGTGATCCATGCACAAAACAAGTGGTGTAAGAAGATAGATGACCCTGGAAGGTGCTGTGTTTATCCACAAACACCTCCAGGAGCCAGAGATGGAGAAGGAGAGCAGGCGAGACTCAGGAGGAATGGCCACAGCGTGGCAATGTTTGCCTCAACTCTCGCACCCGCCTTTGTTCTTTTCCTTGTGTGTCTGTAGCTCTGAGAATGCTGGGGTTTTTTGTGAGAATGGCAGCAATAGACATCCTTAGGGCAGATGTTTGCACGGTACCAAAATATAATCCAGGCAGTTTCAGGTCCAGCAAGAGAAATAGGAATAGCAGAGTCTCTCCTTCTCTTCTTCCTTCTTTCCTTCCTTCCTTCCTTCCTTCCTTCCTTCCTTCCTTCCTTCCTTCCTTCCTTCCTTC
>NW_008344499.1:162069-172647 GCF_000622305.1 Nannospalax galili | reverse complement strand
CCTCTCTCCCTCCCTCCCTCCCTCCTTCCCTCCCTCTCTCCCTCCCTCACTCCCTTCTTCTTTTTTAATTTTTGAGACAGGATCCTGCTATGCAGCCTAGACTGCCCTTGAACTCACTATTTGCCCAGGCTGATCTGGAACTTGGAACAATCCTCTTGCTTTAGCTTTCCAAGTGCTGGTACTATTGATGTGTACCAGGGAGTTCGAATATGTAACTCTATGCCACTGTCCCTGGTTGTCATTTAAAGGGATACTCAGGAGCTGGGAGTGTAGCTCATCAGTAGAGCACTTGCATGAGGCCTTGAGATTGACTCCTAGCAAAGGGGAGGGGGGGGACTATTAATATCCTTTTTTCATGTAACCCTGTACACAATTCTTATGTAATAATAATAATAAAAAAGTTTCTTGGCTGGAAATATGGCTGAGATAAAGGCACTTGTCTAACAATCTGAGTTTGATCCCCTGGGCCCACATGGAAGAAAGAACTACTACAAGTTGTCCTTTGATCTCTGCACCTCTACTGTGGCATGTATACTTACATGCACATACTCATCCCTCTCTTACACAGAAAATAATAAATAAATAAATAAATAAACAAATAAGTGTAATTTTGAAAACAAGAAACGGTTTTCATGGTGTCCATTTGCATCTGTACCTAATGTTAGTTAATTCCCATGAAATATAAAATGAAAAATCGTATGGAGGAACAATCTAAGCTGAGCAGAGGCTTGGATACTTTGTCTACTTAATTAACTTTTAGCTCATCAAATAATTGTTTCTTTTGAAATAAAGCTTACGGGCTGGAGAGAGGGCTCGGGAACACTTGCTGCTCTTCCAGAAGACCCAAGTTTGGCTTCCAGAACCCGTATAAGGCAGCTCACAACTGCCTGTAACTCCAGCTCTGGGGGAATCAACACCCTCTTCCAGGACTCTGTGGGCACTGCACACATGTGGCATTCACTCACAAAGACATACAACACACACAACATACATACATACATAAAAGTATTAAAAACAAATCTTTGAAATAAAGCTTACAAGGCCAGGTGTGGTAGTGCATGCCTTTAATCCCAGCACTCAGGAGGCAGAGGCAGGTGGATCTCTATGAGTTCAAGGCTAGTCTAGTCTATATAGCAAGTTTCAGGCCAGCCAGGGCTGCATAGTGAGACCCTGTCTCAAAAATAAATAAGTAAAGCTTACAGGGCTTACGATATGGAAATGGTAGAGCATGTGCTTAGCACATTTAAGGACCCGGGTTCAATCATTAATACTATCATTAATACTATCATTAATACAATCATTAATACTAACTAACTAAATAGCTATATATATATATATATAGCTATTTAGTTATAGGTGGAGTCAAGCCCAGTCAAGACTGGCTTTGAACTAGTGATCCTCCTGCCTCAGCCTTCCAAGAACTATGCACACCTAGGTGAAATCTTTCTTTTCTTTCTCTCTCCCTCCCTCCATTCCTCCCTCCCTTCCTTCTGTTTTTAGGGTATGCAGCCCCAGGCTGACTTTAAACTCACAGCAATCCTGTCTCAGCATCTGAAATGTCGAAGTTACAAGCAGATGCCTCCATATCTGACTTTTTTGTTTTGGGCAGTGCTGGGAATTGAACTAGGGCCTTAACCAGGCAGGCAAGCTCTCTACCACTGAACTATGTCCACCCCCACCCTTTTCTTTTGAGACAGGGTCTCCCTGTAGCCCTAGCTGTCCTGGAACTTGTTATGTAGACCCGGCTGGCCACCATGCCTGGCTTATTTTTGAGGTAGGGTCTCAACTACGTATCCCTAGCTGGCCTTGAACTTGAAATGCAGACTAGACTGGCCTCCAACTAGGGATTCTCCTGTCTCTGACTCCTGAGTGCTGGAATAAAATCTTTCTTAAATAAGAAGAAAGCAAGTTTCTGTCGGAAGTGTCTGGTGCTGGGCAGGCTGGTGCATACCTGTAATCCCAGCTCCTGGGAAGGGAAGGCAGGAGAATCAAGAGTTTAAGGCCAAGCTGAGTGTAGCCATGCTAGCCTTTAATGCCAGCCCTCCGGAGGCAGAGGTACGCAATATGAGAGACAGAGGTCAGCTTGGTCTACATAATGAGTTCCAGACCAGCTGGAGCTACAGAGAGACTGTCTCAAACAAAACAAAACAAAACAAAACAAAAAACAAAATGGGGGAGGGGTGCAGTCAGACAAGGAACACTTGGAATTTCTGAATAACTGTTCTTTGTTATTTTTTGAGATAAGGTCTCAAATGTTGGCCAGACTCTGACAATCCTGCTGCCTCAGCCTCCCGAGTGCTGGTACTACAGGTGTAAGCATCATACTTAACATGAGAATTGCCCTTAAAAAGGTACCTCCTGCTTCACCCTGCATCCCTGTTCAGCATGGATGAAGCCAGAGTGGTCTGCATCCCAATTCTATATTGCAAATTTGGGTAACCTCTTCAGAGGATGGTGTGATAAGACTAGGAGGTAGGAACTGGCTAGGCAATTAGGGTAAAAAAGACCCCAAAGAAAAGTAGCCAGTTTCTTGGCTAAAAGTCAAAATGTCCTTGTGCCTCTTAGCAACATACTATGTTCCAAAGGCCAAAAATGTCTTAGCTAATCCCTAAAAGATTTTAGGGTTACCTCTTCAGAGGGGGGAATGTTAGAGTAGCAAAAAGCCCCATTTAAAATTTAAAAGAAAGAAAGAAAGAAAAAGCTGTCAGAAAAAAATGATGGGGAGATATGGGAGGTGTTGGAGGGGAGGGAGTGGGCATGGATTTGATCAAAACACATGTATTTGATCATACATGCACATAGCATGTATGAAATTCTTAATAAAGTTTTTTTTTTTAAGGTACCTCCTCCCTGAAAAAGGAGAAAACTTGGTATCATCCAAATTCAGAAGAGATAAATTATGTTTGGGGTGGTATAGCCAGAGACTATCTATCACCTAACTTCTGGATCTACTACAGAAGCTGTGATGCAATGACTTTTTTTTTTTTTTTTTTTTTTTTTTGTCATTTTGAGGCAGGGTCTCCCTGTAGCCTGAACTGGCCTGGAACTCACTATGTAGACCAGGCTGGCTTGACTCTCACAAAGATCCACCTGCCTCTGCCTTCTGAGTGCTGGGATTAAAGGTATGCACTACTACACCTGGCATAATTCTTAACACAATTTAGAATCACCAGGGACCAGAGTCTCAATGAAGGATTGTCTAGATCCACTTGGCTTGGGGACATGTCTGTGGATTGCCTTAACTAGCCTGAAAATGGATTACACCATTCTTTGGTTTGGGGACCTGGACTGTGTAAGGTGGAGAACAAGAGCAGAGTACCAACCATGCATGTGTTCCTTTCTCTCTGCTCTTGACTGTGGATGTGATGTGACTACCTGTTCAAAGTTCCTGCCACAGTGTGGTGGCACATGCCTTTAGAACTCAGAAGGCAGAGATAGGCAGATCTCTGTGAGACAGAGGCCAGCCTGGTCTGCATAATGAGTTCCAGGAGACCCTGCTTAAAAACAAACAAGGCTGGACGTGGTGGCGCACGCCTTTAATCCCAGCACTTGGGAGGCAGAGGCAGGCGGATCTTTGTGAGTTCGAGGCCAGCCTGGTCTACGTAGTGAGTTCCAGGATAGCTGGGGCTACAAAGAGACCCTGTCTCAAAAAGACAAAAACAAACAACAACAAAAAAAAAAACAAACAAACTCACCTCGTGTTGCAAATGTGCAAATGAGGAGATGAACTGAATCAAGTGCCTGCTACTTAGTGTTCATCAGTCAAGGCCACCAGCCCAGAAAGACTGTGAGCACAGGAACTGGGGCCCAGAACAGAGTATCAGTGGAAGCTGTGGAGAGAAAATTAGTGTTTTATTCTCTGTTTCCAAAAGAACAATGCATGGTTACTGCTCAGACACATAACAACAATATGCATGGTAAGCATATGTCCTCAACATGCCCAGAGTGCCCCTTCTAGTCAGCCCCCTCCAGCATTTGGTGAAAGCAAGAGGTTCCCCTTAAATGGAACCAGGTCCCTCTTTCAGGTTTTTTTTCCTTTTTCCATTTCTGTGTGTGTGGTGCATATGCATCGGCACATATGCACATATGTGGAGTCACAAGGTTGATGTTGGGAATCAGTCTCATTACTCCTTTACCTTATTCATTGAAGCAGTCTCTCTCAATCAAACCCAGAGCTCTCCCATATGGCTAGTCTTGCTGGTCAGCTTGCTCTGGAATTCCCTTGCCTGTCTTCCAAGGCTGGACATACAGGTGGGTGGCCATGCCTAGGGGGCATTTGTGTGGGTTCTGGGGATCTGAACTCCAGCCCTCATGCTTGCATGGCAAGTGCTTTAACCACTGAGCCATCTCCCTAGGCCCCCACCTTCCACTCTTGGCCTATTGCACATCTACTCTGAATATAGATAAAGTCATACTCATTTATTGATGGCAACTGGATCCACCTATACCCAAGGACTTTTACATCCTGCACAGCCCAAATATGTTTCCTCTGCCCTCAGCTCTGAGCACTGTTGTAAGGTTGGCAGGGCTGAGGAAACGCCTTCCACACCATCAGGTTCCAACAGATGTACCTGCAAATCGAAGAGCAGTGCCACCATGTTTAGTCATGTCTACAAGGAGCAGCTCATGCCTTGTGTCTGTACCATCTTCAAATTGTAATGGCAAATATTTTCATTTCATGGTTATATTAGCTGAGGAGCAGTTGTCAGGAGTCCCTCAGAATCAGTGCTTTTACCAATAGCTGGTTTTTTTTTTGTCTTTTTTGTATTTTTGAGACACAGTCTCTCCTTAGCCCCAGCTGGCCTGGAGCTCGCTATATAGACCAGGCTAGCCTCTAACTCACAGAGATCTGCCTGCCTCTGCCTCGTGAGTGCTGAGGTTAAAGGCATGCCCCAGCACACCTGACCTGTCCACAGCTGTTTGACATCCTGGTGACAGTTTTCCTCATCCCCAAGATTTCTGATTTATTAAATTAGGATAAAAATACTTTTGCCATATCAACAAAGATGGGGTCAGAATTCCTGAGATAGTGGCTCTGTCCCCTGTCTCCCCGACTCCCCCCAAGGGTTATCTCCAGCTCTGCCTAATCACTTTGAAATCAGTGGGGCCTCAGGGCCTTGAAGCTGAAGGTGACACCAAAACTGCATGAAGGGAATTCCAGATTTTGTTGTACGTCCCGTGGTATGGAGGGACAGAAAAGATAAGAGGGAAGTTTTAAACTAGTAGAACTCTCCAAGGGCCTCCTAGATCAGATTAAAACCTCTTTTGCATACATGGAATCTTCTGATCTTCCATTCCTGGTGATATCTACCGGTGGGGAACAAAGGAGGAATAGGTGTTTGAAGGGTTAAACAAAGCCCTGTGACTTTTAATGAACGTGACTATGATTAAGATTTTGATTTTTCAACCATATAGAGATTTAGATTCTGACACTAACAGATTGGAACTCTGTATCTATGCTAGGGATGTAGCTCAGGAGCAGAAAGCTTGCCTGGCGTGTAAAAGAGGTTCAAATCCCTGCAGCACTGCAAAAGTAAAAACTCACAAAGCTCCGCCTGCCTCTGCCTCCCAAGTGCTGGGATTAAAGGCGTGAGCCACCACGCCTGTTGGTCGTGCATATTTTTAATCACCGCATTCAAGGACTGAGGCCAGAGGATCTCTGTGAGTTAGAGGCTAGCCTGGTCTACAAAGCAAGTTCCATGACAGCCAGTGCTACATAATGAGACCCTGACTCAAGAAATTAAAGGGAGGAAAAAAAGAAAAGAAAAAGAAAAAAGTAAGGCCACAAAGTTCTTGAAAAAAAACAAAAAACAAAAACCGAAATACCTACATAAAGTCTCACCACCCAGCACATTTTGCTGCATGCATGATATTTACTGCCGGAAGGAAGCCTTTTAAAAAGCAATGTTCTGAGTTCTGTGTTGAGTTCCTTGAAGTTTTGGGAGGGCATCTGAAGAATGCTAGGGTACTTTCATGAGGGAATATGGAGGGTAGATTTTCACTGGAGAGGAAGTGAGATGAGATGTCTAGGGGAAAACAAACACTTCACACTTCAAGGAGGACTGAAATTTCTCCCCTGCCCTACCCCTCTTCTCCCATGACCCCTGAGGCCCATGATGCACCTTAACTGAAGTAAGGATCAAGGGGGGCAGGTGACTTTTGACACAAACTGAAACAGTCCAGTCGTTTAATTATCTCTTTAGGCGAAAGGCCAGGTCGTCCCCCTGCTTGTCTGTCAGTATAGCAGGTAGCTGATTAGTACTGTGTCTTTTATTTTCCAGATGGATTTACGTTACTTAACAGCAATAGTGGACCAATGGCAGAAAAGCTTGGCGTTATTATTCATGTTGGAGAGCTTCTTATATGAAAAAACAGAGTTAGGTGAATGGAATGTGAGCCTAACATTTTTATTTCAGAATCTGATGCTAACTGCATATTTAAGGTTATTTTGTTGTTTTGTTTTATTGTGTTTTGTGAGAGGGTATTTCTTTGAAGTCCTGATTGGCCTTGAATTCGATATGTAGACCAGATGGGGCTCAAATTTGCTCCCAAATGCTAGAATTATAGTGTGTGGTCTTGCTTCTAGCTGAAGGCGTAGGTTTTATTTTAATTGTAACTAATTAATTGTGTGTGTATGTGCATGATATGCATGTGTAGGTGGGTGCATGGATGTATGTGGGGCATAGCATACTTATGGAAGTCAGAGAACAGCTTTGTGGAGTTGGTTCTCTCCTGCCCTTATGAAGATTCTAGGGATCAAGCTCGGGACACCAGGCTGGTGTGTTTGCCTTTATTTAATAAGCCATCTTACTGGCCCTATTTTCCCCCCTTTCTTTAAAAAACTGGATGTGGTGGCACACACCTTTAATCCCAGCACTCGGGAGGCACAGGCAGGTGGAGCTCTGTAAATTTGAGGCCAACTTGGTCTTTTTATGTGTATGACTGTTTTATTCCCATATATGTATATTATATACAGACCTGGTGCCTGAAGAGGCCAGGAAAGGGCAGTGTGTAGCCTGGAACTAGAGTTACAGATGGTTGTTAGCTGCCATGTGGATCCTGGAAACTGAACCTGGGTCCTCTGCAAAAGCAACCAGTACTGTTAAATGTAGAGTCATTTCTCCAGCACCTTTTCTATTTTTAAAATATTTTCTTCTATTTTTTATTTTTAATTATGTGTTTATGTGTGTGTTTGCATGTGGTATATGCAGGTAAGTGTCTGTGGAAACCAGAGGTGGGGGATCCCCCAGGAGCTGGAGTTACAGGCAGTTTCGAGCCGCCTGATGTAGTTGCTGAACTCAGTCCTCTGGAAGAGCAGTACATACCCTTAACCTCTGAGTCACCTCTCCAGCCTCTTCCAGTTCCTATTTTTTAAAACAATTTTATTTATTATTATTGTGCGTTTGAAGTGTGTGTTGTGTGCCTGTGTGTAGAGGTCAGAGGACAACATTCGGGAGTCAGTTCTCTCCTTCCATCTTTTGGGTTTTTTTTTAGGTCTTTTTGAGACAGGGTCTCTCTGTAGTCCCAGCTGACGTGGAACTTACTATGTAGACCAGGCTGGCTTTGAACTCACAGAGATCCACCTGCCTCTGCCTCCTGAGTGCTGGGATTAAAGACATGCACCGCCAAGCCTGGCTCTCTCCTCTTTTTTTTCTTTTTTCTTTTTTGGTCTTTTTGAGACAGGGTCTCCCTGTAGCCCCAGCTAGCCTGGAACTCTCTATGTAGACCAGGCTGGCCTCAAACTCACAGAGATTTGCCTGCCTCTGCCTCCCAAGTGCTGGGATTAAAGGCATGTGCCACCATGCACAGCTAAAATTTTTTGTCTAATTCAATTGCCAGATGCCTTATATACTCTAGAACAGATTATGTGACCATATTAAAAATGTTCACCTCTCCCCCCAAAAATGTCAGCCTTAGACAGCCTCTACTTTGTCTCCCCATTGTCAACTTTAAGTTTCAAGAACAGTGACAGGCATTGGCAAATGCAGCTCTGACCAAGGATGAAATCCACATTTCCATTTGCAGTGGGGACTATAAATCCTAGACAGACTGCAAAATGAGGTCCAAACTAGGAAGGCCATGTGGCAGCTGAAGGTGTGGAATTCTTAGTCAAGGACTGAACTGCTTTGAAGCTGTATAGGCTTGGGCAGGACAGTTGAGTTCTCTGACTTCAATTTTCTCAATTGTAAAATGGGTGTTCTGAGACACAAGAAGATTGTGATGTGGATTTGCAGATCATTTGCATCAGGTAGGCAGCACATGATGACTTGTTAAGTGACCTTGGGCAAAGCAGATGGCAACACTGGCATAATTTCAGGGATTCACCATGGTGTAGTTCCCCAATGAGCATTTTAATTTAATTTTATTGTTATTTTTTTCAATGCTGGGGAATAAACCCAGAGCTTTGTGAATTCTAGACAAGCAATCTACCACTGAGCCACATCCCCAACACTACTTTATTATTATTATTAATTTAAAAAATTTTAAGTTATTTATTTAAACCATCTCATCCCAGAAGTAAAGGCATGGAAGATTGATAGAATGATCACCATTTGATGAGCTTAATGTCCTGTACACTTCCCTGGTCCACATATAGAGTAATGGTCCAAACCACTGCTGTGGCCCCTGTTGCCTGGGTGAAGGTCCAGGTTCTGTTTTCTCATCTTCTAGCCAGTCTGAAGCAGATTCATATAAAGATTGTGGAAGAGGGTATGGCTACCATCTCCTCAGGGAAAGGGCGCGTCCCAACGTGGAGATGGGAGTAGGCAATGAATTCAAGTCATTAGTGCTCTCTGTGGTGCAACTTCAGGAAACTATGTTCACTCCCACCCTGGGCAGCACCATGAAGTAGATGAGGGCCGGAGCTGAGCTCTCCTGTGAGCAGTGTGGCTGGCCCAGAAGCCAAGATATTCAGGGGCACACACCACAGCTACCACCATCTTCGATCTAGACCCTTATTTTATTTTTTGAAACAGGGTTAGCCCTGCTAGCCTGGAACTCATTATGTAGATCAGGCTGGCCTTGAACTCACAGAGATCTGCCTGCCTCTGCCTCCTGAGTTCTGGAATCAAAGGCGAGTGTCACGCACTATTTTTTAAGTTACATTGTGAGTGTGTGTGTGTGTGTGTGTGTGTGTGTGTGTGTATGTGTATGTCTGTGTCTGTGTGGACACATGCATGCACATGTACCTGTGGAGGTCAGAGGACAACTTTCAGGAGTCAATGTTCTCCACTCACCATGGAGGACCTGGGGATTGGACACAGGTTGTCAGGTTTGGCAGCAAGTGCCTTTACCTGCTATGTCATCTCACTGGCCCACCACTGTAATTTTAAATGCAAGTCTAGTGAATTGAGGGACCATAAGAATTATGCCACTGGTCAAAGTTGGACCTACTAATTGGATGTTATGCTGTAAATGAAGCACTCACAATACTCTGGAAATGCTAACTGAGGGCATGGCTATATCTTCAGCAACTTTTACTTGTTGTTAAGTATGTGACCAAAGGAACCACTTTTGTAGCAAGGGTGTGACCTACACCAGCCTCATAGATGGGTCTTGTGTTTGAGCTCTAGAACTAGAGTCATGTTCCATAGGAAATTTTGTCCAGTGCAAGGACAAGTTCAGGTTTGAAAACTGGAGGCCAAATGATGTCCCTAGAATCTCATTTATGTTTTGTAAGATTCTAGAATTTGTTATGGTGACATTTGTTGGAAACAAGATATTTTTAAAAGAGAAAATTTAGGGCTGGAGAGATGACTCAGTGGTTAAGAGCACTTGATGTTCCTCTAGAGGATCTGAGTTCAGTTCCCAACATTTACATAAGGAGGCTCACAACTGCCAATAAAGTCAACTCCAGGGGATCCAATGCCATCTTCTGGCCTCAGAGGGAATTGCATACACCAGTGCACTTGCGTGCATGTAGGCAAAACACTCGTATACATAAAATAAAAATAAATTAAGAAAGTAAAAAGTGGGCTGGAGATACAGCTCAGTGGTAGAGCACTTGCTTAACATTCATGAAACCCAAGGTTTGGTCCTCAATTCTGAAGAGAGAAAGGGAGATGGGAATCAAGAATTGTGTCTTCAAGCTGGGCCTGTTAGCATAGGCCTCTAATTCCATTTGGGAAGCTGAGACAGGAAGATGTCAAGTTCAAGGCCAGCTGGGGCAACTTAGTGAGACCCTAACTCAAAACAAAATGAAAAATGAAAACAAAACAAAATAAGATGAAAAATAAAATGACTGGGAATATACGTTAGATAGGTTAGTGGTACTATGTCTGACTAGCATGTGCAAAGTCTTAGGTTTAATCTCCAGTTGCGTACGCACGCGTGCGCGCGCGTGCGCACACACACACACACACACACACACTCACTCACTCAACAGGTTTCTATTTTATTATTATGACCATTATTAGTTTGTGTGCCACAGCACATGTGTGAAGATCAGAAAACAACTTTGTGTAACCCATTTTCTGCTTTTACCTTTATGCAGATTCTGGGAATCAAACTCAGGTCAGCAAGTACCTTTCCTCACTGAGCCATCTCACCAGTCCAATATTTTTTGAGACATGTCCACTA
>NW_008344499.1:148286-162032 GCF_000622305.1 Nannospalax galili | reverse complement strand
ATATATATATATGTCTTTTTGAGAGCAAGTCTCCCTGTAGCCCCAGCTGGCCTAGAACTCACTATGTAGACCAGGCTAGCCTTGAACTCACAGAGCCACCTGCCTCTGCCTTCTGAGTTCTGGGATTAAAGACGTGAGCCACCATGCTTGGCCCAGCTTTTTATGTGGGTTCTAGGGCTCAAACTCAGGTCCTCGTGATGGTGGGGCAAGCATTATACAGACTGAGCTATGGCCCAGTTCCTGGACTATGCAATTATTTTGAGGCTGCTGGGACATACTGTTTGAGGCTTCAGAACACTGCCAGTGGAGCAATCACAAGTGCTTAGCCCAGCTATGACCCTTGAGTCTCTTCACATGGCCTATGAAGAAAATTCCCCCAAGATTAGGCAGGCTCACCCCCAGAAATGTTAATAAAGGACCTTCTCAACTTCACTCTGAACCCTAGTACCAAGGTCCCTTCCCCTCTACCAGGTCTGCTCCAGGTCCACACCAAAACAGAAAAGTTGTTGTAGGAAGTCAGAGATGGCTTTCCAGCTAGGTGGACAGGGGTTTGGACATTGTTACCAGCTGAGAGAGAGCAGCAGGCAAAACTGAGCTCTCGCTCAGCTTTTTTTTTTTCTTTGAGACATGGTTTCATTATGTAGCCCTGGCTGGCCAGAAATTCAGAGAACCACCTACGTCTGCCTCCCAAGTGAAGAGATTAATGGCATGTACCATCCCACCCTGTGGAACTTGAGATAACTCTTAAATAGCAGATATTCTGGCTTGAAAGAGAACTAAGAGGCGTGGTCTGCAGGAAACCAGAGTAAAGAGAGAAGTGTGCCCTTCGTTCGATGTTCCTGCAGTTTCTGTGGATATCTCCCTTGAGATCCTCTGAGAATCAACAACAGGGAAGGCTTATGACAAGTCCATCTAGGCCTCAACCTTGTACATTCTCTGCTGCTGGTGATGTCACATAGCAGTGAGGAGCTGTGTGCAGGACAGACTAGAGTGCAATGACCTTGAAAAGCCTGTAACAGGGCTAGAGAGATGGGTCAGCGGTTAAGAACACTGACTGTTTTTACAGAAGACCCGGGTTCGATTCCCAGTACCCATGTGGCAGCTAACAACTGTCTGTAACTCCAGTTCCAGGGGATCCAACAGCCTCTTCTGTCCTCTGTGGGCACTGCACAACATGGGTGCACTTACCTACATGCAGGCATAACACTCATACACATAAAATAAAAATAATAAATAAAAAATATTACGAACAAATAAACAAAAAAGGCTGTGCTTTGATTTGCATCAAGTATTCCTACGTGCTTTTGAAGCCTGAAGTCTGAGAGGAAATATAGTAACTTGAAGGATGTAAAGAGACTATTAGGGGAGTTTGGTTAGAGTGTCATCATTAGCATAGAAAATTAGGTATTCTGGTTTTATTTATTATTTATTTGTGTGGGGGGTGTCACACATGGGTCACAGTGCACAAGTGGAGGTCAGAGGACAACTTGTGAGAGTTGGTTTTTTCCTTCCACCATGTGGGGCCTGGGGTTGAACTCAGGTCTTCTGGCTTGGTGGCCAATGATCTTTCAAGCCCAGATTTTCTGGTTTTCAAAATTTGCAATGAAAGTAAATCTTGATGTGTCATTTTAATTTTTAGTAGCAAATAAATGTATAGAATAAGACAAGAAAGAATGCCAGGCCTCATGGCACACACCTGAAAGGGAGAGAGGGCAGGGGGCACAAGTTCAAGGCCAGTCTGCACTATTTATTAAGACCCTGTCTCAAAACAAAACAACTGGGGATGCAGCTCAGTGGGTAAAGTGCTTTCCTGGCCACCAAGCTCTGAGATTGATTCCCAGCACCCCATAAGCATGACAGGGTGTCTGGTGTTTGTAATCCATTATAGTACTAGGAGCTAGAGACAAGAGGATCAGAAATTCGAGGACATTGTTGGCTACATATCAAGTTCGAGGCCAGCCTGGGCTACATGAGAACCTGTCTCAAAACAACTAGATAACTAAACAACTAGATTAAAATAACTAGATTGGAAGGTCAAGGCTCTAACAGAGCATTTTCACTACCACAGCATGTGGAAGAAACTCTCTCTCCAGCCACAGAGAGGTGGCTCTTCCTTCCCTCCTCTCACTCATCACCATCACCTGAAACTGTAGGTCCTAAAACTCACCCAGCTTGTTTCTGTATACAGCTTGCCCCACCTGGATGACACCCCCTACCCGCCCCCCCACCCTCCCTTGATCCCTCATCTCTTTCCCTCATGCTCCCTGATTTAAATGTCAGCTCCTCAGTAAATGTCAGACCTTCCATGTACTGTCTCACATAAATGCTGCCATCTACCCTGCTTATTTTCTACCTTGCACAAACTGTACTGGTCCAAGTTTCCTTATTCTCCGTTCGTGTCTGTCACCCTCACCTCTAGAAGAATGACCACTGTGCAACAGAGACCACAAAGGAATGAGTGGGAAAAATGAACTCATTTGTCTCTGAAGAGGATGCTAAGGATTAATATTGTGCTTACTTATGCTAAAAGCCTTATTCCAAAATGGGAGTCAAGGTGGTTTGCAAAAATATAGACAGCACAAAGAAGAAATATAAATAATGAGAAAAAATAAATAAAACTAGGAAAAGATGAAACAGGACAAAGATGGTGATGGAGAACCAGAAGTCCTCTGAAACTGCAGTTGATCTTAGCTGCTGACTGAGATTGCTACTAACCTGGTGGATAAATCACACCAGGGTTGGCCACTCCCAGAACTCAAGGGGAGCTGTAGGAGACAGGCTGTTGCTGAAGATAGCCTATCCGCCTTAAGCCGGGGGCTGGGGAAGAGAAGACACATAGACCCCTGCAGCTTCATTTGCTTCCTCATGCCCTAGCCCAGTTCACAGCACAGTTGCTTCCATCATGCAGGACCCTCACTGTGCCCTTCTAACAAAAGGCAGTTCCGTCTGAGGTCTGGTATGGTCTCTTTCTTTCTCTCCTACTCCTGTATTCTGTGCCCCAAAACCTAACAGATGTCCCATAACTCAAGGTGCAGGGCTGGCTAGACTGTGGGTGCCTGTTCCCAGCACTCAGCAACCTAAAGGACCTGAAGCAAAAAAACACATGTGAGGTGCCTCCAGGTAACAATGAAAGACATGAAGAAAGTAAAAGTTACACGAGGCCTCAAGATTTGTAGGTTCATAGGATCTATGAAATTAAAACCAAGTCCATTGGTGATGGAGAAAGTTATTTGTGATTCTGAGAACTGAGAGAAAATATAGCATAATTTTAAATTTTATTTATTTAAAAATAAATAAGTAAATAAGGTAAAATAACTTATTAAATTATTATTATTTTGTCTTTTTGAGACAGGGTCTCCCTGTAGTCCCAGCTGACCTGAACTCACTATGTAGACCAGGCTGACCTTGAACTCAAAAAGAATCTGCCTACCTCTGCCACCCGAGTGCTGGGATTAAAGGCATGCACCACCACACCCGGCTTATTATTATTTAAAAATTTATTTTTATTTTATGTGTATGTGTGTGTTGTCTGCGTGTAAGTCAGTGCACCCGTGTTGTGCAATGCCGCAGAGGTCAGAAGAGGCTGTCGGATCCCCTGGGACTGGAGTTACAGACAATTGTTAGCTGCCATGTGGTGCTAGGATTCAAACCCGGGTCTTCTGCAAGAATAACCAGTGTTCTTAATTGCTGAGCCATCTTTCCAGCCCCAATTTCTAGCTATTTTTTTGAGTCAGGGTCTCATGTAGCACATGAATAAGGTGCTCTGTCCTAAAAAAGCTATTTTCTGAAGGGTTATTTTGTGTTAGCTCTTCCCCACCCCCCACCTGCCATTCTCTGATTACTAGTAGCTGAGATGACCTCGAACTCCTGATCTTCCTGCCTCCAGGTGCTGGGATCACAGGCTGTCACCAAGGCTAGCTGCTGCTGTTGCCTCTTGATGCTTCTGATGGAACTGCTTCCCTAGGTGCCTTCAGGAAGTAGCTGAGTGCACATCCTGGGCACTCTAACAGGGCTGCAGCGTATTCCCCCGTGATGTTCGTGTATCAGGTGTATTCAGCAAGGGCCCTGTTCTGAAGCGATGTGATGGAATGTGCCCTCCCCATCCACGTCCACTCAGCACCTCAGACGTGACTTTACTAGAAATAGGACTTTACAGAGCTTCATAGGTGAAAAATCAAGGTAAGATCATAAAAGCTCATAAATAAAAGCAGAGTGTCCTCATAAGAGATGAGAAAGGACATGGGGACACACGAGAAGACAGTCACTCTGAAGGCTGAGCTGGGTAGACTGGAATTATGTTGCCACAAACCAAGGAATATTTGGGAACCCAAGAAACTGGGCGAGGTGAGGGGAGGGAGGTTTCTTGGCACCTCGATTTTAAACTTCCAAACTCCAGGATTGTGAGGGATATGTTTTCCGTAGTTTTAGGCCACTGCAGCTTTGGTAATTCATTCTGATAGCCCTGGGACGCGTACAGAGAGGTTCCACTCCACATTGTTTTGGTTCATCATTATTTATTTATTTTGTGCCACTAAGGATTGAACGCAAAGTTCCACACATGCTGGGCCACCACTTTACCACTGATCTACATTCCTAACCTTTTTCTACTTTTTATTTTGTGCCAGTATCTCACTAAATTGCCCAGGCAATTACTACTGGTCCTGAATTCACTCTGGAGCTCAATAGGCCATGAACCTGTGATCCTCCTGCCTCAGTCTCCCAGGAATCTGAGATTACAGACCTGTAGCACCAGACCTGGGTGGTTTATAGAATTTGAATTGAGGTCTATTTAGCCTTGAATTCTTGCGTTTTCTGCACGTGTCTGCCAGCTCAGGATCACAGATGTGCATCAAGGGGTTTTAAGTGCTCAAGCCATTACTGCAACACATAGGCAGTAGGTTTGGCAGAAGAAATAAACTTGATATCTCACTCATTAATAATGAAAGCAGACAGCCTTGTTTTGTAAAGTGAAACATTCAATGAAAATCAGATGATCAAAATTCATCTCTACCCAGGTGTAGGTTGTGCCTGTAATCCTAACTTTCAAGAAATAGAGGTAGGAAGATAGCTATAAGTTGGAGACCAGTCTGGTCTACATATTGAGCTCCTGTCTCTAACTAATGAATGAATAAATAAATGATTGACTGACGGATTACTAGAACTTGGAGCCTTTGTGAGAAGGAGACTAAAATGGTCGTTTTGGGCTTGAAACAAACTAGGCTCATTTCAGCACAGGAGAGTAGGACACAGGACAGAGACCAAGCAAGAAGTAGCTCCAGTCATTTATGTTGGCATACACCTGTGATCCCAGCACTCCTGAGGCAGAGGCAAGAGTAGCTGCCCATGAGTTCAAGGACAGCCTGGACATAGTGGGATTCAGGCCAGTTAGGGACACATATTGAGTCCTTTGTGGGTTTTTTTTTGTTTTGAGTCCTTGTTTTCTCTTAAAGAAATGGAAGAGCCAGGTGTGGTGGTGCACGCCTTTAATCCCAACACTCAGGAGGCAGAGGCAGGAGGATATTTGTGAGTTCAAGGTCAGTATGGTCTACGATAGTGAGTTTCTGGCCAGCTGGGGCTACAGGGAGACCCTGTCTTAAAAAGACCAAAAGAAAAAAAAAAAAAAAAAAAAAAAAACCAGAGAGAAACTGAAGACTGGAAAGATGGCTCAGGGTTTAAGAGTGCTTGCTGCTCTTCCAAAGGACCAGTGTTCAGTTCTGAGCACCCATATACAGCAGCTCACAACTGCCTGAAACTCTAGCTCTGGAGATCCAATGCTCTCTTCTGACCTCTGAGGGTGCCTGCATACATGAGTATACACACACACACACACACACACAAAGCAACAGAAGTGAACCCAGGCCAGGTCTGGGCCTGGTGGGGGCCATCACCAGGTCCCGTGAGAAGAGAATAGGTATCCTTGCATGAATTGATGGGTATGTATTGAGCATCTACTTTGTGCCATGCTCAAACCAACATGGAATATTGAGGACAAATATGGTTCTTATCTGCCCAGGCTGGTAATAATGTATTAGAAACATTTTGGTCACAAGTAACAGAAAATTCCACCTAAATTGACTTACACAGTAAAAGAAACTTACTCCTGTACCTAGCCAGGGATTTTGGTACTCCAGCACCTTCAGCCAGGGCTCACTTCACCCCTCTGTGATCAATCCCCTTCTGTGAATCTGCTCCTGCACAGCAGAGTTGACTTCTCTTTCACTCATGATGCTGCCAACCACCAGCAGCACTATAGCCACCAGCTTCATGTCGGGGGTACTGGACATTGTCCTGCAATCATGGATCCATGTCCTCCCCCATCACCCAGCATCAAGCAAAAGAAGTAAGAGAGGCTGGGGTTGGAGAGATGGCTCAGCGGTTAAGAACACTGGTTGTTCTTGAAGAAGACCCGGGTTTGAATCCTGGCACCCACATGGCAGCTAACAACTGTCTGTAACTCCAGTTCCAGGGGATTCGACAGTCTCTTCTGACTTCTGTGGGCATTGCACGATATGAATGCACTTATCTACATGCAGGCAATACACACATATACGTAAAATAAAAATAATAAATAAAATATTTAAAAAAAAAGAAGAGAGGACTGGAGAGATGACTCAGCAGTTCATAGCACTGGCTGCTTTAGTCTAGGACCTGGGTTCAGTTCAAGGGGATCTGATGTCCTCTTTTGGTCTCCAGAGGCATTGCATGCACATGGTGTACTTACACGAAGGCAAACCACTCATACGCATAAGTTTTTAAAAAGAAAGGGGAAAAAAGGAGACTCTGATTGGTGTAGACCAGTGCAGTGCCATGTGTGTTTACCAGGCCAGCTATTATCAGACCAGCCTGACTTGTGAACTTGCTAGAAGTGCAAATCTTCAGGACCAGCCCCTGATGCCTCAGCTGAGGGGAGAGTGCTGCAGTCTGTTCAGCATGCAGGTGATTCTTCCGTGCACTTGTTGTTCACTCTTGGACTAGTCAGATTCCATCTGGTATGGAGCCAGGGTGGAAGTGCTAAGTGCACGTCCTCACTGCATGAGCACTATGCCACAATGGAAGGGTGGAATGAACCGGAGAGACGATTCTGATGGACACTGCCCTTAGTGATTAAGATGGCTATCATAATATATGCATGTTTCCCCCCAAAGTGGCAAGGAACAGAGCAATAGAACAAGTCAGGTACATTGTCAAAAATGACAGCATGGCCAGTGAGATGGTTCAGGGGTTAGGGTGCTTGCTGTCCAGCCTGACAGTCCTGGGACACCCCCTCTGCCCACGCCCCCTGCCCCCGTGGTAGGAGACTCAACTCCTGTAGGTTGTCTTCTGACCTACCGCCACCTGCTGTGTGTGTGTGTGTGTGTGTGTGTGTGTGTACTAAATAAATAAATTGTAAATGTAATAATGTTTTTAAAGAAGAGTGAGAGCAGACCCCATGAGTGAGGGCTCTGAAGGGCCATCTCTCCAGCCCTATTCACTTTTTACGTGTATGAGTGTTTTGCCTGCACATAAGTGTACCATATGCATATAATGCCGACAAAGGCCAGAAGAAAGCATCAGATCCCCTGGAACTGGAGTTAATGATGGTTGTTAGCTGCCATGTAGGTGTTGGCAACTGAACCTAGGTCCTCTGCAAAAGCAGTCAGTGCTCCTAGCCCCAAGCTTTCTCGTCAGCCCCCCTGACTGGGCTGTTTCACAAAGATGAGGAAAAGAAAGTTTTAGGGGAGTGGAGCTCAGTTTGTGAACTGATTTGATAAGAAGTATAATTAACTGTATCTGTGATTTAAAGACACACACACACACACACACACACACACACACACCTCATTGCTTTCTTTTGGAAGTGGTTGGTTGATTATGCTCATTGAACTTTGTTCTGGACCAAGTGCTTTGTATGGGTTATCTCTAAACCATTGATTTATGCTTCAAGGCTATCCTCATTTGCTTTTTTTTTAAAAAAAATTATAAATTACTTTTATTTATTTATTGTTTTGGAAGGGGATATGGGGCATATCACAACACAAGTGTGGAGGTCAGAGGAAAACTTGGGGGAGTCGGTTTTCTCCTCCCACCATGTGGGAACTTGGGGCTTGAACTGAGGTCATCAGATTTGGCGGCAAGTGCTGAGCCACCTTGCTAGCCCATTTATTTGCCTTTTCCATAAGAGAACACAAAGCTAAATGAACCACCTAGGAATCATACAAGCAAGTCGTAAGGCACTGAGTTTAAACTTATCCATATTCCCTTCATGAAGCCAGTCTGCTTTGCCAAGCAACAGCCACTATATGTATTTCTAGACATTTTTCCAGCTATATACACCTTTAGTGGCGCAGGCTTTTAATCCCAACACTCAGAAGCAGGCAGATCTCCAGGCCAGTGTGGTCTACATGGCAAATTCCAGGCCACCTGGAGCCAGTAGGAAGACTCTGTCTCAACGCCCCCTGCCCCACCTGCCGATGAAAGAAAAGAAAAAAAGATTCACATTTATATATTTTTTTCCAATGGAACCACCAAGGTAGGGCCATGTCTTGTTCACTTATATATCCTCAATGACTGATGTGTAGTAGGTGCTCACTAAATATTGGGAGGAAGGAGGGATGAAGGAAATGCCAATCTTTTCTAGGCCATCTTATACACAGGTACTTAATTGACTTTAACCAGTGACACAATTGAACTCAATATTTTGTTAGAAAGAGTGGGGAAAACAAAGTTTACCTGAGTATATGACATTTTATAAATTGTGGGGCTCTCCCTCTCCTCATGGGTCATTGGCCACTGGTCCACGAGGACAAAGGGAGCAGAAGCAACAAACAGGGTCAGGAAGGCCAGTGAGCACTGATGGAAGAAAGCCCTTCCGGGAAGGCAGGTTCAGTGATACAGCTCCATTTATTCAGTGGGGGTCAGGGAAAATATAGTGTGGAGGCAGCAGCCAAAGCTTCAGCTGATAGGTGCTCATAGTATGCTTTATTTACATGTGGTAGGGGGAACCGATCATCCAACTATAGGGCAATGCCTAATTATCATATAGAAAAAACCTAGGGGTAGTTTTATTGCAGGTAACTATGCCAAAGGTCATGTTCCAAATAAGGTCAGGCATCATCCTTGCTTGGTGACACTTTCCAGGTAAGTCAGGCAGAAAGCAGGAGGCCCCCGCTGAGAAAAGGAGTCCTTCCATATAGCACCGAGCCCCTTAGAGGTATCCAGACATGGAGGACTACAACCTTAACAGCAGGGTCCCCCAACAATAAATGAACACAAATAAAGAAGAAATCTCTGAAAGTGGAAGACAAAATTGTTAGATCTTCTGGAGATGGAGTTACAGGTGGTTGTGAACTGCCCAACACAGGTGCTAGAAACTGAACTTGAGTCATTTGCTCATAACTACTGAGCCATTTCTCTAGCCCGAAGGAACCTATTTAAAATCAACCTCTAGGGGCTGAAGAGATGTCTCAGTGGTTAAGAGCACTGATTGCTCTTGTAGAGGACCCAGGTTCGATTCCCAACACCCACATGGTGGCTACAAACTGTCCTTAACTCCAGTTCCAAGGGAATCCAAAGCCCTCTTCTGACTTCCGTGGCATTGCACGACACGGGTGCACTCACATAAATGCAGGCAATACACTCATACACATAAAATAAAAATAACAAATAAAATATTTTAAAAAATCAAAACAACCTCTAAGGGCTGAAGAAATGGCTCAGTGGTTAATAGCACTTGGTGTTCTTGCAGAAGACTCGAGTTGTATTCCCAGAACCTACGTGGCAACTCACAACCATCTGTAACTCCAGTTCTAGGGGATCTGACTCCCTCTTCTGGCTTCTGTGGGAACTGCATGCATGTGATGAGGCAAAACATTCATGTCTATAAAATAAAAATAAAATATTAAAAAAAATATTTTTATTTAATATTTTTATTTTATGTGTATGCATGTATTGCCTGCATGTAGGTAAGTGCACCCGTGTCATGAAATGCCCGCAGAGGTCAAAAGAGGGCATTAGTTCCCCTGGAACTGGAGTTACAGACAGTTGTTAGCTGCCATGTGGGTCCTGGGATTTGAACCCCGGTCTTCTGCAAGGACAACCAGTGTTTTTAACTGCTGAGCCATCTCTCCAGCCCCAAATAAATAAAATCAACCTCTCCTTTTCCTCCCCCTCCCCCTCCTCTTCCTCTTCCTCCTCCTCCTCCTCCCCCTCCTCCCCCTTTCTTCTTCTTCTTCTTCTTCTTCTTCTTCTTCTTCTTCTTCTTCTTCTTCTTCTTCTTCTTCTTCTTCTTCTTCTTCTTCTTCTTCTTCTTCTTCTTCTTCTTCTTCTTCTTCTTTTCTATTATTGTTAGTTTTTTTGTAGCTCATATTAGCCTGGAACTCACTAAGTGATCCTCCTCCCTCAGCCTTCCAATTACTGGGATTATAGCTATGAGCCACTACCCCTGGCTCTTTCAGTTATTTTGTATCTCAGTATAGTGGAACAGATATAAGATCATTGGAAAAATGCTTTACACAAAGTTATAATCAGACATAATAATATCCTGAAAGACATGCCCATGGGCAAATAACATCAAGTACTTCTTCATTTGTTCACAGACTTCAGGGTTCAGAAGAATTCCTACAAGAACTTGTTGAAAGTACTGATTTCCAGGGCTGGAGAGCTAGCTCAGTGGTTAAGAGCACTGGCTGCTCTTGCGAAGAACCTGGGTTCTTTTCCCAGCACCCACATGGTGGCTAACAACTGTCTGTTAACTCCAGTTCCATAGGATCCTATGCCCTCTTCTGACTTCCGTGGACATTGCACAACATGGGTGTACTTAACATGCATGCAGACAATACACTCATAGACATAAAATAAAAATAATAAAGTGATTTCCATGCCTCCCTGCAGCCAGCCTCCCTCATCAAATTCTGGTTTAGAAGATTGGAGTGGAGCCATAAGAGGCTATATTCTTGGCCATCACTTATGAAGGAGGAAGGACCACACTTTAAGATCCATCACCTTATCTCAAAAGTATCTGTGACCCCCACCCCAAATCTTTTCTCAGCCTTCTGTTGCTAGGTCTGTGTTCTGAGGTGCAAGTGGCAGCCTGACCTCGAAGTGACTGACCAGTCTGTCAACACCATTCCTGGGAAGACGCTCCTCTCCACACTTCATTCCAACGTGTTGGCATAAATGGAGATGCTCTTCTAGATTACACCTCCAGAGCCAGGTCAGGCAGGGAGAGAATGAGGGTGTGACTTACTGATCACCTGGCCCTTTCAACATCTAAATGGCCCGACCCAACACTGACCCTGGATGCACATCCCAAAAAGCATTTGAAAGAATTTAGGAAAGTTGACAGAGGAGGAGACAAAATAAGCTTAGCTAATATGCTGCAGTAATTGTTGGACAAAGTAAGGTGTTTTAAGAGCAATGTGCTTTTAGCTCCTTTGCACATAAACTCACCATTAGCCCTGCCTTCATCATCAGAAACAATATCATCAATGGGTACTTATTGACCACCCCCAGAAGGCATCCTACACTTACTGAGATAGAAATCCTGATAGCTGTTATTTTCCATTCCGTTTCCAAGCCTTCAGGCAAAAAGATTTTTATCCATCTTCAAGAATATCAAAATTATCTTGTAATATGTTCACAGGAATGGTTTTTCTTCCTCTCATGGGTTTGACTATGTTTCCACATCAGTCCATCTGAAGATCTATTTTCTTTCAAAGAGATACTAATATTTTATAATGTGTGTGCATCTATATTATTTAATCAGTTTCTGCTAATGTAGATTTAGGTTGTTACAGGTTTTT
The DNA here is from genome assembly GCF_000622305.1 of Nannospalax galili. Taxonomy (NCBI): domain Eukaryota; kingdom Metazoa; phylum Chordata; class Mammalia; order Rodentia; family Spalacidae; genus Nannospalax; species Nannospalax galili. Next base: position 150,252 of record NW_008344499.1, on the reverse strand, counting down.
GTGATTTCAAGCCATAATTAACCCTATCATTCCTGTCTTTGCACAAGGGAGTGATCATTGATGTAAGACTAACACCTTGAAGAGCAATTGCTGGGTTGGTTGACATTTTGGGCAGATACCTCCAATTACCTTCAAAGGTATGACAGTTTGCATTCTTAACAATAATGTATGAATAAGTACCAGTTTCCTCTTGTCAACACTGGAAACTATGTATCAGGAAGAAGGTATAATTTTATGATTGGATTTTTTTTTTTTTTTTTTTTTTGAGATAGAGTCTCATGTAGCTCAGGATGGCCTCAAACTTACTATGTAACTGTAACTGACCTTGAATTCCTTATCCCTCTGCCTTTTACCTCTCAAGTGCTGGGATTACAGGCATGTACCTGTATACATGCATACACGTATGAACCTGGCTTCTATGGCTGGGTTTATTTATTTACCATGTGTGTGCATGTATATGCATGTATGTGCCTCATCATGTGCTAGAGGTCAGAGGACAACCTGGAGGACTTGTTTCTCTCCTTCTACCATAAAGGTTCTGGGGATCCAACTCGGGTTGTCGGACTTGGTGGCAAGCACCTTTACCTGGAGTCATCTTGCTAGTCCTGTGACTAGATAGTTTATACATCAGGAAGTTGAACCTAAATAAACAGCAGTCTCCATTAGGCAGGACAGGTAGATGTTTGGATGTGTGCCTGTCTTAAATAATGTCTATATTTTCTCTCTGCTGAGACATACTAATGGTGGGATAGGATCAAGATAAATTGTGTTATATGTACTGCATTGTGAAAGAATAAATACAAAATATTAAAGATTCTTTAAAAAAAAAAAAAACCCTTCTGGGGCTTGAGAGGTGGCTCAGCAGTGAACACCACTGACTGCTCTTGCAGAGGACCAGGTTTCAATTCCTAGCACCCACATGGTGACTAACAATGGTCCATAACGCCAGTTCCAGGAAATCCAACAGCCTCTTCTGACCTCCTTGGGCATTGCATGCCACGGTTGTGCTTACACACATGCTTATACACTCAAACACATAAAAAATAAAAGCAATTAAAAAAATATTTAAAAATCTTCCACTGGTTCTAGGTCTCTGGAGAACCTTAACTAATCCATTTACCCTTTCTGCCTTATACTCTTTATTTATGTAACAGGGAGAATTCAAAGGACCTGTATTGTGTGCCCAGATGATGTGGTTGTAACCACCAAATGTCTAGTCAGTTCCTCAGTCACAGGCCTTTGGATGATCGGTTTCTTCTCCAAGTATAGGAGGCTTCACCCTGCTGAGGCCCCAGGCCAAGGCCCCTCTTTGGGAAAGGCCTGTTTGGTAAGTCCTGAGAGGGAGCGGAACCCCCCCAAGCTGGAGGGGAGGCCTTTGTAGTGTGGCCCGGCTGTTTGTGTTTCAGACTTTTAGGGAAGGGCTGCTCCTAATTAAAGGCGTAAATGCTTTAATCCCTGGCCTGGGGGCTTCCCATGGCGCATTAGCTGTGTTAGGAAGGAAATGGATTGTAATCCCTTTAATAGAAGCCTGGAGGAACTGATGGCTTCTGGGTTGGGAGAATTTCCTCCTGTGATTTAACAATATTAACAGGCTGAATTTGCATAGACAGAAACTTGGGACCCAGCTCTCCCTCAGGGCTACAGAGGTGAAGTGGGAGTCACTGTGAGAAGGGAGGGCATTCTCCAACAATAGTTAAACTCCCATGGTATACTGGGCCCAGAGTGGAGTAGCTAATTACACATTTTTTTTCTTCCATTAGTTTTCACAGTCGAACCTGTATGTATTGGGTACATATTTTATTGATGAAGAAATGTAGATTTGAAGGTGATTATTTTCACTGAAGGAAGGGAGAATGAATGACACTCCCCGAGAGCCGAGGGTGCTTCAAGCCCTGGTTATTGAATCCTGTCCACACAGCTTTTTTTGCATCCTTTCAAATAATGTTTATTTTATTTTATTTATATA
>NW_008344499.1:132912-148233 GCF_000622305.1 Nannospalax galili | reverse complement strand
TGTCAGATCCCCTGGGAATGGAGTTTTGGACAGTTGTTAGCTGCCATGTGGGTGCTGGGATTGGAACCTGGGTCTTCTGTAAGAACAGCCAGTGTTCTTAACTGCTGAGCCATCTCTCCAGACCCCAAATAATGTTTATTTTAGCATAACCATGCTTCTAAATTTTAATTTAATTTATCTTACCCTACACAATTTTAGCCCCCAAATGTGTATGCAATTGAAAGTTAAGAAAAAGACAAAACAAAACAGCAAAACACAACAGCCAGGAGTGGTGGTACGTGCTGGGGTATGTCTGTGGTCCCAGCTGCTCTGGAGGCCCAGGTAGGTAGGAGGATCACTTGAATTCAAGACCAGTCACAATATAGGAAGACCTCTCTTCTCAAAAAAAGCAAAGCAAAACAAGAGAAGATTTGCTTTCTGTCTTATTTTCCATCTCAGTGTGTGTGTGTGTGTGTGTGTGTGTGTGTGTGTGTGTGTGTGTATGTCTTTATGAGTGTTTTGCCTGTGTGTGTGTGTTTGTGTGTACCACATGTGTACAATGCCTACAGAGGCCAAAAGAAGATGTTGGATCCCTTGAAACCAGAGTTGCAGATGGTTATTAGCTTCCATGTGTGTGCTGGGAACAAAACCCAGGTCATGGGAACTGAACCCAGGTTCTCTGGAAGGACAGAAAGTGCTCTTAACTGCTGAGTCATCGCTTCAGCCTCTATTTTCCATCTCTTATAAATGTAGATAGCACACATTTGAATTGCTAAAGCATACAATAAGCACCATGAAAAACATAACTGTGCTGGGAGTGGTGTCACCTCTAATCCCAGCACTCAGGAGGCAGAGGCAGGCGGATCTTTGTGAGTTCGAGGCCAGCCTGGTCTACATAGTGAGTTCCAGGACAGATGGGGCTACAGGGAGACCCTGTCTCAAAACACACATAACCCCCTCCCCAAAACCAAAACTGTTTTGTACTTTAGAAACATATGATGATGGGGGCTGCAGAGATGGCTCAGCTCGTATTTACCTTGCATGCATGAGGACCTGAGTTCAGACCCCCAGTACACACATTAAAAAAGTCAAGCATGGTGGTACATGTCTGTAACTCCAGTGTTGGGAAGGCAGAGACAGGTGGATTCTTGGAGCTTGCTGGTCAACTGGCCTAACTAAATTAGTGAGTATCAGGTTTAGGGAGAGACCTTGTCTCAAAAACTAAGGTGGAGAGTGATTGGGGAAGATGTTTGACATTGACCACCATACACATGTGCATGCACACCCACACAAGTGCACATACACAGACACATATGTACACCATACACATACACATATGCACACACAAGAAACATGATGTATTGCATTGTAAAAAAATTAAATTTTATACAATATGATATTTTGCAGTATTTCTCATTCAAGTTGAATAGGTTTGGTATAGCCTGTGCCTAACAGTAGAAGAAGACTGTGTGGATAATACAGAATTTCAGTCCTCAATGAAGAAAATTCTGGGGCTCTCTGGAGTGAAAACTTGCTCAGGTTGCATGAACAGCACCCAGTTGCTTCTGCACAGTGCTGCATTAACTTAATTCACTGGAGCCAAAAAATTCTGCAGATATTCACCTCCAGCAAAGGAGGCATACAAAGGCGACCCAAAGAGGACTGAAAACCCGGTCTCAGTATTCCTATTAGCCTCTTGCCTGACCCCCTTCCCTCAGCCACGTGTGCATGCACAGCCTTCCATATGCATGGTACCCTTTGGTGCTAGGACAGTGTTTCTTTGCAGAGCTACTTGGGAAGTTGTTCTTTGAAATAAAGTGTATCATCCACCCCTCCCACCATGCCAGGAACTTCCAGCATCACCTCACTCACCAGCAATTTCAGAGTGTGTGCCATAGGTGTGTGCTATAGAGAAGCACTTTCTTCTCTGCCCATAGATTGAGTCATGTTCTCCACTTGGAAGCCACCAGATCCCCCACTGGAATATGATCTTTTTTTAAAAAAAAAAATTTTATTGAATTTTTGTGTATTTCATATAGAACATTTTAATCATCTTTATGCTCCCTTCCCCACTGGCCCCCTCCCATGGTCTCCCCACCTGAATTCATACATTCTGTCATTGGTGTTAAAGTCTATCATGTCAAGTTATTGTCCCCAGATGTCCTTCAGTGCAAGTTCATTCACTGTGATCTAGTCAGCATATCTAGAGTCCCTCCCTTTAAGAAGATCGGCTCTTCCTCATCCAGCAGTAATCAACTACAATAATTCTTCAACTAAGATTGGGACCTGCTGTCCATTTCCACAGTTCTGTGCTGGGTTTTTGTCTGCTTGAGTTTGCATGGGTCTTGTGCATGCTGACACCATTGCCGTAGGCTCATATGAGAAGGGGCCCAGAAGCCTGTAAGACTCTATTTCCATATGGTCATGTACCTCCTTCCTGGCTCTTACAATCTTTCCACCCCCTCTTCCACGATGGTCCCTGAGCCCTGGTGGGTGTATTTTAATATAGGAGTCCTGTTCAAGGACCCACATTCTGTAGACTCTTATTCTCTACATTTTGGTCATTCGTGATCTTTTGTGTTTCTGGTCCTCTGTTGCGAGAGGGAACTTCATTGATGAGAATTGAAAGATGCATTAGTGCTCTCTTCATCCCTTGTTCTATGTTTCGTAAGCCTTAGGTGTGGCAGTTGCATCCTAGATGTGCCATTTAGGCTTGAGCAATTCATAGACAATCTCTGTGTGAGACCAGTTGTGAAACTCTGTAATAATCTCTGTTGGAATATGATCTCAACTGTACTTACAACCTTACTCCCCACCTGTGCTTCCCCCAGTATTTCCAACTCATCAAAAGACCATTGGTTGACCTCAAATGTCTCATCCCATAGATCTGGAACTCTTTGAAAGCCCTCTAAGCTTTGGACCTGCTGTTTCCTAATAATGATTCAACCCTAGAGTCAACTTCTTCCCCAAGCTGATTGCTTCTCTCCAGATCTACTGCCATCTTGTCCAGCCTGTCCCAGCCACTGTCATCATCTCATGACCTGTAAAGGATAAACTCAATGTCCCTCCTTAATGAGATCCCACCTCCCTGTCCAGAGTCATCTGGAGCCGCACTTAACTCTCCTCTCTGCTCTAGCAGAACAATAGCTATTCCGCACTCAAAGAGCCCCTTTCTAGCCCTAAGGTAGCAAGTAGAAGTGTCTTTACCCTTTAATACTAAGTTGAAATGTCAAAATATCACCACCTGAGACAAGTCTCCTCTGACCCTTCCCACCAGGCCCCTCATTCAGATTTTTCCCTCAGGTCAGTTACCATAATTGTTTTTGGTTTTGGGGATTTTTTTTTCTTTCTTTCTTTCTTTTTCCCTTTTTCTTTTCTGAGAGAGGAGTTTGCTTGTTTTTGTTGATTCTGAGATAGGGTCTTGCTATGTAACCTTTGCTAGTCTGGGACTTTTCAACTACAACAGACTGGCTTTGAACTTGTGGTGATCCTTCTGCCTCTTGAGTGATGGGATGATAAGTGTGCATCACCATGACTGGTGTACTTGCCATAACTGCAATTAAAGACTCACTCGTGGGGCTGGAGAGATGGCTCAGCAGTTAAGAGCATTGGTTGTTCCTGCAGTGGACCTAAGTTCAGTTCCCAGTACCCACATAGCAGCTAACAATGGGTAACTCCAGTTCCAGGGGATCTGACACCCTCTCCTTATCTCTGTGGGTTATTATACCCATGGTGCACTTACACACATGCAGGCAAAACACTCATAAACATAAAAACAAATTAAAAAAAAATCAGGACTCACTTGTTTGAAGGTTGTGGTGGTGCATACCAACTCTTGGGAAGGTTGAAGGGAGGAGAGTTTGAGGCTGGGCTATGTAGTGAGAATCTATCAAATGATTTTTTAAAAATGGTCTTTTGTGAGATCATTTATCTATTTGCCTATCATACTTTGACTTCATAAGGAGAGAGACCATTTCTATTTTCCTTTTCCTTTTTGAGGCAGGGTCTCCCTGTAGCCCCATCTGGCCTGGAACTCACTATGTAGACCAGGCTGGCCTAGATCTCACAGAGATCCTGTCTCTGTCTCCTGAGTCCTGGGATCAAAGACATGTGCCACCATGCTGGTCTTATTTTTTTTTTAAATATTTTATGTATGTATGTATGTATGTATGTATGTATGTATTTATTTATTATTTTATATGTATGAGTGTATTGCCTGCATGTATGTAAGTGCACCCATGCCATGCAATGCCTGTGGAGGTCAGAAGAGGGCATTGGATTCCCTGGAACTGGAGTTACAGACAGTTGTTAAGTGCCATTTGGGTGCTGGAAATAGAGCTCAGGTACTCTGCAAAAGTAGCCAGTGCTCATGACCACTGAACCATCTCTCCAGCCCCCAGCTCTATTTTTTAAAATTATTTTATGTGTATGGATAAGTGTATATATGTGCAACATATGCATGCAGGAGGTTGTGAGCCATCATGTGGGTGCTGGGAACTGAACCTGGGTCCTCTGGAAGAGCAGCAAGTACTTTTAACCATGAGTCATCTCTTCAGCCTCCCATTTCTATTTTTATCTCAATATAATTCTAACCCTATGGGGCTGGCAAGGTGGCTCAATTGTTTAAAAGCATGTGTTACACAAATATGACAGCCTGGGTCCAATTCCCTGGGACCCACATGGTGGAAGGAGAGAACCACTTCTACCAAATATTCTCTGATCTCCACACATGTGCTGTGGCATGAACGCACATGTATTAATAATAATAATATATTTAATAATAGTAATCCCAGGCCCTTGCACAATGCCTGACACAGAGAAGAACTAAGGAAACATGAGCAGGCATTGGCCAAATGAACACCAAGCTCCATTTGACTTCCTAGGTCTTTTAGATAGATGCTACCTCTGCTTTCACAGATGGTCAAACCGCCTTTCATTGAACTTCCATGACTTGCCAAAAGGCGTATGGATAGTATGTGCAGACATGCTAACAATGAGAATCTGCTCTTAGAAATGACTCATCAGTAGCAACTTGATTATGAGAACATTGTGGAGAACACGTGTGCAAATCTGCATGGTATAGCCTCCAACACACCTAATCTACATCATATGAATGATAAAGCCTATTGTACCCAGGGTCATGAGGAACCAACAACAAGAGATTAATTCAAGCATTAGAAACTCAGTATAATCAAGAGATGTGGTAACACCAGGTGGATGAAGTGCCTGCCAGCAAAACGCAATATACTATTTTAGTACTTTTTTGGGGGGTGAGGGTATTAGACATTTATTTTGATCACAAATGTAATCCAAGTGTGAATAAATAAATGCAGTATCTTTTTTCCCCCCTCCATGTCCCTTTGAATTACAAAAACTGCTAAATGTCTCTTCAAGGCTCTTGCCACAGTTGTCCCACCTCCGGTTTTAAACAGACTGTAACATGATCTGCCGAATCCTTCTTGACCTACAGCTCATCCAGTTAGAGAAACCCTGGGAAAAAAGTCCTACTGGTACTGTCGGTAATCCACAAAAGGTGAGGATGGTAACTGGCTTGAAGGCAACTGGGCGTGGTCTTCAGCAAACTGAGGACCATTGAGAAACTGTGCAGAGGCAAATCTTATCAACAAGATACCAGCTCCTTCAATTAAAGCCAGGAGAATGCCACCCATCTCAGCTGACCCAACCATGGCCACAGGTCCATTTCTTGTTGCCAGTATGGCTCCTGTCAAGGCTCCACTGGTGATGGAGTTCCAGGGTCTTCTTTTCCTCTCACTTGAACCATACTGCCGTCAATCATAGAAAACAGTCCTCCCCACACTGCAAAGCTACCTCCCAACTGTGGAGCCCTGGTTTTAATGGCTGTCAAGCTTCCTCGTAGTCTGTGGTTTACTCCCACTGGAGAATTTCAAAAACCTTTGATGACTTGAAAGATACCACCACCTATGGTGCCCATGGTAAAGACCCCACCACAGTCATCCACAATTCGCCTGGGGCAAGGCTCCCTCGCATACTCCTCCATCTTGTCTCCAGCGGTACCTTTTTTTTTTTTTTGAGACAGGGTCTTACTATGTAGCCCTGGCTGACCTGAAACTCACTATGTAGACCTGCAGACCAGGCTGGCTTGGAACTCATAGAGATTCACCTGCCTTTGTCTTTCAGGTGCTAGGATTAAAGGCATGGGCCGCCACGTGTCAGTTATTTGGAAAGCTCAGGGAAGAGGATTGTCTTCCTGGACTACTGGGATGATAAGTTTTAATTGTCAGCTTGACATAATCTAGAATCATCTTGGAAGAGAATCTGAGTGAGGGGTCATCCAGATCAGGTTGGCCTGCAGGTATGTCTGGGGAAATTGTCTTGATTACTTTAACTGATATGGGGAGATTCAGCCAAAAAATTGGCAGCACCATTCCCTCAGCTGCACAGAGGTGCTCGGTATGACTGTGTGCATTCTTTGTTCTCCACCCTTGACTGTAGATGTTAAGTGGCTGACTCTGCTAGGCTGCTGCTGCTTCTGTGACTTCCCCACTATGATGGACTGTACCCTAGAACTGTAAGTTGAAATAAACCCTTTCTCCCATAAATTGTGTTTGTTAGGGTATTTTATCACAGCAACTGGGACTGAAACTAGGCCAGCTATGGAATGACTTACCCATGCATAACTCAGATCCAATCTGATGTCATCAACTTGCTAGCAATAGCCTGATCTGTAGGGTATTGGAAAGCACCTCCCCTCTGGTACCATCCAATGAGCCAGGTTTATGTAGGCCCCCCCCCCCGCTGCCCGGTTGGTCCAGGTGTGCTGAGACTTCAGGAGGGGTAAGCCCTGGACAGGGGAACTGACATTCAAGAGGGCTGCCTAGCCACCCACATCACAATGACCAAAACAGCTTCTATTGTATAGGTCAGGTCTGATCTCAGAGGCAGGTGTGATAGTGGGACAGTGCTAACAGGACTCTCCATACAGCAGGGACACCTGGGGTTGGAAGGGCAGGAGCACTGTCTTGTCAAAAGAAAGGGTAGGCTGTGTTTGAGCTAAAGCTTGGCTAGAGCCCCAGGACAGAAGCCATTTGTGTACAGAAAGAAGGGATATGGGGGACCAGTTGAGGTCTTGTCAGTGCCCTGTTGGTCACAGCCAGTTGACAAACATGGGGCTCAGAGTAGGATTCCCTGGGAGTGAAAAGAGTGAGTGATTGCTAAGGATGTAGCTTGGTTGGTGGGGTGATTTTCAGCTACGTAGCAAGTTTGAGGCCAGCTTGGGCTACATGAAACGTCATTATCAGAAAGAAGGGAGGGAGGGAGGGAGGGAGAGAGGGAGGAAGATAAGACAATGAAAAGAGAAGTCGTTAGGTGTCTGTGCACACATGCTAGGGTGAGCTCAGAGACCTCACCAGTGCCTATCTAGAAAGGCTCCCCAAGGATTTCTGGGTTTGGGACGAGATGTGGGGTTGGACCTTCATGCTGTTATCCTTCATCCAAGAACACAGAGCCCCATAACTTTCTTCACTTTGCACATCCTGCCTCTGAGCTGGGGAGCCTGAACACTGGGCTCCTTTAGGCAGTGTGGGCCCTGAATCACTCTGGTTAAGAAAGCCCATTCTGTGCACATCTCTGCAACTCAGAGCCAGTGACATGTTGGAAGTCTGAAATGGGTTGTCAAGGTGGGGATATTTATTCTATGGGAATTGGCAGATGTTCTAAAGTCAGGGCTTATGTTTCCCTCAAATTTTGGCCATAAACTTGCTCTGCTATTTGATTTACCTGTTGGAGGGATGTATCTGATATTGTGAGTGAATTCTAATTCCTCCTGAATCCTGTTATGGCCCCTTTGTCACATGGCTCCCTTTATCCCTAGTGCCTCTCTAGCTCCAGAGGATGTGTTAGGTGGGATCCTGGGGAAGGTGGAGTGGGAAGGGATGAGGGACCAGGGTAGTAATGCTTGCTTTCCACAGATGTGGGGATAGTGGGATGTTTCCCTGCTTGAGGAAGAGGGCTAAATGACATATCTTTCTAGGTCCTTGGCCATGGCACGTGTGGTGAACCCCAGGAAGGTGAGTGATGTCATTTCCAGTCCCTGTAACTATTTCAGGGTTGAGGCAGCCTCAGCACAGCAGTAGGGGATGCATACAGTGTTCGGGAGATTTATTCATTTCCCACACAATTATTAGACACCAACTGTATATCGAGTATACTCTACTTTAGGGCCACAGAGAGAGCTAAGACAAGGTCACAATCTAGGATACCTCATGATATTTTGTTTGTTTGTGTTTTGTTTTGTTTCTTTGAGGCAGGGTCTTAAGTGGCCCATGCTGGTCTGTACTCACTATATAGCTGAACTGGCCTTGACTTCCTTGTCTTCCTGCTTCTGCCTCCCAAGTGTTAAATTATAGGTAATAGGTGTGTACTACCACACCCAGGTACATTAATTTTTTTCTTTTTTACTTTAAATCATTCATAGTTTTGTGGTATTTGTTTGTTCATTTTTTTTTTTTCTTAAGACAGGGACTCCCTGTGGCCCCAGTTGGCCTGGAACTTGCTATATAGACCAGGCTGACCTTCACTGATCTCACAAACATCCATCTATCTCTGCCTCCCGAATGCTGATTTTAAAGGCATGCACCACCATGCCTGCCTTTTTTTTGATAATTTGTTTTGATTGTCAGTATGTATGTAGTGCCTGTGAAGGTTGAAAGAAGGTGGCAGAGCCAGAACCTCCATGTGGGTGTTAGGAGTCAAACGGCAGTCCTCTGTAAGAACAGCAAGCGCTCTTAACCTCTATAACCACAGTTAGCCTGGAACTGACTATGTAGACCAGGATGGCTTCAGTCCCACAGAGACCTACCTGCCTCTGCCTCCTTATTTCTGGAATGATAGATGTGTGCCACCATACTCAGTCCCCATCACCAAATTCTTTAAAAAATATTTTATTTTTATTTTATGTGTGTGAGTGTTTTGCCTGAATGCCATACCCACAGACCAGAAGAGAGCATTGGGTCCACTGGAACTGGAGTTACGAATGGTCTTTAGCGCCATGTAGGTGCTGGGAACTGAACTCCAGTCTTCTGCAAGAGCAGCCAGTGCTCTTAACTGCTGAGACAACTCTCCAGACCCTTGTCATCAAATTCTTGATATTATACTCCAATGAGTGCTTCCATAGAGGGATGCAAAGTGTGTTATTGAAACAGAGAAGGAAGGAAAGGATTGAATTCTTAGGAGGTGGGGAATGAGAGGGTGGGAAAGCTGTTTGGGGTCTCAGAGGATGTATGGGCTGGCTCACTGACAAGGAGGGCAGTTTGTATTTTCTTCAGGAGATAGGGGCACGTGCCAGACACGTGATGGCTCAAAGAGACAAGGCTGCCGCGCTAAGGAAGCGGGGTGATGGTAAAGGGACAGAAGTCAGATCATGCACAACTCCTAATGCCAGGCCCCAAAGCTGTCCTTTGCATGGAAGAATGGCAACAGTGGGCTTTTGTATTGTCTTCTTCTTTGTTCTCTAGGACTATGTGGACCTAGACGTATACCAAAGTTCGTACATGGTCGACTATAAGCCCTTTGGGAAGAACAAATACTCCAGAGTCACGCCTCAAGAGGTAGGTATGCACACAGGCAGGAATGCCACCCATTCCAGGATCTCCTGACATGGATTATCAATGTGGACATTCTGGCTTTTAAAACAACAGTCAGTGCTAGAGGACCTCAATTAGAGGTTTTGCATGATTGTGTGTGTGCACATGTGTGGGTGTGATATGTCAAAATATACAGCATACATAAGATTGTAAGTAATATACATTTATAGTTCAAATAAATTTGATAAGGGCTGGCAAGATGGCTCAGCAAGTAGAGGTGTTTGGCACCAAGCATGATGACCAGAGTTTGATCTCCAGGATCCACATGGTCAAGGAAGAGGAACAATTCCCAAAGGCTGCCCTCTGACCACCCCATGTACTCTGGCATGTGCAGACTCGTACACATCCCATAAATAATTCAGTGTAATAAAAACTAAATAACACTGATAAAATTGCACTAGTATACCCATCATTAGCCAGCTTAAGCATGGTGTGTGGATGGGCCCCAGGCAGCCTCTGCCCTCCTCACTGCTACCCTCCTACCTCCATTTTCTGAAGTTGGCTTCATTATGCCAATGTGTTTATAGGATTCTTTTAACCGAATTTGGTTTTAGTTTTCTTTCTTTCTTTTGTCTCCTCTTCCCCCCCCCCCCCAAACTCACTATGTAGCTGAGGACGGCCTTGAACTTCTGATCCTCCTGCCTCTACCTCCCCAGTGGATTATAGGCAAATATCACTAGGCCTGGTTTATGTGGTGTTGAGATCAAACCCAGGGCTTCATCGTGCTAGACAAGCACTCCACCACTGGTATATACCCAGACCTAGTCTAGCTTTGTGTGTTTGGTTGTGAGCCTGAGCCTTCATGGCTGCAGCAGTTCTCCAGCCCACTCTTGCTTTAAAAAAATTAAATCATTCAGGGCTGGAGAGATGGCTTAGCAGTCAAAAGTACTTGCCGCTCCTGCAAAGGACCTGGGTTCAGTTCTCAGAACTCACATGGTGGCTGACTACTGTCTGTAACTGCAGTTCCAGGGGATCTGACATCCTTTTCTGGCCTTCATGGAATTACACAACACAGGTGCACTTACATACATGTGGGCAAAATACTCATACACATAAAACAAAAATAAATGAATCTTTAAAAAAATTAAATTAGAATCTTTAAAAAAATTAAATTAGGAATGGAGAGATGGCTGAGGGGTTAAGAGTACTGACTACTCTTGCAGAGAACCCAGGTTCGATTCCCACCACCTGCATGGTGGCTAACACCCATCTGTAACTCCAGTTCCAAGAGAATCTGACACCCTCTTCTGACCTCTCATAGGCATTGCATGACATGGGTGTACAAACATACATTCAGGCAATACACATTAAAAAATACACATAAAATAAAATAATAATAAATAAAACTTTTTTTTTTTTTTTGGTCTCTTTGAGACAGGGTCTCCCTGTAGCCTGAGCTGTCCTGGAACTCACTATGTAGACCAGGCTGGCCTTGAACTCACAGAGATCCACCTGCCTCTGCCTCCCAACTGCTGGGACTACAGGCGTGTGCCACCACGCCAGGCAATAAAACATTTTTTTAAAAAGCCAGGTAAATTGGCATGTGCTTGTAATCCTGGAGCTAAGGAGGCAGACAAGCAGATCGCCAGAGTTTGCTGGCCAGCCTGTCTAGCCTGCTGGGACAAACTCCAGGCCCCAGTAAGAGACCTGGCCTGGAAAAACAAGGTGGATAGCTCCCAAGAAACATGTGAAATTGACTTCTGGCCTCCACATGCATGCACATGCATATGTGCACACATGCTGCATATATACAGAAAACATTAAATAAAAATAAACTGTATGGCCGGGCGTGGTGGCACACGCCTTTAATTCCAGCACTTGGGAGGCAGAGGCAGGTGGATCTCTGTGAGTTTGAGGCCAGCCTGGTCTACATAGTGAGTTCCAGGACAGCTGGGGCTACAAGGAGACTCTGTCTCAAAAAAAAAAAGACAAAAAAAAACCCTGTGTGATTTTTAACAATTGCATCATCCACTCTCTTCCACGGTTCCACTTTTTTCTGGTTAGGACTAGCTACTCCTTTTCTGTGTAGTGTTATTACACTGCATGAACCTGCCACAATTGTTCCTTCCATTGCTAGGCACTTCAACTGCTTTCTTCCCTCTCTTCTGTCCCAAATGAGTCAGTGAAGAGGAGACACATTTTAAGGGGCTCATTCATGACAGGAGTGAGGCTGCCCACCTCAGGTTTTCGGTCTATGCACTGGTTCCCAAAGCGGTTGCACCAGTTTACACTATCACAAGCAACAGGCCACACACTGTTACACACTCTTGCTCAACCTTTACGGTTTTATGAACTTGGTGGGTATGAAGTCGTACTGTCTTGTGGTCATAGTTTTCTTTTTAATTACAGTTTTATTTACGTGTGTGTGGGGGGGAGTACATGTGTGCCAGCGTACCCCCCCCCACAGCCCCACACACAAAATAAATAAAATGCAATAAAAAAGAAAAGCTGAATTTAACTTTTTTTTTTTTTTTTTTGACACAGGATCTCACTATGTAGCCCTAGCTGGCCCAGAACTTGTTAAGAAGACTAGAGTGCCCTCAGAGTCAAAGAGATCCACCTGCCTCTGGTTCCCAACTGCTGGGCTTTAAAGCGTGTGCCACCAAATGAACTTAAAAACTCTCAGAGTAGGGGCTGGAGAGATGGCTCAGTGGTTAAAAGCACTGACTGCCCTTGCAGAGGACCTGGGTTCAATTCCCAGCATCCACATGGTGGCTGTGAACCATCCTCAACTCCAGTTCCAGGGGAATCCGAAGCGCTCTTCTGACTTCTGCGGCATTGTACAATACAGGTGCACTCACATACATGCAGGCAATACACTCATACACATTAAAAAAAAAAACTCTCAGAGTAAAGTACACTCTGTCTCAGATGCATCAAGACAAGCTGCCTCATCTTTTTCCTTTCTCAGCCCCCCCTTCATGTGTAATTTGTTTCTACAGCAGGTGAAACTCAACATCCAGCTACAAGACAAAGAGTTTTATAGGCCCGTGCCCAACTCCAACCCCAAGCTGGAGGATGGGTACCCTGCCTTCAAAAGACCCTACATGACTGCAAAGGACCTGGGAGTCCCTGGCTTCTTCCCATCACAGAACCTCATAGCCCCAGTGAATGATGAGTGCAGGTTCACCAGCACCTGCCATTACGCATACCCAGCTTCACCTGCTCTGTACCTGGCCCAGTATGACCCGTACTGGCTTCATCAGAGGACTGATTTCCCATGCTTCATGGAGCTTGAGTGGCAGCCTGCTCCAGAGGTGGGTAGAGGCTACCTTCTACTGCCTGGCCGTCCCTGTCCTCAGTACCAGAAGGTCAAAGTCCCTATCTTGAATCGATGGGGACCCTTGATGCCACTTTACCAATAGGAAGAGTGACAAACACCTGCTGTTGCAGTGGTGTGAGGAAATTCCACGCCACTGCTCACAGACAGGGAACTGAAAATAAACCTGGAAAGATGTCCCTTTGACATCAGGGTACTTGTTCTATAATTCCCAGCCTGCCCCGGGGCACAGCATCACAGTTGCAGAAGTGATGGAGGGGAAAAGGAGGCTGAATCAGTGTGTGTGTGTGTACAGAACTGGAATTGGTGGCATTTTATTTTGCACACATTTTGGAGTGTGTGTATGGAGTATGTATATATGTGTACACATAGGATATATGTGTATGTGTATATGTATGAGTGGTGGTACCTGCATGCCATGTTACATATGTGGAGGTCAGAGGACAACCTCAGGTGTCAGTCCTTACTTCCCACTTTGTTTGAGACAGGGTCTCCTCTATTGCTTGCCCCAGCATACCCCAGACTAGGGGACACACACGTCTAGGCATGCTCCTGTCTCTGCCTCCAACCCCACTATAGGAGTCCTGGGGTTACAGATATGCTACTGTACCCAGCATTACATGGATTCCAGGGTTTCGAACTCAGGTTACACAGCAAGCTTTTTATGCACTGAACCATCTCCCTAGCTTGTCATATTTTACTATTTTTTTTGTGTGAGATTTTGAGACAGGATCTCACTCTATAACTGAGACTGGCCTTGAATACTTTGCCTTAGCCTCTCAAGTCCTGGGATTACAGGTGAGAGGCACTGTGCCCGACTTTGTGTCATATTTTATTGTAATTAAGAGTCCTTTCTTTGTAACGAGTATATAGTCATGTATCACTTAGCAATGGGGATTAAAGTGCTGGGTTTAAAGGCATGCGCCACCATGTCCAGCCTCAGGAACGACATTCTTTTTTTTTTTTTTTTTTCTTTTTTTGGTATCTCCCTGTAGCCCCAGCTGGCCTGGAACTCACTATGTAGAACAGGGTGGCCTTGAACTCAAAGAGATCTGCCTGCCTCTGCCTCCCAAGTGCTGGGACTAAAGGCGTGTGCCATGCCTCATTCATGCAAAACATTCACATAAAATAAAAATAATATGTATGTAAGTATACCACATGTGTTCAGTGCTCTGCAGAGGCCAGAAGAGGTTATTGGATCCCCTGGAACTGGAGTTATGGACAGTTGTTAGACACCATATGGGTGCTGGGAATCGAACCTGGGTCCTCTGGAAGAACAGCAACTGTTCTTAACCATGGAGCCATCTCTTCAGCCCCAGGAACAGCATTCTATATGTGGTCCCTTATTGACTGAAACATCATCATGCTTCATATGACTGGGTATGTATGAGTCAGCTAGTTTGATATGACACCTTCTTGACCATAGCTATGCCATGTTAAAGTTTAGGCTGACTCTAGCCTCTGAAATTATCAGGCAGTTGGCCCAGAGTATGGGAACACAGGTCAGCAGGACCCCAGTTGTCTTGGGAACAGGTCAGTATGTTCCAGAGTGTACCTGCTAACTGCAGATTTATGGCTTCTGTAGGTTATGCTTGGCTTGCTTCTGCAAAATAGTAACTGTTGCTTAATGGAATAGAAATTGTTAAGGGGTCTTTGCACCTGTAAGCTTAGGAACTTAAATTTTCACCTCTGGTTATGGTTTCTCTGTATAAAAACTTACCCTAGAGATGGCTTAGGGCTACACACTTCAGTTGTGGCACCCTGTGTAGTCGCTGGCAAGCAAAGACTTTCATTTGGCAAAACTTTGTCTGAGTGGTCTTCTCTGGTGAAGTACCCCACAACACTAGGAAATGGGGTAAACTACAATAGCAAAGAGAACCAAACTATAGTGGTCAAACTCTATCATCTAATATCCCAGAGGTCTAGGACAATAGTCTGTCTTTACTGTGGCTTCTGTCTGTAAGCCCAAAGTAACTCTTCTGGACTGAATTATTCCCCCATTCATATCGAAATACTAATTCCCAGTGGAAGCAGGCAAGTAAATAGCAACCTGGGACTCTTGGGCTATATGCACACCTCTCTTCTAATAATGTACTTGGCTGCCTGAAATCCTTATCTGCACTTATTATGCACATACCTGACTCTGAATAAAGCACCGAAAGAACGTTAGCAACATAGGACTCCCACATGTATTGAGCTGCATGTGCATCTCTCTCTGAACAATGAGTTTCTCCTCCCTTCAACAATCATTAAACTTTGACTGTTCGTGTCAAACATATTTCCAATGTATCTAGGGAAAGTTCAGCCCAGCCTGAACTGGCTTTGGATTCATGTGCAATAAGGCAAAATTATGTCCTCAAGTGAATGTTTAGGGAGAATCCCCTATTTTTTTTGTGCCTATGCAAACTGGACATGCATATGATTTTTTAAAATGCATTA
>NW_008344499.1:103106-131993 GCF_000622305.1 Nannospalax galili | reverse complement strand
CACCAAATAAAACAGATGTGGTGATGTGTTCATGTAATCCCAGGGCTCAGGAAGTAGAGGTAGGGGGATCAGATGTTCAAGGTCATCCTTGGTTGCACAGTGAGTGAGTTCAAAGCCAACTTGGGCTACATGAGACTGTCTCACAAAACAAGACAAAACAAAACAAAACAAAACAAAACAACAACAACAAAAACAACAATAAAAATTCCATTCCATTGGTGTCACCTGGACTAAAAACATTAGGATTCAGAACTTTCAATTCTTTTTTTCTTTTTTTTTTTTGTCTTTTTGAGACAGGGTCTCCCTGTAGCCCCAACTGGCCTGGAACTCACTATGGAGACCAGGCTAACCTTGAATTCACAGAGATCCACCAGCCTCTGCCTCTCAAGTGCTGGAATTAAAGGCGTGTGCCACCACACTTGGCTTCAATTCTTTTTATTTTTTTTAACATATTATTTATTTTATGTGTTTGTGTGTATGCGTGCAGGTGTGTGCTTCCCCTGGCCTGTGTGTGGAGTTTCTCTCCTTACACTGTATTGAGGCAGAATCGCTCATTGATTCAGCTGTTGGATGTGCACTCCAGGCCTATTGGCCAGCAAAAGTTTCTCCTGTCCCCACTTCCCATCTCACTGCAGAAGTGCTGGATTACAGATGTAAACTTCTACATTTTTAGAATTCTCTGAGGTCCTCAGCACAAGGGGAGAAGAGAAAGGGTAAAGGTGGACCCATGCATGGTACCTTTGGGATGGGGTGCTAGACCACAGTATGGGACCCAGTAAACATCTGGTTTTATTACATACCTAAATCCTTGACTTACTGGAGCCTTTACCCCCATTTTATAACTAAGAAAAGCAAGTGCTCAGATGAATTCTGCCAACTGTCACTCAGGTGGTAGCTGAGCTGGGATTTGAAGCTTGGCTTCTTCCATGAAATCTCACTTTGACCTTCAGTTTCCTCATGCATAAGAGGATAATTAATCTCACAAGAGGTACGTGATAGTACTTTAAAAACAAGATGACTCAGCCAGATAAAGACGCTTGTCACTAAACCTGATGACCTGAGTCTGATTCCCAGGGCTCACAGGGAGAGAGAACCAATGCCTTCAAGCTTTCCTTGATCTCCACACATGCACCATAGCATGTACATGAATAAATAAATAAAGTAATATACTTTTAAAATGTTTATTAAGTGTGGCTGGTGCTCGATGAATCACACTGTGGGAAGCAACAGAATTGGACAGAGAGCTCCTGGTAGAAGGGGACAGTAATCAGTTTCTGCTGGAGACAAACATAATTATGTGGGGCTGGAGAGATGTCTCAGCAGTTAAGAGCATTGGCTGCTCTTATATAAGACCTAGGTTTGAATCCCAGCACCCACTTGGCGGCTAACAACCGTTTGTAATTCTAGTCCCAGAGTATCCAACATCCTCTTCTGACCTGTGCAGGCATTGCACTGGCTGGTGCACTTATACACATACATGCAAAACACTAATATACATAAAATAAAAATAAATTTAAAAATGAAAAAAAAAATCACCTTATAATTGTGTGGGTGGGCTGGGTATGTGGATCAGGGGTCCATGCTGAAATTCCTCAAACCGTTCGGGTGGAGCAGCATGCCAGAATGTGCCCTTTATCCTCCAGATGGTCATATATATTTCAGTTGGGGAAGATTAAAAAGTTCTGGAGGTGGGCTGGGGAGATACATCAGCTGGTAAAGTGTTTGCTGTGCAAGCATGGGGATCTGAAATCAGATTTCCAGCACCCATGTAAAAAGCCAGGCATGGCAGCAAGCAACTGTAACCTCAGCGATAGGGGACAGAGACAGGCAGATCCTGGGGGCTCACTACTTTCCAGTCTAGCCTAAACTGCAAGCTCTGGGTTTAGTAAGGGGACATTGTCTAAAAAAAAAAAATATTGAGAGTGATAGAGAAGAGATCCAAAGTCAATATCTGGCCTCCACAGGCACATGCATAGGTGAACACACCTGCATATACACATATACCACACACTTCTTATTTCATGTTCATGTATATTTTTGTATGTGTATGTATTTAAATTGTGGTAAAATAAACAGTAAGTTGCTAGTTTTCTAAATTGTATAATTCAATGGCATTAAGTACTTTCACATTTTGCATACCATCACAACCCACCTTCAGAAGTTTCTTGAAGTCTGATATAAAAGGTAGAAACTACAAATTAAAATTAATAGATTTCAGCCAGCAAGATTTCTTAGTGGGTAAAGGCACTTGCCATCAAGCCTGATGATCTGAGTTCTCTCTCCAGGACTCACACAGTGGAAGGAGAGAACTACTCCCCAAGTTGTCTTCTGACCTCCACACATATACCATGGTGAACACAGCACTGACACATATGTGCAGATAAATAAATGCAATAAAAGTAAATTGCCAATATAACAGTCAAATTTTCTGCATAAAAATATCTAATCAAGCTGGATATGGTGGTATACACCTTTAATCCCAGCACTTGGGAGGCAGAGGCAGGTGGAACTCTGTGAGTTCAAGGCCAGCTGGGTCTACATAGTGAATTCCAGGCCAGTCAGGTTTACATAGTGAGACCCTGTCTCAAAAAACCCCACGAGAAACAAAGCAAAGCAAAACAAAACAACAGCAACAACAAAAGCCAGATCAAAACCATAAAGTGGGAGCCATGCAAGTGTGAAGAGCTGAGTTTGGATCCCTAGAACCCACATAAAAGTCAAGCATGGCACCTGTACCTCTAATCCCAGAGCTGGTGTGTGTGTGTGTGTGTGTGTGTGTGTGTGTGTGTGTGTGTATGTAGACAGGAGGATCCCTGTAGTTCATTAGCCAGTCCCAAATAATAAAGTGAGGCTGATGAGATGGCTTAGCAGGTGAAGGCTCTTGATACCAACCCTGGTGACCTGAGCTCCACCCCAGGGATCCACTTGGTAGAAGAGAACCGACTCATAAGCTATTCTCTGATCTCTATGCATGTCCCATGGCACACACTCACAAGCATGCATGTGCCCATACACACACACAAATAAATTCAGTATTTTAAAAATAAGATGATTGATTAAAGAAGGCACCCATCATCAATTTCTGGTCTCCACACACACATACATGTACACATGTAAACTCACATGCGTATGTGCACACATCTACACAAACACATTCTTATACCACACACACACACACACACACACACACACACACACACAAGTAAATTTTTTCTAAAATTAAAAAAAAATTACAAAGCAAATAACAAATTAGGAAAATAGTTGTAACATAGATGACAAAAACATCTGACTCCTTTTACATTGAGAAGGAAAGACCCAATTGTGCAAAGTAAATGGTTTTAATTCAGTTATTTGCTCACTGAGCAAAATTTATTTTCCAGACAAATTATTTTTCTAAGATTTTATTATTTAAAAATATTTTATTCATTATTTTTATTTTATGTGTATTCATGTAGGTAGGTGCACCTGTGTCTTGCAATGCCTGAGGAAGACAGAAGAGGGTGTCAGATCCCCTGGAACTGGAGTTATGGACAGTTTTGGGTGGGACATCATGTGAGTGCTGGGATACAAACCCAGGTCCTCTGCAAGAACAGCCAGTTCTCTTAAATCACTGAGCCATCACTCCAGCTCTATTTTATTATTTTCAAAATTTTATTTTATGTGTATATGTGTTTTACCTGCATATATAAAAGTGCACCCATGTCATACAATGCCCTTGAAGGCCAGAAGAGGGCATTGAATCCCCTAGAACTGGAGTTATGGACAGTTGTTAGCCATCTTGGTGCTGGAAACCAACCTGGGTCCTCTGCATGAGCAGCCAGTGCTCTTAACCATTGAACCATCTCTTTAGTCCCTTATTTTTAATTATGTGTCTGAGTGTGGATTTGTGCACACGAGTGCGGTGTCCATGGAAGCCAGAAGAGGGCACTGGATCCCTCCCTTGGAGCTGCTGTTATAGGTGGTTGCAAGCCTGAGGATGTGGGTACTGGAAATGGAGCTCCTGTTCTCTGCAAGGGCAATACATGCTTTTAGCCACTAAACCATATCTCCAGCCCTGACAGGGTTTTTTGGTCTTTTTGAGACAAGGTCTCCCTTTAGCCCTAGCTGGCCTTGATCTCACAGAGATCTAACCCTGTCCCTGTTGGGATTAAAGGCATGGGCCACCACACTGGGCCTGACAAGCAAATTATAAGCTGAGAATATAGACGAATGGAATTAATGATAAAAGGAGATCCCATTCTAGTTAGGGAAAATGGCAATAAATTAAATAAGAAAGAATATTTTGGAAGGTTCTAAGTGGAATGGAGAAAAATAAAGCAAAGAAGAAAGACAAGAGCTATGACATGAAGCATGGGCTAAAAAGTTTCCAGAGCCCTAGTGATACAGACCTGTAATCCCAGGTATTCAGGAAGCTGAGGCAAGAGAATCACAAGTTCAAGGCCCAGCTGGGTTATGGAGTGAGTTCAAGGCTGGTGTGGGCAACGTAATGAAACCCTGTCTCTAATAAAAAAAAAGTGAAGAGAGCTGGGATGTAGCTCGGTGGTAGATGCTTGCTGAGCATGCTCAAAGTCCCAAGTTCAATTCCCAGTATGAAAAAGGGAAAAAAGGTATCCTCAGAGTCTGAGTTTGTAATGTTGAAGCAAAGTTGGAAAGAGATCTCCCCAGTCATGGGGTGGACTGGGACCAATAAGTAGTATGTACTCCCCACAGGCAGAGTCAGATGAGGGATGACTCTCATACCAGCTACCCCATGGCTGTGTAGCCTAAGGTCAAAGTCCCAGAAGGAAGAAGGCATTCCCAGCCATCTCCCCATACCACCCTACTCCCTCATCTGACAGGGATATTTTTTAACTACTTCAATAACAAATAACCATACTTTCACTATTGCATAACAGGTGTCACCCACTCAAAAAAATGCCAGTCTTGTCAGGTACATTATTGACTATGTGGCTCCAGTTTAGATTCCTCCTCCTCCTCTTCCTCTTCCTCTTCCTCCTCCTCCTCCTCCTCTGTGAATGACCTCCTTCTCCTCCTCTCTTCTTCCTCCTCCTCCTCCTCTCTTCTTCTTCTCCTTCTTTTTAATGGTCTCGCTATGTAGCCCTGGGTGGCCTGGAATTTACTATGTGGACAAGCTGGATTTGAACCCATGGATATCCGCCTGTTTTTTTCCACCTAGTGCTGCAATTAAAGGTGTATACCACCACATCTGGCTTTTACCAATCAATTTTCTTCTTTCTTTTTTTTGGGGGGGCGTCTTTTTGAGACAGGGTCTCCCTGTAGCCCCAGCTGTCCTGGAACTCATTATGTAGACCAGGCTGGCCTTGAACTCACAGAGATCTGCCTGCCTCTGCCTCCCAAGTGCTGGGATCAAAAGCGTGCGCCACCACACCCGGCCTTTTTTCTTCATTTTTATGCTTTCCACCTGAGAAAAATCAGTGTGAAGAGCCGTGGGTTCCTTTTCTGCTTTTCTGTGAGATCCAACTGCGTAGTCACAGTTCTACATACATGTATGCATTTTGGTATGACTGTGTAATCCACGGTTTTGTCATCAAATCCTCACAACTCTACCACGAGACTGTTGAAGAAAGTGAACTTGTGACTGCATTTTGAGTCTCTACTGAATTCTATTTTTGAGATTCTATGCTAAAGCGAAAATATTTTATTTTAGTTTTTACCATGTGTTTGTTGCAGTAGGGGAGCTAAAGAGCTGAAGGAGCCAGGTGTGGTGGCGCACGCCTTCAATCCCAGCACTCAGAAGGCAGAGGCAGGCAGATCTCTGTGAGTTCAAGACCAGTCTGGTCTATATAATGAGTTCCAGGACAGCTGGGGCTACAGGGAGACCCTGTCTCAAAAAGACAAAAAAAAAGAGCTGAAGGAGAATTGTAAACAAGAAGTCTGTTGCTGGAGGCTGTGATTCCAAAGCCAGATGCTGTCCTGTCACCTGTCATGCCTGGAAAAATGCCCTTGGCACTGGAGAGAAGCCAGACTTGCTATGCAAATATGGGTGGTGGAATAAGTGGATTATTGCAAGCTTACCATTATGTTACTGTACTTATTTTAGCTATTTCATTTTGTTGCCTGGAATGTAAACAGCAATGAAAATAACAGGTTTACAAAAGCCCCAGTACAATTACAGATCATGTCAAATTCTATAAACTACAAATATGAGATCACGGAAGATACTTTAAACATTTTCCTTCTTTCCTTCCTTCCTTCCTTCCTTCCTTCCTTCCTTCCTTCCTTCCTTCCTTCCTTCCTTCCTTCCTTCCTTCCTCCCTCCCTCCCTCCTTTTTTTTTCCTGTTTTTTTTTGAGACAGGACCTCATGCAGCCCAAGCTGGCTTCAAAAATCTCTTTGTAGTCCAAGCTGGCCTCAAGCTATGATCCTCCTGCCTCCACTCCCCAAGTGCTAGGATTTCAGGTGAGAGCCACCACACTTGAATCTGGTTTCCTTTTGTCTTATTTTGTTAATTTGATATTATTGGGCTGTGGGTATAGCTCAGTGGTAGAGTGCATACTCTAAGCACACACACAAATTAATCACAAAGCTGTTCCATCACTGGAAAGAAGTCTATCCCAAGGCAACTACCACAAGGTTTGGGTGTAGCTCCTCTGAAAACATTTTATTCTTGAGAAAATCCCATTTATAGAGAGCTATTTTGTCTGACTGCAACCGTGCTGTTCCACTTCTCTGCTGTGTGTGTTCATCATTTATCTGCCTAAAATACTATTCACAATTCCACTTCTGCTGACTGTGCAGTGTGAATGGACCTTCATTCAGCTGTTCTATTCAGTAGTTCAGAAGGCCCTTGGGGAGAGATGATCCCTCTTCTCCTTCATTACTTCTCAATATCAAACTCTCTCCTGCCCTCTGAGGGTTTGCAATGGTTCTGCCTAGTGAAAAATCCCTCAGGGCCCTCCTGGAAGGCCCCAGAGTTCTGGGTCTATACACACAGCTACAATCCTTATTCATGCTCGAGGCTGACAAGAGAGCTACTGGGGCCAAGGTTATGCCAACCAGGTATTCTCTGGGCATGCTTTAAAAGCCAAACTCACATAGGCAGTGGATGCTTCTAAAACCGTGTGCCATTCACCCCAGCTGCCATAGTACCCTATGAAATCCCTCAGCACTCAACACTGACGGAGCTGTCGCAGGGGTCCAGTTCAGGGTTGTGGGGCTCAGCACACATTTAGTGACTGGTCAAGGATGTCTTTCGGCTCCCACTGACCTGGCTCAGGTTTTCTGGCTTCACGATGAGTTAAAGGCTATGGCCTCCTGCTTGGTTCCTGTCCCAGGTCTTTTTTCCTCTAGTCAATCTACTTTGTCATTGACCATGTGACCTTAAAATCTCTCCTCCTGCTGTCCCCCAACTCAAAACTTCAATGGCTTTCCATGTGCTAATGTTTTGCCAGTGTTTTGCCAGGGAAGCCTGAGAAGCTCAGTTGTATAGATACATGGTCAGGCATAAGACTGCGTATCTGTAATTGTTGATACTCAGGAGGCTGTGGCAGGAGGGTTGCAAGGTAGAGGCCGGTCCGGGCTACAGAGCAAGACCCTGCTTCAAAAAAGCGAAAGGGGGATATTTATCACATATGTTGGTTTTGGTCAGTGTTTTATCACAGCAACAGAAAAGTAACTAATACAGAATTCATCAGCAGATTAACCCATTGATTAGGTCAGTGCCTCATGAGCCAATCACTTCCTCAAAGCCCCAAAGCCCTGCTTTTGAACGTTACACCGAGACTGAGTCTTCGACATACAAGTCCTTTGATGTACACACTTCATTTCTAAACTATTACAGGCTGTGATTAGCTGGTGCCTATCAGCCCAAAGTGCTGCATGCTTTCACAGGGTACTGTGATGGTGTTGTCAACTTAACAGAATCTAGAATCACTTAGGAGATGGGTCTCTAGGCATGCCTGTGGGGGACTGTCTTGATCAGGTTAACTGATGTGGGAAGGCCCATCTTAATTGTGGCTGGGACTATTCCCTGGGCAGTGTTCCTAGGCTTTATGAAATGGAGAACTGTGGATGTGATGTGACCAGCTGCTTCAAGCTCCTGCTGCCTTGCTGTCCCTGCTATGACGGACTGTGCCCTGAGTCCGTGAGTCAGGATAAACAGTTTCTCCCTTAAGTTGCTTTTGTCTGAGTGATTTTCCACAGCAACAGGAAAAGAAACTAAGACAGACACATTTGGGACACACGACATCAACCCAATTAGCAATACATCTCTTCTCTGTGAGTTTTCGCTTTAGGATAAAGTCCTCTATATCCCACTCCCTGGCACTGGGATAGGGCACTGAACATATCTTTTGATTGTGACTCCTGTAAACATAAAGAAATTAAAAAGATTTTAGTGTGTGTATATGTAGGTAAGAGGGCACGTGTGGAGGTCGGACAACTTGAGGGAGTTGGTTCTCTCCTTCTACTATGTGGGTCCTGGGCATCAAACTCATGTCACTGGGCTTGGCAGGGAAGACCCTGTCAAGTCCTTGGGAAATAACAAGAAAGACACTTGTCTTGTACAGCTTAAATGTTTTCTTGAGAGTACGGCATATGATGTTTCAGAGACATGTTCTCACTTTGGTTTTTTTTGTTTTGTTTTTTGAGATAGGGTCTCCCTATAGTCCCAGCTGGTCTGGAACTCACTGTGTAGACCAGGCTGGCCTTGAACTCACAGAGAGCTGCCTGCCTCTGCTGGGATCAAAGGTAGGTGCCACCATGCCTGGCATAATCTCACTTTGTACGTTAGAAAACCTATCAATTTAAACTCCCCCAAACAAGAGTCAACCACAAGTATAATTTAAAAAAGTTTTATTAAATCATTTAGACTTGAAAGAAGTCATAATAGTTAACACACTTATGTGTGTTCTGTACACCACCAATCCAAATGGATTGATTTTGGAATTTTTATAAATAAAAATAAACATATTTACAGGGCAAAATAAAACATGTTAGCAACTGAGATGATTAAACTTATCTATGATCAGTTTGGGGAAATGTACCCACCTATAGGATTGTATATAAGACATTTAAGATCTTATTAGGATGAAAATTCCGTAATTGAAGAAGTTAGTTGTAATAGATGATCGATTTCTTATTAAATCTTATTAAAGTTTTTTTTTTCCCTCCTCTCCAAACCAGAACTTCTGACTGATTTACCTAAAAGCTTCCTTTCTCCTTTACTGGAGGCAAATGGTACCACAAGCTCTTAAACCCTCCCTAAAACCACCTAAGGATATTTAATGCTACAAATAAGACTAAAAACCACTATACTATTTGTGCTACTTGTCCAAAGTAGTGCAGCTGGGTCCTTATCACCAGGGACAAAGTGGAATCAACTTTTCTAGAAATCAGTTCCAAATCATCACTGTATCTCTAGAAAGCATATTTCTAGAACAACATAATTACATGTGGGAGGGGATTTTATTCCTCTGTGCTATAAAAACATTTTCATTTTAAATCTCTCTATTTCAGGGGCTGCTTTTACCTCCGAGGCAAAAGGTGAGGGCTACAAAGCTTGGCAGCTACTTTCAGGAGACCAGCAAAGAACAAGCTCTCATGTCGTTTACATAGCCCTTTCCAATAAGAACAGTAAAAATCAAATTGGGTTAAAAATCAGTCCCAAATAAAATTGATCAAATAAAAATAAAAATTTTGAGTCCACCACTGTGGAAAGTCATGTTCCTCAAGGTGGCTGCTCTGTGTCACCTGTTGGGGTTGCTGGCATAGCTGAAGGCTAACTGTTGGGCAGAGGGCTGTGGGAGCTGCTGGGCTGTCTTGAATGCTTTATTCCTGATGAACTCATGGAGCGAGACCGCTGTCTCAGAACCGTTTTCCCAGGAAACTCTAAGTCCTCAAATACAGCATTTTCAATGATGTTTGTGGCTTCAGGTCGTTCCATGGGGGATGGAGAGAGCATGTCTTGAACCATAATATACTGAAATATAAAAATTGTTTTGTGACAAGAGGGACAGATTTAGGTTACTAAGCAGTCCTTGAAATCAGGGATTAGAAAAAAAAAAATAGACCACACACACACACACACACACACACACACAGAGACACACATATACATGCATATACAGACACAGACACTCACACATCCGTGTACAACTTTATCTGCAGTGCTGGGGATCAAACCCAAGGCTCTGAAGGTGGTTGGTAAATGCTCTACCATTTAGCTATACTCTTAGTCCCAGCAAAACTTTTAGGTAAGTATCTTGTGTGTGTGAACCATATAGTTTCTGACATAGTTCTGTCATGGAGGCTCCAAAGCAGCCCTAGATTATGCAAACTAAAGAGCATGGCTGTACTCCAGTAAGTTGTTTGTTTTTTTTTTGGTGTGTGTGTGTGTGTGTGTGTGTGTGTGTGTGTGTGTTTGTGCAGGGGTGCATATTCATGAGCACCTGGAGGATCCTGGTACCCTGTCCTATCTCTCTCTGTCTTACTCCTTTGAAACAAGGTCTCTCACTGAACGTGGAGCTAGGTTGGCAGCCAGCAAGCTCCAGGATCTTCCTGGCTCAGCCCCCTTTAGTGATGAGGCTAAAGGTATGGGAACAGCTACATCTGACTTTTTCTGTGGGTACTGGGGATTCAAATTTGGGTCTTCATGCTTGTGTTTTTGCCCTCTGAGCCATTTCCCTGGCCTACCAATAAAATTTTATTATACAAAAAGGCAACATGGACTGGAACTTGCTGCCAAACCCAATGACAGTATTTGACTCAGGAATTTACATGGTGGAAGGAGAGAACAAACTCCTGACAAGTTGTCCTCTTGATCTCTTCATGTGCACTGTGGAGCATGCATACATGTACACATGCATATACACATGCACACATACAAATGTAAAATAAATAAATGAATTTGCAAAATTTGATTTACAAATAGGCAGCAGGCTGGCCCTGACCTGTGAGCCCTTGAATGCTAGCCCCGATTCAAACACATAGGAACAATTTGGATGCAATTGGTGTTTTGTTTTGTTTTGTTTTATTTTGAATCAGGGCCTCAACTATATACCCTGGCTGGCTTGGAACTCACTATATAGAGCAGGCTTTAATTGGTGTTTGTTATAACAGAATAAAAGGTTTTAAAATCACATCCTTGAAGCATAGACACCATTTGATTTTAAAAATAAATTCATCCTAAAAAACTGCACATATATATCTACAATGATCTCAACACAAAATTTAACATTCAAGATTTATCAATGTGTAAATAATTACGATTATAAGCTTGTGGATACACATATTATGGAAAAGAGTTGAAGAAAAAACTTTTAAGTTCTTTACATTTCATTTATTTTTAAAAATATTTTTGTTATTCTTTTTATTTTTTGTGTATGAGTATATTGCCTGCATGTATGTCAGTGCCCATGGAGGTCAGAAGAGGGTGTTGGACTCCCTGGAACTGCAGCTATAGCCGACAGTTGTTAGCTGCCATGTGGGTGCTGGGACTTGAACCC
Source organism: Nannospalax galili (assembly GCF_000622305.1). NCBI lineage: Eukaryota > Metazoa > Chordata > Mammalia > Rodentia > Spalacidae > Nannospalax > Nannospalax galili. The sequence goes on along the minus strand of NW_008344499.1, from coordinate 120,529 downwards.
GGGTCTTCTGCAAGAATAGCCAGTACTCTTAACCGCTGAGCCATCTCTCCAGCCCCACACTTTATTTTTAACATGAACACCAGCTTAATTTTTCCTTCCTAATCTTCTGAACCATTTCCTGTGTGGCCTAACTCTCAAACATTCAAGAACAATCAGGACCTTGTGTTTAAAGATAAGCCATTTTTAAAGATCTCTAGCCAGCTCACCAACAAAAAGAGGTACTAACGGCTTGATTGTAAAGGTGGCTCCTACAGTCCTACAAGGTGAGGGTTCAGGAGGGCAGCCTTCACCTCCACAGGCTGCACTGAGGAGGTCCTAACAAACTGTGTGCTTCGAACAGCAGGTCCCTTACTCTCTAGACACTGGCTGCCTCATCTGTAAAATGAGGAAACCGACTAGACTGACTGATAAGGAGCCTTTAAGGGTCTCTTTAAGAACCATTTAAATACTAAACATGATTTTAAAGAAAGAAGGGATGAGAATTATACATACCTCACGGGGATATTTCTGAGTAAACAGTGTTGGAAACTTGAGATTTCTTACATCAGTTAAGGTCTAAAAGAGAAGGAAAAGCGCTTTAGTCTATAACTTTACTTTGTCCCAGCATCTCTTTCTCACACATGCGAGCTACTAGTCTACCACCCAGCCCACCTTTAATGTTTTCAATAGTACTCTTGGATGCACGCATAACTCCACTGACTTTGACACCATTGGGTTCCTGATTCTTTTTTTTTAAAAAAATATTTTATTTATTATTTTTATTTTATGTGTATGCGTGTATTGCCTACAGGTAGGTAAGTGCACCTGTGTCGGATCCCCTGGAACTGGAGTTACAGACAGTTGTTAGCTGCCATGTGGGTGCTGGGGTTCGAACCCAGGTCTTCTGCAAGAACAGTGTTCTTAACCCCTGAGCCATCTCTCCAGCCCCGGGTTCTTGATTCTTTACTTAGGTTGTATCTGTTTAATTTTCCTTTCTGGAATGTTTTAGAGCCCTTAACTTTGGAATTATGTACATATACTGTTTTCTTTTACTTCATTTACTGTGCAGAACACTTGGTAGCTTTCAGTTAGAAGATATATATATGTCCTTCGGTTCTATATGACAACTCTAAAAAAAAAATTATTTTATTTTTAAATTTATGTATATGGGTTCCCTTGGAGGAATTGAATCTCTTGGAGCTAGAGTTACAGGCAGCTCTGAGCTGCCTAACATGGGTGCTATGAACCAAACTTGGGTGCTCTGGAAGAGAAACAAGCGCTCTTAATCAGTGAGCATCTTTCCACCCCTGACAACTTCATTCTTAGTTACCAAGGTCAGACATCAACAGGCAGATCTAAAATGGGTAAGTTAACAAGGTGACAAGAGTGAGCACTGGGGAAGAAGGTCTGTATCAGGACAAGAGGAGGAGCTGAGGGTTACCACGACAGAATTACTTTTTTTAAAAAAAATATTTTATTTAAAAAAAAAATGTGTGTAAGTGCACCCATGTCATGCAGAAGGGGGCATCAGATTCCATGGAACTGGAGTTATGGATGGTTGTTAGTTGCCATGTGGGTGCTGGCAAAGCCTGGTCCTCTGTAAGAGCAGCCAGTGCTTAACTACTAAGCCATCTCTCTAGCCCCCAGGATTACTTTCTAAGGAAAAAAAAAAAAATACTATTTTGTGTGTGTGTGTGTGTGTGTGTGTGTGTGTGTGTGTAGTGTATGTATAGGTCTGTGCCCATGCTCGTGGAAGCCAGAGGATGACATTATGTGTCTTGTTCTATCACTCTTTGCCTTATTTACTTGCGAGAGGGTCTCTCACTGACCCCTGAAGCTAGGCTGGCCAGCCAGTGAACTCCCAGATCTGCCTGTCTCCAGCCCCCAAGCACTGGGGTTATAGGTATGCATGACCATATCTGGCTTTTTTATGTGGGTACTGGTGATTTGAACTTAAGTCCTCATATATGCATAGCAAATGCTCTTATCCACTGAGACATCTCCCCAAACCCCGGACAGGCTTACTTTTAAAAAGCCTTGAGCAGTGTCTGCATGAAAAGCTATGGTCATCTTTTATTCTGAGAAGGGGGGAAAAAAGCAAACCCTAGCTTTCTGTAATTTGCCAGCTTTTAAGTATATTAATGTGCAGCCACTAGTCCTCAGGAACAAGTTTCTCTGGCCAACTGCCACTACTAATCCCTTCCCTAACTCTGGTTACGCTTTGATTCTTCTGACCATAAAGGTGCTGAGGGCAAAGTACTGTTAAATTATGATGACTGTAGGCCAAAACAAGGAACTTTATTTTTTTAAGAAAACAGTCTAAAAATCCTCCCCATTGTTCACATGACACCTGTTGCTTCTAGTTAATTAGTGTAGAGGCATTAAGAATAAACTTACTCATTTTGAAAAAACTCTTGCAAATTGTGGATGATTTTCTTTTTCAGCCTTCTAAGGGGAAAGATGTACTTACCCTGACTCGTTCCATCTGAGTGCTGAATGGGTAAAGCAATTCAAACAGGATCAACCCTAAGGAGAAGATGTCTACTTTGTGGGAGTAGTTGTTTCCATGAATCTGAAAGACCACATAAAATGTAGAAAGTTATCATGGAGGGAGCACAGCTGACATTAGTGTATTACCCAACCCCAGTCTACTTAGCTACTTCTTGGCTTCTGTGTGAGTGTTAAAATGTTAGCAAAGAGTTAACCTCCCCAGCCGTCCTCCCTCCCCTCTTCCACTGGGGCAGGTGTAATTACACTACTCAGCATTACAGAGGGAAAGCCCAGGTATGGCTCTGAGATATGCATCAGCAAAGTAGGCAGGGCAGAAACCTGGAGCCTGGTGCCTTGGAGCCAGTAAAAGCTGCTCAGCTCCCCCTGAGGTAAAGTTTTTCAAAGTGACACTATCTCAAGCAGATCTCATTTCTAATCACTTTAGTCCTCAGCCATTTTTATGAGAAAATCTTCATTACTCCAAACCACTAATCAACTGTGGTTAGCCTTCATTACAGCACTTAATTGCAGACTACTTTGCATGCATAGCTGTATTTTTCATGTGCATATTTCTTATTCTTCCCAGGTCTATTCCCTTCCCCTCATTTACCACTGGGTGAGAGAAGGCCCTCAATAAATGCCTGGCAAAGTGAACAAATGAATCACAACTGAACTGCTCTATTAAGGGAAGCCTCATTCAAACTCAGAGTGACCTCCTGCTGCCTCAGGAAAGCCTTTCATTCTGTGAATGTCTCTTTAGGCCTGTTACTAGCCATCAGGTAAATAGCCAAAGAAGGGGATCACTTTGGAAATGGCTCTACCTCAAAACTGCTTGACTAAGGAAGGGAGAGGGGAGATGCTGAGTGGTACAAGGCAGTAGTCAGGGTTATCTGAGCCCATCCCCACCTCTCTATACCAACTTGGCATCTGCCTCTGATTCCTTCTATACAGCTGGCCTGTTTGTGCTCACAGAACAGCAGGTAGAAAGGTCTAGAGATGTATCAATCTATCTGCAAGGTCCCTTACCCTCCCTGTGGCCAGGAAAGAGCCAAAGGAAATGTGTTCAAAGACAATGCCTACAGAGGTAAAGTGAAAAGGACATCCACACACACTATTTAAAAGGACTCATTCACAGGAAATAGTCAATGCTTAATCCCATGTGATGGTTCCATCTAATTTTGTCCACCCCAGAATGGGTGGAAATGGGACAGATGTTGGTACAGGGAGAGTTATCTAAGTGACAGTCCTAATGGCAACATTTACAAACAGTTTTAATGTCTGAAGCAAGCACTGAGCATCTGAACCAAGTGGATGTGAGGCAAGGGCACTGAGAGGTTTCATCAACACAGAAATGCTTGCAGTCTAACACTGTGTGCAAAGTTTTATGGAGCAGATTCTCAATTTTGTTATCCAACAAAACAATTTTTGTTTTATATAGATGTAAATAATATTTTAGACATTTTCAGTGTTTGTTAAAAATTACATATTTCCATATTTCCCTACATAGAGGACAGAGTAATATATAAAGAGAATAAAGCATTATTAATACATGATTATAATATATTCTATGTATTGTGAGATTTAAATTTTTGGATATATATTTATTAATTTAATATGTGAATCTGTGGAAATTGAGACACTGCTTAAAGGGATGTTTATGTATTTTTCTGAAGAACAGGTGACTGAATATGACACAAGAGGGCAGCAGGCTGTGCAGTAACTAGAGTATTGTCTCCAACCTCAAAGGACATCTTTTTTTTTTTTTTTGAGACAGGTCTCCCTGAAGCTACAGCTAGCCTGGAACTCACTATGTAGACCAGGCTGGCCTCGAACTCACAGAGATCCACCTGCCTTTTTCTTAAAAAAAAAAATAAAAAAAATTTTTCAGCCGGTTGTGGTGGTACAGGCCTTTAATCCCAGCACTCAGGAGGCAGAGGCAGATGCAGCTCTACGAGATGAAGGCCAGGTTAGTCTACATGGTGAGTTCCAGGCCAACTGAGGCTGTAGGGAGACCCTGTCTCAAAAAAACAAAAACAAAAACAAAATTTCCCCCTTTAAAAATTATAGTTATCTCTTTTTCTGTATGTGTGTGCCCTTATGTATATGTGTAGGCATACATGTGCCATGGGACATATGTGGAGGTCAGAGGACAACGTGAGGGGGTTGGTTCTTTCCTTCTACAATGTGGGTCCTAGGAAACTGAACTCAGGTTGTCAGGCTTGGTGGCAAGCACCTTTACCAGCTGAGCCATCTTGCCAGCCCTGGTGTTTCCTTTTTCACTGGCATTCACATTCAAGTCACCCACAAAACATGAACTAACACCTGTGGGAATCCAGGCGTTGCTTTGGAGAGTATGGTGAAAAATGAGAAGCCAGGCAATCACTTATTGCATGGTAATGATTATCCATCCATCTTTGTAAACATCCATATAAATACTGTTATTTGGAATTATTAGAATGCTGAAATTCTTGCATATCTTCATCTTGCATGCTTAAATTTCTTGTGTTTACATTTTTTTCTATGTTCTTCATGGACAATAATGATTTGAAAGTAATTTCTTAACTTTTTAAAAGATCAGCAAAGCTTCATTTGTTGATGCCCCCACTCCCAGCTGAAGATCAGCAAAGCTTCATTTGTTGACCCTCCCCCCACTCCCAGCTGCCCTCCTCCTGTCACTCTCCTCCCACAAGCCCCCCTCTGCTTTCAGTCACATGGCTAGATACCAATTTTGATAGTTTATATTTTAGAGGGGGGGGGAGATAATTTCAGACTGTTAAAAATGCTAGACACGAATGCAGTGTACAGGGATGTACACACTAGTGGGGAGTATGTGGAGGGTCATCCAATCTACCCAGCACGGTCAGGAAACTTTTCCATGTGATGAGCCCTTCCTTAAGCACCAACCAGACAACTAGTCATTCCTACTTGTCTTCACAATAGAGTGCAATCATATTATTTCTAACCCATTCAACAATGATTAATTTTCAAAAATCCCATTAAAAACCTTTTTACATCATTTCTGGTATATACTGATATAGAAAAAACAGGAAAGTAAAGAAAAAGTACAAAATAGATTAAAAGTCAAAGTTCCTTCACTCAGAAGTAAAGACTGTTGCTAGTTCATGGCTCTTGTGGTCTTTTTTCCTTGGGATACAAATAGATACTTAGATATATACCTAGAGCATTCTAATACTCCACTAGTTTGTACTTTCTTTCACTAAGTCTTGGCCACATCATTTGATCAGGACAGTTCAATTACTTACAGCAGATCTCCCTCTGTCTCTTCTGTCCTGAGGACTGAACTACAGTCCTATACTAGGCAAGTACTCACCACAGAGCTATATCCACAGCTCTCTTTTTCTATTTAAGTCAATTTGGATATTTTGACTGCAAATAACTATTGTGTGTGTGTGTGTCAGAGAGAGAGAGAGTGAGAGAGAGAGAGAAAAAGAGTCATAAATTAAAGTCTCTATTGCATCCTTTCTAATTTGTATTTCCTTCTCCTGAAGTAGATTTGCTAGAGAAAATTATCTTTTCTTAAAATTTATTATTTATTTTATTTTATGTGTATGAGTGTATCCCCTGCATGTATGTAAGTGCACCCATGTGTAATGTCTGTGGAGGTCAGAAGAGGGCATTGGATGCCCTGGAACTGGAGTTATGGATGGTTGTTAGCTGCCATGTGGGTGCTGGAAACTGAACCCGGATCCTCTCTAAGAGCAATCAGTGCTCTTAACCGCTGAGCCATCTCTCTAGCCTGAAAGAAAATCATCTTTTAAATTTAAAACTATTAAAATCAATCGTGGTGATGCTTCAATGTAACTAGTAACCTTCAATGTAACCCTATAGCTCCTCTCTACCTCCTTCCGAGCAGAAGGCACATGTGCTTAATTAATGAAGGCTTATGTAATAAAACAAATGAGGCTGAGGTAGGAGATGGACCACTCAAGGTTAGCCTGGGCTACATAATGAGAACCTGTCTCAGAAAACCGAAACAAACAAAAACATCAAGAAATTTAAGTCCAAACAGAATTTTGATAACTTCTCTCTCTCTCTCTGGTTTTGAGACACATCTCATTTTGTAACCCAGACTGGCCTTGAACTCATGGCAATCCTCCTGCCTCAGCCTCCCAACTGTTTAGATTACTGCTGAGTCAGCCACGATACCTGTCACTCAAAGTTTCTTGTCAGGTTTTGGTTGAGAGGTCAGAGTGTGTTTTTGTATGTTGTATTTTCCTCATTCCAACCCCAGTTCAGGCTGGAATTGTAGTCTGTGTGGTACAGCTGCTTTCATAATTTTTAGACTGTATATTACTGGGTATTTTAATGAGAACATGGAAGAAGATTCAGTAGACACAGCTATCTCACCACCAAGCTAACCACAAGTCTGAAAAACTCACCTGCTCTGGGCTCATGTACAGCTTGGTTCCTACTTGTCCTGTGTGTGTGGCATAAGCTGGCATTGGGGTCAGAACCGTCTGCTCTTCTTCGTCCTGGTCCATTGCAGTCACTAGTCCAAAGTCTCCAACCTTGACCACATCATCCATTGTAAAGAATATGTTGGAAGGCTGGCGAAAATAAGAAAAAAAACAATACAGTGAGTATACACAAAGGAGGAGAGAAAGTGAATGATTTCAGAAAATAAGTAAAAGAAACTAAGTATTCTGAAATATATGTCCATTGAAAGTGAGTCAATATAAAAAGAAATAGTTTTTCTATGCCAGAAAGTATTGAGGATAAACAAAAGGACTTAATTGATTGTCTACTTAAACCCGTAGGAACCCACATTCCCCATGTCCCAGCATACCTAATACTCAATCTTGTTATTCGATATTCTCTACATTTATGACCAAAGCCACAATAACTATATGATTATGGTAATAACAGCAAACACATACACAGCAGTTACAATGGACCAAGTGCTGGTCTAAGCAGTTTAATTCTATTACTCATGTAACACAACCCGACAAGGATTGCTGTTTGTCCTCCACTTTACAGATGTAGAAGCTAAGGTCCAGGAGTTAAACAGGTTGTCTAAGGTTACCCATTGGCAAATGACGGAGCTAGGGTTTAAACCCAGGCAGTTTGGCTCCAAACTTCACATCAGTAAAGCTCAATGGCTTTGCTGCCATGTCCAGTACTTAGTATAAGTCTTGCTCTGTGGTAATCACCATTATCTGATGGTGAGTGAAATACACTAACCACTGGGTTTCTGTCTCAGAGGCAGAAACAGACCATCAAGAGAAATTAGAGTTCATAAACTGCTATGCTATGCTGCTGCTTCTAAATCCCTCGTGTTCCCAAGGCTACAGATAGACAGGCTCCTGTTCTGAGTTCCAAATTCCCATACAAAATTTCATATTAAATACAACCAACCAAATATTTTATGGCTCCTCAAACTTAAGGTTCCCTACATGAAATAAAGCATCTTTCTCCCAGAGTCTGAAGTTCTACAAGTAATAGAACAGTCATTAAAACACAGGAAAGCAAGCCATTTAGCTCATAAAATTGAATCTCATCATGCTTCAAACATTGTCAGAAAATAACATTTTGTTCATTTTTCTTTAAAAAATTTTTTAATTTTATGTTGTATGAGTGTTCTGCCTGCAAGTAAGTGCATCGTGTGCATACAATGCCCTTGGAGGTCAGATCCCCTGGAGCTCCAGTTACAGATGGTTGCGAGCCGCTGTGGGTGCTGGGAACCTAATTTGGGTCCTCTGCAAGAGCAAAAACATGAGGGAAAAAGAGCCTAGGTTTAGCATTGAGCTTAAAGACTTAGGTCAGAACACTATAAAAGTTAAAAAGAAAGCTAGCCATGGTGGCGGACGCTTTTAATCCCAGCACTTGGGAGGCAGAGGCAGGCGGATCTCTGTGAGTTCAAGGCCAGCCTGGTCTACAGAGTTCCAGGCCAGCTGGGGCTACAGGGAGACCCTGTCTCAAAAAAAGACACACACACACACACACACACACACAAAGACAAAAAAAAAAAAAGAAGAAGAAATGTTTCTTAAAAGGAATAACAAATTTTTTAGAAATACTAAAGGGAGGAGCTGGAGAGACGGCTCAGTGGTTAAGAACACTGACTGTTCCTGCAGAAGACCTGGTTTCAAATCCCAGCACCCACATGGCAGCTAACAACTGTTCATAACTCCAGTTCCAGGGGATCCGACAGCCTCTTCTGTCCTCCACAGGCATTGCATGACACAGGTGCACCTACCTACATGCAGGCAATACACGCATACACATAAAATAAAAATAATAACTAAAATATTGAAAAAAAACACTAAAGGGAAATTAATTTTCTTCTTGGAAATTTTTCTGGTGCATATACAAATGCAAACCTTCAAACAACATCTAGCATTAAGCAAGTCTTCCACCAACATCTTGCTCACATACAATCAGCAGACTATCAGTACTAGTGAAGACATCATTGTCTTGTTTTTTTGCCTTGCTGTATGTGCATCATGAGTGGTAAGCCCAGGAAGACTGTCCACCCTAGCTAGTATTTCCCACCAAATGAGGAAGGTTACCATACTTACATCAAATGGCTGGTCTGAAGGTATCTCTTTCCTGTAAGTTGTCTTCTCTAATCTACCCAAAGGAACTCATCTCTAAACTTTTCATTTGGCATAGAACAATCCATAGCAACCAGTTTGAACCCACATCAAATGACCAAAGCATAGCAAGTGCATATAACTAAGTAGTGGTAATACTGAACATAGGAATTCTTTCTATTCTTATCCCAATTCTCCCCAAACTCTAAAAACATACTCAAGAACTTAAAAACCAACTGATGATGATTTTAGAAGAAAATAATTTTTTCCCCCTTTTCTTTCTAAAATTTTTTTTCATTTATTTTTTATTTAACGTATATGTGTGATTTGCCCTGATGTATATAGAAGTTCAATGCACTGGAGGTCGGAAGAGGGCATCAGATCCTCTAGAGCTGGAGTTATAGACAGTCACTATGTGGGTGCTGGGAACCAAACCCGGGTTCTCTACAAGAGCAGACAGTGTTCTTAACTGTTGAGCCATCTCTCCAGCCCCTTCTTTTTCTTCTTTTTTTTTTTTTTTAAAAAAAACAAAACAAAACAAAACAAACAAAACAGGGTCTCATGTAGCCCGGGCTATGTAGCTGAAGACTGACCTACAACTTCTAATCTTCCTGTCCCCACTTCCTGAGGGCTGAGATTGCAGGCATGTGCCACCATGACCAAGTTTATAGAGTGCTGGGATGGAAACCAGGGTCTCACTGCATGTAAGCAGGCCCTCTACCAGCTGAGCAGCATCCCCAGTCCTAGAACACTTGCTATAGCTATTTTAGGATCTGAAGCAAAAGTTTATGGTTCCATAAAATAAAACTACCAAGGCATGTGTGCATGCACATATACACATGTACATTAAATAAGTGAATGCAGTAAAATACCACTTAAAAGTATGTGGTATAAAGGCTCGTGGTGGACTTCACATAGCCACTCTTCTTTTCCCCACCAAGGCCACCGGAAACACTTTTTATAGTAAAACAACAATAAACATGTAATAGAGGAAAATGCAGTTTGCTGAACCTTTGAAGCTCGAGACAACTCACAGCAGGCCTTTCCTCGTTACCGTCTCAGACCTCTGCTTCCTGAAACCTCCGTTTCTGCCACTCTATCGGGTAGTGTAAGTTCTGCTCTGAGCCCCTAGACAGCACACTGAAACCCCAGGGTGACATCCTATGGTTACAGACCTTGAGGTCCCTGTGCATGAGTCCTTTGCTGTGCAGAAACTCCACCGCCTCCGCAATCTGCAGGAAGATGTGCAGACACATACTCCGCTCTCTCTCCTCAATGGCGCACCGTCGGTTCATCCAGTCTTTGAGGTTTTCCTTTCTGCACAGCTGCATCTGAATGTACAGATAGACCTTTGGAGAGCTGGGCTGGAGCTGGTCTGTCGTGTTCTTGGTGAGATCTAAACTTAAAGTGGTTGGCCTTGGAGGAGAGATGGACAAAGTGACTTTGGAAGAAGATTTGCTGCTGGAGTATTTGAAGTCACTTAGCTTATTAGCACAATGGCTGCCATTATACAGGCAGTTCATTTTGGGCTCTTCTTTACTGGATGCATTATCGCAGCCAGAGTCTTCAAACACTATGGAAGAGGAGGTTCTCTCTCTCGACCTTGTGTAGGGAGAGGCTTCAGAGGGACAAAGTTCAAAGGAGTGCCCCTCGTCATTGCCATCCATAGTACCATCATCCACATCGCACTCTGCCAGGCAACTGTCCAGGAGGTTGTAGGCTGCATCCACTGACCCACTTGCATCCCCGTGGTCCACCCCTGAGAGCTCCAGTGGAGAGAACTGACTCTCAGAGGAACTTGTCTGACCACAGGAAATCCCCACCGAGAAAGAATGACTTCTTTGAGGTGAGGGAGCTATGATTTCAATATGTTCTTTTGTTGAGAAAGGATCCATTCTGCGAATTTTGACAGATGGTGCCTCCATTGGGCTAGGAGAGCTGAGTGGCCAGTCAGTGCTAAAAGTGGGAGAAACATAAGGGGTTGAATGATGGCATTGTTATCTAGTCTACACTCTGTTTAAAATGCTTCGATTATTATAAAGACACTTAACAAAAACATATAGGCTAAATAAAACATGATATAAATAAAACAAAGAACATCTCATCCCATCTCTTCTTCAAAATCTTCATTTGAAATCATAAGTTTATACTTCAAATAGTTATGTGGGACTGCGAGCCACAGCAGGGTAAGCCTTTTGAACAAAACATGAAGTCCTGACAAAATTCCTTGGTGGCACCGACTCTGAAGCTCCTGTTCAAATTATATCAACTCAGGGGCTGGAGAGATAGCTCAGTGGTTAAGAACACTGGCTGTTCTTGCAGAAGACATGGGTTCAAATCCCAGCACCCATATGGCAGCTAACAACTGTCTGTAACTCCAGTTCCAGGGGATCCGACAGCCTCTCCTGACCTCTGTGGGCATTGCACGACACGGGTGCTCTTACCTACATGCAGGCAATACACGAATACACATCTTGGCCTTGAGACTAGGGGCCACTTTCCTTGGTCCTTGACTCTACATAAGTGTCAATAATGCCTCTAGGGGTCCAACAATGTGCAAGAGCTTTCCTACAGCTGTCTTTCTGCACAGTGCTCTATTTTTCATTACGGTTTTTCATGTTTTGGTTGTTAGCCTTAGCCTTTAATGGCTATGCTATCTCTCTAGCCTTCATTACAGTTTTTAAAAGGCTTCCTTCCTACAGCACCATAGTTAATAGAGAATATCTTCAGACTACCTAAGTAGATGTGTTTTTTAAAAACAAAGAATTTAGAACTATTTATAAAAGGGAATTATAAACTTATAATTCCCTTCTCTGCCAAGAGAAAAACTTGATTAAAAACTCTGAAAACAGAATGGACAGTGACAACAGACAGTATTTCATATTGAGAAAAGCCACTGTGGGTCCCTTATCATCCACAGAACATTATCAATATTAAAGAAAGGGGCCGGAGAGATTGTTCAGTGGTTAATTAAGAGCACTGGCTACTCTTGTAGGAGACACAGGTTCAAATCCCAGCACCCACATGGCAGCTAACAACCACCTGTAACTCCAGTTCTAGGGGATTTGATGCCCTCTTCTGATCTCCATGGGCCCTGCATAACACAGGTGGACTTACGCACATGCAGGCATAAAACTCATACACATAAACAAATAAAAAATAAAAAAAGGGGGGGCTACTGAGAGATGGCTCAGTGGTTAAGAGCACTGGCTGCTCTTCCAGAGGACCTGGGTTCAGATCCTAACACCCACAAGGTAGCTGACACCTGTCCTTAACTCCAGTTCCAGGGGATCCCATGCCCTCTTCTGGTCACCACGGGTACTAGGCATGCATGTGGTAAACTTACATGCAGGAAAAACAATCATACACATAAAAATTAAAATAAATAAAATCTTTAAAAAATTTAGGAAAAAAAGCTGACAAAGTGTAAACCAAATCTGTGTGTGTGGGGGGGTGAGACAGGGTCTCCCTGTAGCCCCAGCAGGCCTGGAACTCGCTATGTAAACCAGGCTGGCTTAGAGCTCTACCTGCTTCTGCTTCCAAGTACTGGAATTAAAGGCATGCGCCATGACATCTGGCCCCCCAATCTCACTAAGTAAGTTTGAAATGATACTATGTTCACAGTAGCATAAAGCTAGTTTGAAAGGGAATATTCCCTTTGGCCTATGTCTATCCAAGTCACCTTTCATCTTTCAGCCAAATCTTATCCATCTCTTCCTGCCACTTTTCTGGGGGTGTCTCCAGCCAGGCGTTGAAGTACCGCACAATGCCTGGGTGCTCCAGCTTGGCCAAGGCTTTCACTTCCCGCATCACCTTCTCACGAGCCAGCTCCCTGAAATACATAAAATAAAATGGCTGTCCATGCGGAAATATTCGTGTCCAGTAGTAAAGCAGAAGACACTCGAAGTCTCCCTTGTATAGAAAAATAAGAACACATGACTTTGCTTCAGGCATAACTCTAAAAAGGTACGGGGTAAGTACTGTATTGTAGTTTAGTATTTTTTCTTCTGGTAGTAGTAGCTATAAACATGTCTGTGTCTCATCCAAATAAAACTTCTTAACTCACTGAAAATCACTATCAACTCTTAAATGTTTGTTGATCAAAAGGAGGAGGAACAGGACTAAATGAATCATTCAGAAAAGAGTAGCATCCCAGCTCAAGATGACAGAGAAAGACCACCCCCAAAGAGCACATCCATTATCGTCTGAACTCTTTAGAAGCCTCAAGCACTCAATACCACAGACAATGAAGTTTACCCAGAGAAGCATCTGGGAGGTCCTCAGTCCTGCTACTTTGCAGATGTCTCCTGGGTCATCCAAACTAGTTAGAAGCCTGTATGGTCACCTTAGGAAAGCTAGCCTTGTTTGATAAGCATATACAAAGGTGTGTGTGTGTGTGTGTGTGTGTGTGTGTGTGTGTGTGTATGGATACATAGATCTAGAAAAATGTACACCACCATATAAAAAAGGCTGTACATAAAATAGAAATTAAGTCACATAGGGATGTGTTCTTTCTGCCACCTGGGGCACCTCAGCACACTCAGCTAAAAAGCCACATTCACACAATTCAATACACGTGTTAATATGTACACAAGATGACAAACATTTCTAATAAATGTGTTCAGCAGCTTTTCTCACAGAGTAATCTCCCGTGTTCAGGGGGTCCACCATCACCTAAGTATCATAAATAAACACATCCCTTCTATTTCCTAGGAGAATGTCAGCTACTCCACCCTTCCCCTTCGGGACCTTGGTTATGAGGGTCACCCATTCTCCCAGTAGACAGACACAGGTATATTTTAAGTTCTCTATCTTGAAGGTGCCAACATCCAATGATCAAATCAGCCCCTCCTTTTCAGTTCTTTACCCTCACTCCTTATCTTAGGACTGAACCACTGCAAAGCCATCTCCTAGCATTTCACTCCCTTTCTTCCTCCACATCAGCCACTTACACCTTAAGACTGTCACCTCTACTTTGACCACATCACAGACCCAACTGTCCACAGAATAATCTTAACAACTTTCCCTGGCCGGTAAGATCCTGCCATCAATCTTTCCTAGCTTCTCTTTCACACTCCCTGTTCTTAGTCTGTTCCATCCATTCCAGAATATTTTCCATTCTCAGCACTTCCAAGCACTGGTCAAGAGAATTTGGTCAGCCCATTTTTTTGGTTGTTGTTGTTTATTATGTATTTATTTATCTTTTTGTCTTTTTGAGACAGGGTCTCCCTGTAGCCCCAGCTGGCCTGGAACTCACTATGTAGACCAAGCTGGCCTCAAACTCACAGAGATCCGTCTGCCTCTGCCGCCCAAGTGCTGGGATTAAAGGCGTGTGCCACCATGCCTGGCTTAGCTTGTTTTATGTACTGCCCACTCCTCCACTAGGCTGTCCACTGAGAGAGGTTAATATACAGCCAAAGCCTGGGTCACCACCTTCCAGGACTGCCTTTCACATCTGCTCCCTCATGGAAAGCTGTTCACCAAGATAAGCCACGGCTCACAGTCTTTCTTGCAGGGTAATTATTTGAGTATGTATACAAAAGCTCAGAGAAATTACAAGCTTCTGCAGGGAAGAATCCTTGTTGAATATCCTAAGCAGCACTGGCACATAGGAATATCGACTCAAAAGCTATTTATCAGAAGAAATTCACCCCACTGTATCCACACCATCAGAACTCTTGTGTGCTTGTTCAGTGAAAACCTATAACTACCAGATATGAGGCGAGCACGACAATCCAGAACTAACAGGAGCCTTTCACAGAGATGGAGAGGAGGTACTGTTGACATGTAAGGCAGCTCACTGCTCTGAGCCCCAAATTCCCCTTAGAGAAATCTATTCTGTGGAAGTAGATGTGGTCAAAATTTTATATAAGAGATGAACACTGAAAAGATTTAAAAAATTATCACAAATCAAAATAGAAGCTAAACCGTTTAGCAAGAAGAAATGTTTAAAGGAAATACGGCACACGTGCTAACTGGACTACTAACAAGCCACACTTTTAATGCATTTTAGTATTAAAATAATAAAATCTTAGCTGGGTGTGGTGGTGCAAGCCTTTAATCCCAGCACCAGGAAGCAGAGGCCAGCCTGGTCTCCATTAGCAAATCCAGGCCAGCTGCAGCCACAGGGAGACCTTGTCTCAAAAAGACCAAAAAAAAAAAAAAAAAAACCCCACAAAAACTGTATTAAGAGAAAAATGGGATAATATAATAAGAAGCAGACAAAACTGTATAGTACCAGTGTGATGGCTAGCACTGACTGCCAACTTGACAGAATCTAGACTAACCTAGGAGACAAACCTTTGGCCATGCCTATGAGGAATTATCTATAGATTAAGTTAAATGAGGTGGGACAAACCACCTTGACCGTCAGACAAATAAGAAAGAGAAAGGAACTGGGCTCCAGCATTCCTCTCCCTTTGTTTCTTGACTGGTGCAATGTAAGCAGTGGCCTCAAGTTCCTGCCCACCCCTTCCCTGCTATGATGGACTGCACTCAAATGGTAAGCCAGAATAAAATAAACCCTTCCTTCCTTAAGTTGCTTTTGTCAGGTATTTTGTTATAGCAATGAGGAAAGTAATATGATTGGTATTAGATAAATTTATAGTTAGATAAAAAATAAAAAGGAAATACTTTAAAGTGTATGTGTGTCTTTCTGGGCTAAAGACCGAATCTGTCTTCTCATATTCTACACAAATACTCTAGCGGTGAGCTACATACTCCAGGCCACTCTGAAGTGTTAATAGTGGTTACTACTGGGTAGAGAGAACATAAACCAATAATTTTTGGGGGATGGAGTGGGGTGAGCTGAGACAGGTAGCTTAGCCTGGATTGGAACTCATGATCTTCCTGCCTCAGCCTCCTGAGTATTGGGATTAGAGGCATAAGCCACCAACCAGGCCCAACACAATTTTTGTTTTAACAGTGTACCTCATTTACCGCATGCTACACTTTGGATCAGGAACAGCCCCAAAGCTACTGGGAGGTGATAGAAATTTTTGCGATGGCCTAGTGAGAAGTCCTCCCCACTGGGTGTGTGCTCTTGAGGGGGATATGGAGGTTTTGAGCCTTCCCCTTTTTTCCCTTCACTCTGCTATTCCAGCTGTGAGGTGAACTGCTGAGCTACTTTTCCTACCACATGCTCCCTACCTTGCCACAGCCTACAAGCAATAAGGCCAACTAACCATCGACTGAAACTGAAACCTCATGAACCACAGGCCAAAATAAACCAGCTCTAAAGTTAATTATCTATGGTATTCTGTTACATTAATGGAAAGCCAACTAATACACTATTAATAATGGCTGGACATGGTGGTGCATACCTTTAGTTTCAACACTCGGGAGGCAGAAGCAGTCAGATCTCAGGGAGATCAAGGCCAGCCTGGTCTACATAGAGAGTGCCAGGCCAGCTGGGGCTACAGGGAGACCCTGCCTCAAACAAAACAAAACAAAACAAAACAGAAAACAAACAAACAAACAAACAAACAAACAAAAAACCAATAAATAGTCTCCAACCCACAGGCTTCTCTCTCTGGGGTAAGTTGATTGGGCCCTCTGCGCCTTGACTCCCCAAGCCTCACTCGTCCTCCCATCTCTCCCACCAGTCTCTCCTCCTAGCCTGGGCCTGTCCCATTCCTTGTCTTGGCGCCCCAGACACCTGGGGAATCACCACTGCTTCTTCCTGATCCTGTGCATCCAGAGCAACTCAGTTCCTTCCCAGGTCCCTGGGTGCACTCTGGGCCTGGCCCCACCCTCACCCCCCTCTGCTTCCCTGGGCCTGCAGGACCCACAGGCCTCTCTCCAACCCTCTCTCCAACCTACAGGCTTCTCTCTCTGGGGTAAGTCCATTGGACCCTACACGCCTCGACTCCCCCAGCCTCACTCAACAACACCCGCCCCCACCAGTCTCTCCTCCTAGCCTGAGCCCTGACCCATTCCCCAGACACCTGGGGGAACCACCACTGCTTCCTGATCCTTTGCATCCAGACCAACTCAGTTCCTTCTCGGGTCCCCAGGGGTGGTTTGGGCCTGGCCCCACCCTCACCTCTCTCTGCCTCCCTGGGTTTGCACAACCCACCAGCCTCTTTCCTGGATGCCAGGGCTGACTTTTCCTCTTCCTGGTCCTTTGCATCCAGACCAACCCAGCTCCTCAGTGCAGTGCCCAGGGGCCCTTGGAGCCACCTCCTGCCCCCATCTTCCTTTGCATCTCTGGGTGGCACGACCTCCAGCTGCCATAGTCCAGGATCTTTCCTGGGCCTGGCTACCAGGCCAGTCCAACCCCCAAATTCCTGAAGCCAAAATCTTTCCTGGAGGGATCCAGACCTTTGGAGAAAGCCTGAGAGCATCTGATCCTCATGTGACTTGGGCCTCTGTGGGAACTCCTGAAGACAAAAGCAATCT
>NW_008344499.1:100703-102723 GCF_000622305.1 Nannospalax galili | reverse complement strand
GAATTCAGAAAAGAGAAATATTGAAGACTACTCAGGCTGAAATGAAGAAGGAAGTAAACACTCAGTAAGCCAATTAGAAATGACAGGAGAAAGCCTCATGAATGAAATGGAAAACAGAGTATCAAGACTGGAAGATAAAGTGGACAATCTACACCACTCAAGCAAGATTATGGAAAAATTTAAGAAATCACAAGAATGGAATATGCAGCAATTGTGCGACACCATAAAAAGACCAAACTTACGAATCATGGGCATACAGGAAGGAGAAGAATCCCAAGATAATGGCATGGACCAGATCTTCAACAGAATCGTGGAAGAAAATTTTCCAAAATTAAAGAAAGACATGCCCATACAAATACAAGAAGCATACAAAACACCAAACAGGCAAGACCAGAAAAGAAACTCTCCATGGCACATCATAGTAAAAACACTAAACATACAAAACAAAGAGACAATACTGAAAGCTGCAAAAGAGAAACAACAAGTCACATATAAAGGAAAACCCATTAGGATTACAGCTGACTTTTCAGTGCCAACTATGAAAGCCAGAAGAGCCTGGAACAAAGTATTCCCAGTTTTTTAAATGACCACAGATGCCAACCCAGAATTCTATACCCAGCCAAAATGTCTATTATAGTTGAAAGGGAAAGAAAAATCTTCCATGACATAAATAGGCTGAAGGAATTCATGTCCACAAAACCAGCCCTTCAGAGAGTTCTGGAAGCAATACAAAGACCTGAAGAAAGGAATAACAATACCCAAGGAGTTGTGGAAAGAAATTCAATGAACATATAACTGTGGAAAAGTACAGCTACATCACAAGTGTAAACAGAAATAAAAATGACAGGATTCAATATTCATCTTTCATTAATAACTTTAAATATTAATGGACTGAACTCCCCAGTCAAAAGACACAGACTAGGTGAATGGGTTAAGAAACAAAACCCATCTTTTTGTTGTCTGAAAGAAACCCATTCACTTTCAAGGACAGACAGTATCTTAAAGTGAAAGGATGGAAAAAAAAATGGTACTAAGAAAAAAGCAGGTATAGCAATTCTAATATCTGACAAAATAGACTTTAAAACTAATCAGAAGAGATAAAGAGGGCCACTTCATTCTGATCAAATGAACAATAAATCAAGAAGATATTACAATCATGAACATACATTCACCAAACTCTGGTGCACCCAACTTCATAAAAGGACTTTAAGACCCAGATTAATCCCAACTAATAGTAGGGGACTTCAACACCCCACTGTCTCCATTAGATAGGTCAACAGGGCAGAGAGTTAACAGAGAGACATCTGAATTAAATAATACCATATATCAAATGGACTTAACAGACATATACCGAGTATTCCACCCAAGCACCAAAGGACATACTTTCTACTCAGCACCCCATGGAACTGTCTCCAAAATCGACCATATACTGGGGCACAAAACAAACCTCAACAAATACAAAAGGCTGAAATAATTCCATGCATTCTACTAGACCACAATGCAATAAAGCTTATAATCAACACCGGAAGAAGCCCTAATCACCACACGAACACATGGAGATTAAACAACACACTCACTGAATGATGAATGGGTCAAAGAGGAATTAGGAAAGAAATAAGAGTGTTCCTAGAACTAAATGAAAAGGAAACTACAACACAACAACCTCTGGGTCACACTGAAAGCTGTCCTTGAGGGAAGTTTATAGCTCTAAGTGCCTACACCAAAACATTGGAAAGAACACAAATAAATGACTTAACGTTACAACTTGAGACACTTGAAAAGCAACAACAAACAAAACCCAAACCCAGCAGACAAGAGAAAATAACAAAAATCAGGGCAAAAACTAATGAAATTGAAACAAAGAAAACAATACGAAGAATCAAAAAATCCAAGAGCTAGTTCTTTGAAAAGGTAAACAAGATTGACAGACTGCTAGCCCAATTAATCAAAAGAAAGAAAGAGCACCTCCAAATCAACAAAATCAGAGATGAAAGGGGAAACATCATAACAAACACCAGAA
>NW_008344499.1:98316-99643 GCF_000622305.1 Nannospalax galili | reverse complement strand
TTTAAAGAAAGAAATTGAGGAAGACATCAGAAGATGGAAGGACATCCCATGCTCATGGATTGGAAGAATTAATATTTTGAAAATGACCATTCTACCAAAAGTCATATATAGATTCAATGCAATGCTGACCAAAATCCCCATGACATTTTTCCCAGAATTGGAAAAAACTATCCTAAGATTCATATAGAAGCATAAAAGACCTCAGATAGCCAAAACAATGCTGAGAACAAGGAGCAATACCAGGGGGATTACTATACCAGATTTCAAGCTGTATTACAGAGCTATAGTCATAAAAACAACATGGTACTGGCACAAAAATAGACCCATGGACCAATGGAACAAAACTGAAGACCCAAATATGAGTAAATATGATTTCAGCCACTTGATATTTGACAAAGTGGACAAGAATATTCCCCAGAGGAAAGACAGCATGTTCAGCAAATGGTGCTGGCAAAACTGGATCTGCACCTGTAGAAGAATGAAACTAAACCCCTATCTTTCTCCCTGCACCAAAGTCAGTTCCAAATGGCTCAAAGACCTCAATGTAAAGTCTGAAACTCTGAAACTCTTAGCTGAAACTGTTAGAAGAAAACATTGGCAATAACCTAAAAGATATCAGTATAGGAAAGGATTTTCTACACCAGACATCAATTGCTCAGGAAACAAGGGCAAGAATTAACAAATGGGACCTCATTAAACTAAAAAGCTTCTGTACATCAAAAGAATCAACCAAGGAAGTGAAGAGAAAACCCACAGAATAGGAGAAAATCTTGACCAGCGACACATCCAACAGAGGTTTAATAAACAGAATATATAACAAACTCAAAAAACAGAGAACCAAGACAAGAAGCAACCCAATTAATAGATGGGCTAAGGAGTTGAACAGAGAGTTCTCAAAAGAAGTATAGATGGCTATGAAACATTTTAAAAGATGTTCAACATCACTAATAATTAGGGAAATGCAAATTAAAACCACTTTAAGATTTCATCTTACCCCAGTCAGACTGGCTAAGATCAAGAGAACAAATGATACCAAATGTTGGAGAGGATGTGGGGAAAGGCGAACACTCATCCACTGCTGTGGAGAACTCTTAAAAAACTACAAATGAACCCACCATTTAACCCAGTTATACCACTCTTTGGCATATACCCAAAGAACTCAGCCTATTGCTGAGTACATCCAAGTTTGTTGCTAACCTTTTCACAAGAGCTAAGAGATGGAAGCAACCTAAGTGTCCCACAATTGACGAGTGGATAATGAAAATGTGGTTCATTTATACGATGGAGTTTTACTCAGCAGTAAGAAAGATGAAATCATGAAATTTTC
>NW_008344499.1:97267-97851 GCF_000622305.1 Nannospalax galili | reverse complement strand
AGCAGATCAAGAAATATATGTCTAGGTAAGGTTTATCTGAGAACAATTGGTCTTTGCCCAAGATTTGTCTACATGGCACACAGTAATTAAAAGTACCAGACTGGTGGAACTAACCTTTTTGGATGTTTAACAGACATACTTTGATACTAATTTGGTGAGAGGGACATAAAGGACAGTTTTTGCTCCTTGCCCTCCTAGGTTGACTAGTTTCAGGTGACTATGAGCATCTCTCAAAATGTCCTGTAATGGTGGTGGGTCACCTGTCCTCTTGATCAAGGAGGCCCAGGAGACCCCACCAGATGGACTTGAACCAGTGTCCAGTTTACAAGGAGGGTCAACACAGAGGAATCACTTTCTTCATGCTTCCAAGCGAAGCCAACCATGGTTGAGCAAGACCTTTGACTTATCTTCACATAGGTGGAACTGGTAAAAGACAGGAGCCAGGGGCTCCTTCCAAGCCCATGTGACCCCTGAGGAACAGGTCCTCAAACAACCTTAAGAGTAAAAATAAAACGGTTTATCATGACCAACTGTATGGCCTTAAACACCCAAAAGGAAAGTATAACCAAAGATTAAATGGGCCA
>NW_008344499.1:96532-97200 GCF_000622305.1 Nannospalax galili | reverse complement strand
TGCCTCCATCTCTGAGATAGCCCCTGGAAAATCATCATTTTCTTGTGCCTCTTCTCCTCCAGCATATTTTCAACTACATCAACTCCTTTAAAATTGATTGTTGTGGAAAGATTGTAAGAGCCAGGGAGGAGGTACAAGACCATATGGAAACAGAGTCCCACAAGCTCCTGGGAACCTGCTCATATGATTATATGGCAATGGTGTCAGACTACACAAACCACATGCAAACTCAGGTAGACAAAATCCCTGCATAGAACTGGGAAAATGAACAGCAGACCCCAGTCTTATCTAAAGGAATATTGACAACTGATTGCTGCTAGATGAGGAACAGCTGACCCTCCTAAAACAAAGACCTCTAGATAGGCTGACTAGATGTAACAGAAGGGCAAGTAGTGGGAATTGGCTCGGGTGCCGACAACACAGCAGACAGTAGAAAGGATATCAGAATATAAGGGCTCTAGTGGGGGGAAGGAGGCTATGGGAGGGTGCCAAGTGGGAAGTGGGTGTATAGTCGAATAAGATGGTTTGGGATGTTCTGTGTGATATATACACACACAAAAAAAATTCAACAAATTTTTAACTATGAATTATATTTGAGGAGGAAGCATAAAAATTTACATCATGTTAATTAGTAGAGGTGATAAACATTATCATTGAAATGTACCCGA
>NW_008344499.1:96140-96394 GCF_000622305.1 Nannospalax galili | reverse complement strand
TGCAAGGAAAAATATATTCTAAAATGAAATGGAGATCTTTTTTAGAGGTTAAAAACTCATTCAATTTTATGTCTTTCAGGGCTTATACTGAGTTCAATATTGTATAACTATTAATTCATCTGTGAACCTAGAAACTTACAGGCACTTGTGAAAGAGATGTACTCTTGCTCTGGAGTGTGCTACTGAATATGTTAAACCTATAGTGAAATGTTTCCTCTAATCATGTAGTTATTAAAAATGAAAAAAAATGATTA
>NW_008344499.1:42042-95776 GCF_000622305.1 Nannospalax galili | reverse complement strand
AGCTCAGAAAAATGTTATTGAATAGGTTAATGCTGTTGTAATGAAATGCTTCTTCTAAGTTTGTGGTTATTAAATAAAGAATTAACTGGAAAAAAAAATAAATAACAGAAATGATTTTTAAATGCTGCAATCTATGTCTATAGTTTTTTTTTTTTGTTCTTTTTTTTTAATTACTTATTTACATGTATATACCTGTGTGTGTGAGTTTTATGCACATGTGGGTATGGAGAAGCCAGGGAAGAAGGTGTTGGGTGTCCTCTGTCTTCCATTGCTTTCTGTCTTACTCCTTTTGAAGCAGGGTCTCTCCTTGAACTTGGAATTCACATATTTTCAGCTAGGCTGGAAGTCAACAAGCCCTAGGTATCCTCCTGTCTCTGGCCCGTTTCATCTGGGATTATGCAGTTATCCAGGCTTGTTATACGGGTGGTGGGATGTGAACTCTGGTTATGATTATGCAGCAAGAGTTCTTAACTGCTGAGCATTTCTCTAGCCCTCAAGACCACATTTTAAAGCAATCTACATAGTTCACAACTTTAAGACAACTTGTTGCTTAGAACCAAAGATTTGGAACATGAGAAACTACATTCCCTGTATTGACTACAGAGTATAAGAAGGACATTTTGCCTACGAGAGTAGATCCAAGTTTACTAAAAGTATCATCCATTACCTATTGGGCAGACGGATCCTCTTGATAGCGTAATTGCAGTCATCTACTTTGTTTCTGGCTTCAAAGACAACTCCGAAGCCACCACGACCCATGCACTGAATTGGCTCAAAGTCTGTTAGGTATCTTTAAAAAAAGGCACAAATTTTAAAAGTTTGAAATAGCTTTAAATATAGCAGTAAAAACAATTCAGTATTATATTATTATATAAAAGTATATAAACCAGTCAACTCCCAGAACATATTTCATGAAAATCAGTTTGAATTCTGCTAACAGGGCTCTTAGTTCTTCAATATGCATAACTGAAGCAAACACTCTCACAAGTTTTACAGGGGAAGAAACAAAAATAGAAAGCTTTGTTTAGTTAGCAACCACTTGTCATTACAGCAACTGTATGAATGATCTGTTCTAAAACTTTTTATCAGCTACCAAAATAGCATATTCTTAATTCTCTTTTTGTTTTCTTTGGTATTTTTTTTTTTTTTTACTCTGTTAAAAGTGTATTTTAGGCCAAGTGTAGTGTGATGCCTGCCTTTAAGCCCAGTATTTGGGAGGTAAATGCAGGCAGATCCCTGTAAGTTTGAGGCTAGCCTGGTCTACATAGAGTTCCAGGACAGTCAGGCTATATAGTGAGACCCTGTCTCAAAAATAACAACACTGCCCTTTCTCCATGGAATCACCATGGCGGCTGGGAACTTGTATACATATCCTGAAAACTGGAGGCTCTCATAGTTCGCTGCTCAGAACAGTAGGGCTCAGGTCCATGTGCTCTCCGCACTACCCCACTTCCAACTTTGGCCAAACCAACTGCACCCCCGAATTTCTCCACAAATTTCCTGCAGACAAGGTTCCAACATTTGAGGATGAGGCTGGATTCTGTGTGTTTGCAAGCAATACCATCACCTACTATGTGAGCATGAGGAGCTGCCAGGAAGCACTCTAGAGGCAGCAGCTCCGGGGTGCAGTGGGTGAGCTTTGCCAATAGTGACACCGTCCCTCCAGCCAGCACCTAGGTGTTCCCCACCGCGGGCGGGCATCATGCACCACAACAAACAGGCCACTAAAAATGCAAAGGAGGAGGTGAGGCGACCTCTGGGGCTGCTGGATACTTACTTGCAGACAAGGACTTTTCTGGTGGGTAAACAAGTGACTCTGGATGACATCACAGTAGTCTGCACCCTGTTCTACAAACAGGTCTTAGAACCTGCTTTTCACCAGGCCTTTCCCAATACCAACCGCTGGTTCCTCACCTGCATTAATCAGCCATAGTTCAGGGCTGTCTTGGGGGAGGGGAAGCTGGGTGAGAAGATGGTGCAGTTTGATGCTAAGCAGCCTGCAGAGAGCCAGCCTAAAAAGGATCCCACATGGAAAGAAAAGGGTTCCCGGGAGGAGAAGCAGAAGCCCCAGGCTGAGTGGAAAGAGGAGAAAAAGGCAGCTGTCCCAGTTCCTGAGGAGATGGATGAATGTGAGCAAGCACTGGCTGCTGAGCCCAAGGCCAAGGACCTCTGTGCTCACCTGCCCAAGAGTACCTTTGTGCTGGATGAATTTCAGCATAATACTCCAAGAAGGACACCACGTCTGTGGCACTATCATATTTTGGGAGTACTTTGATAAGGATGGCTGGTCCCGTGGCATGCTGAGTACTGCTTCCCTGAAGAGCTCACTTAGACCTTCATGAGTTCCACCCTCATCACTGGAATGTTCCAGCGATTAGACAAAGTGAGGAAGGATGCCTTTGCCAGTGTCATCTCCTTTGGAACCAACAATAGCACTTCCATTTCTGGAGTTTGGGTCTTCCAAGGCCAAGAGCTTGCCTTTCCACTGAGTCCAGATTGGCATGTCATAAACATGGCAGAACTGGATCCTGGCAGCAAGGACGCCTGGACCCTGGTTTGAGAGTACTTTTCCTGGGAGGGGGCACTCCAGCACATGGGCAAAGCCATGAATCAAGGCAAGATCTTCAAGTGAACATCTCCTGCCATCGCCTAGTTGCCTATACCCACCCTTTAGGGAGATGGGGATCATTAAAGGAAACTGAACATTGAAAAACAAAAAATAACACCTGAAAAAAATATTTTAAGCCAGGAGGGGTGGCACACACACCTTAATCCCAGCATTCAGGAGGCAGAGGTAGGTAGATTTCTGTGAGTTTGAAAGCAACCTGGTTTGCAAAGCAAGTTCTAGGTCAGCCAGGGTTACATAGTGAGACCCTATTTCAAAATCAACAAAACCCCCAGTACTTTTAACTGGATTTCAGTGCTTGCAAATCTTATGTCAATAAATGTAACCAATCTTATCATATGTAAATATATTTTTAGTCAGAACTTTAAAAAATCTTTATTTTTTATTTTATGTGTATGAGTGTATTGTCTGCATGTGTATAAGTGCACCCATGTCATGTAATGCCACAGAGGTCAGAAGAGGACATCAGATCCCCTGGAATTGGAGTTATGGATGGTTGTTAGCTGCCAAGTGGGTGCTGGGAACTGAGCCTGGGTCCTCTGCAAGAGCAGTCAGTGCTCTTAACTGCTGAGCCATCTCTCCAGCCCCATCAGAACATTTTGTAGAAACCAAAGCTGACATTGGTAGCGTTGCCTCACCACGCAAGGTATTTAGACAGAAGCTGGCCTATCCCCAGTTTGCCTGCAGCTGGACACTACAGCCTGTCTCCCTTTGGTGCCTGACTGGCACCACACCTTCTCAAAGCTTCAGGGCTTCTGCCACGTGCTCTCCTGGGACAGCTTCTTTGCACGTAATGAGTCTCACCACCTGCATGGAGCTTTTCTAGACCCCTGTCTCAATGTTCCCCCAGCTCTGTCCATATACTATACTCAACCCTTCAATCTTAATCTCAGCATTCTGCCATCCTGTGTATACAGCCCACTGTCTCAGCACCACCACTGTCTCATGGGAGCAATAAATGTGGGGAAAACATCACTGTTTCTGTTTGTATTTCCAGAACCCGGACACTACCTGGTAAGTCAAAGGTCTGACCAATGTCTACTGAACAGCTGTGTGAATGAATAAGTGAATACATGCCTGCTGTGGAAATTACTCCAGCCACATGGGAGTGGCGAATCAGATGCATTATGGTGTCTCTCTTTTAAAGGTAAGTTATTACCTCATGACTTGTACACTCATATTAATTTAGTGGTTGCCTCAGCTGGTTAGAGAACAGAGTTAAGGAGGGAACATAATAGGTGCCAACCCTCCATGGGCCAATTACCTTCACAGGGAATGAAGAGTGATTATCTACATTCCTAAAAATAACTAGCCAACGTAGCTCAGCATAAATCCTTCTCCCTGAATGCAAAAGCCAACACAGATCACGTCCTACCCAAGGGCCAATTGGACTATCTTCCTGTATTGCATCTGCTACAAAGGGTAATGTCTCACATATGATGACTGGCTTTCTAAGTATCATCTTACCTAAGGACTCTGCTAGTAAACAACAAAGTCGGGAATTAAACTTGGAACCTAATCCATCAAAAGCTACTTGCATGCACTGATGCCCCCTAAGACTCTTACCGGGACACGTATCCTGAGTTCTTAATGTCGTTCCAGCTGCTGTCACTGGAGTCGCCACTCACAGACTCGTATTTATTTTCAGTTTGGCACTGAGTTTCAGACTCCTTCCTTTGCTATAAGGTAGAAAGTAGAATCACTACCAGCGCAAACCCCAACTGAAGTTAGCTAAGAACCTTAGGCTATTCTACTGAAAAATAAATACTACTGAAAACAAAGCATTAGAAACATAAGATGCAGCATTTCCTTTATTGCAGTTAAGGCTTACGTTCCCATGGTCATCCCTCTAGTCATGAAGGGGATTTTGTTTCTAATAATGTAGATTATGTTATATGCAGTCTAACATAGCAGGATATAAAGAGAAAGCCTGCATGCAAGAATGAACGCATCTGTCCAGGCAAGACTAAAGTTATTTCTTTCCCAATTACTCTGTAAATGCTTTAAAAATGCTTCTGAGAACAGGAAACTGAACTTGGCAATGTCTCATTTGCAAAGTCGCTTCACTAACACCAAAAGATTTTGCAGAGGATATTAATAATTATTATGGTCAAGGGCAAGGGTAATTGAGGCTCATCTATTTGGGTAACTGATTCTTGTTCTGCCAGGTACTATGTGAGGAAGGGACTGGGGATCTGGAAGCAAACAAGTATACTGGCCCCAGTAGAATGCCATCTAAAGGTGGAGAAAAATTATGCATTCCCTGTTAAAAGCTTAAGAAAGGGAAGACAGGGTGTTTTTGAACTTAAGGCAGAGAAGCTGACTCAGAGCTAGGAAGTTAAGGCGGCTGTCCCAGAGAACAAAGAAACTAATTTCAAACTTGAAGATATGCAGGAGTCAATCATGTGAGGGGGACAAGGTACAGAGGCAAGGTCAGAGGGTGAGCACTCCTAGGCTTAGGGGGAGCACTGAGGAACTGAAAGTTCAGGGAGGGGAGGGGAGGGGAGGGGAAAGAAAAGGAGAAGGAGGGGAGGGGAGAGGAAAAGGAGGGGAGAAAAGGGGTGGGAGAGATTTAGGTATGTGGGAAGAAAGGATCCAAGTATTCCGGTGAGTAAGGAGCCTACAGGATATGACTCACTCAGAACCTTGCGTATTTTAAGAAGGCTGAACTTTATTCTAGCAAAAATAGAAGTCAGTTATTAGAGGTTTTAAAGTCAGGAGATGCTGGTGGAGAGGGATGGAGAACATCTTACAGACAGGGAGAGGACTAGAAGCATGGAGACCAGCTGGAGGATATTTCAGTAATCCACAAGAGGTCTGATGGTGTTTGTATCGAGGAAATAGAAACAGAGCTTTGAAGGTGACAACACAACTGAGGATATTTAGGAGGAAGACCTTTGAAGAACTGGTACTGATGAAGGAGAGAATGACTTCAGCTCTGGTGAGGGTGCAGATCTTTATGTTGAGTCAGAAATGCCAGTGGAACAGGCTGGGGTGGAATGGGGGTGGGAATGCGCTCAGTCTGAGACATGGCTCATTTGAGCTATTTGTGTAGTTTTTACTAGACAGCTGCTCCAGAGAAAGAATTTGGATCCAGGCTCATACCTCTAATCCCAGCACTTGGAAGGCTGAGGCAGGAGGATTGCCATCAGTTCCAGGTCAGCCTGGGCTTCCGAGTAAGACCCTGGGAGTCTCTTTATAAGATGCTTGGAGCTGAAAAGTACAGGAGACCACCTGAAGAGACTCTGAGAAGCCCTGAGGTGTACTGTGGTGGCCAGGAGAGCCTGAGGAAGGTGAGGTCCTGAGGAATCCACACAACTTTCAAGGAGGAGATGGGAGAGCCTGGGGTTGAGGAAGTCCGGGAGGAAAAGCCAAAGAAAAGTGTCAAATACAGAGAAGCTTGGCCAGGGGACTGGAAAATGTCCACCATATTTAACAAAAAGATTAAGGCTGGAGAGATGGCTCAGCAGTTAAGAGCACTGGCTGCAGGTGGATTTCTGCGAGATCAAGGCCAGTCTGG
Organism: Nannospalax galili; assembly: GCF_000622305.1. NCBI lineage: Eukaryota > Metazoa > Chordata > Mammalia > Rodentia > Spalacidae > Nannospalax > Nannospalax galili. The sequence continues at coordinate 89,630 of NW_008344499.1, read as the reverse complement.
TCTACACAGGGCCAGCTGGGGCTACATGGAGACCCTGGCTAAAACAAACAAACAAAGGCACTGGCTGCTCTTAGAGGGTCCAGGTTCAGTTCCCAGCACCTGTATGACTGCAAACAGCTATCCATAACTCTAGTTCCAGGGTGTCTGATACCCTCTTCTGGCCTCTGAGGGCATTGGATGCACAGGTGCATGCAGGCAAAATACTCATATACATATTACAAAAAAAAATAATAATAAAAGAAGATCACCTAACGCTTTTGTCAAGAGAACTTTTATGGAGTCATAGGGGTGGAGGCCAGACTGCAAAGGACTGAAGATTGAGTGGAGTAAGGATGTAGAAATGAGGCTGCCGCTGTGCCGCATCACAGCCAATCAGGCATCTCCAGCACAGTACCCCACAGGTTCTCATGGAATTATTACTATTTCTTAAAAGATATATTGTATTTTGACTTAAGTGTATGTGTGTGTGTGTCTGTGTACTAGATGTTGCCATGTGTATGGGTATCTATAGGAGACAGAAGAAGGCATCAGATCCCCTAGAGTGGAGGTATAGGTAGTTATGTACCACCCAATGTAAGTGCTACAAACTGAACTCAGGTCCTCTGGAAGACCCATTTCTCCAGCCCTCCCATAAAAATGATAATGGGGCTGAAAAACATATGTGGTTACTTTTTTTTTTTTTTTTTTTTTTTTTTTTTTTTTACGGTGCCCTATCTATGGTTAGATACACAAATATTTAACACCGTTGAAGTACCAGTATTCAACACAGTCACACACTATATAGGACTGTAGCCTAGTAATGATAGGCTATACCCCACACTGCCTATTGTGCAGTAGACTACACCATCAAAATTTGTGCAAATATACCTGAAAGTATTTATACAATGATGAAATTGCCTAGTGACACATTTCCCAGAATGTATCTTCTAACTGTAAAAGCATAAGTGATTCTATGGTAGAATTCAAGTACATTATCCTCCCCCTCCAGTACACTTTCTGTATATCAAACACTTTGAAATAGATTCAAAACAGCATCTTACTCTGTGTGGCTGAGGATGGAAAAGTCTGTGTACAATAAAAGTCGTTGCTATGATGCAAAATAAAATTGTTCCAAATATTTCCTTCCACCAGTGTAGGAGAAGAACAGGATCCTTTTTGCGGATATTCTTGTTGTAATTTGGGTTGTCCAGGAATCTGACTGTGATCTGTGTGCTCCGTTTGTTCCTTTCTCTCTTGTAATATGGTAGATAATAACCATTATCTTAAAAAAAATATTAGAAGGGGTTTTAAAACAAACTAAAATAGGCCATCTTCAATTGCCAAAAATCAGCTATTGTCCTATGATTCATAACTAAGTCTTTTAAAAAGGTTTTTCTCTCTTGGGGCCAGCAAGGTGGCTCAGGGGTAAAGGCACTTGCTGCTAAGCCTGCCAACCTGAGTTTAATCCTAGGGACCCAAATGGTGAAAGGAGAGAACACACATTGTGTCCTGACCTGGAGAGCACAGCATGTGCATGCCACACACATATACACACAAAATAAATAAATGTAATTTTAAAAGTTTCATCTCTTGGCTGGGCATGGTGGTGCACGCTTTTAATCCCAGCACTCGGGAGGCAGAGGCAGGCGGATCTCTGTGAATTCAAGGCCAGCTTGGTCTCCATAGCGAATCCAGGCCAGCTAGGGCTACAGGGAGACCCTGTCTCAAAAAGACCAAAAGAAAAAAAGTTTAATCTCTTTAACACATTTAAAACATCTTCCTTTTAATTACTTTTTGTTTCTTTAAGTATTGAATCTTCCTTTATAAAACATTAATACCTTTCAAAAATTATTATTATTATTTTTTGAGACAAGGTCTCCCTGTAGCCCCAGCTGTCCTGGAATTCACTATGTAGACCAGGCTGGCCTTGAACTCACAGAAACTCGCCTGCCTCTGCCTCCCGAGTGCTGGGATTAAAGGTGTGCGCCACCACACCTGGCTTCAAAAATTATATTTTTAATTAAGTGTGTATGTGTGAGTCTGAAATGTGGGTTTGCACGAGTGAGTGCAGTGCCCATGAAGGCCAGAAGAGGGCGCGAGATCCTCAGGAGCTAGAGTTACAAGTGGTTGGGAGCTACCTGATATAGGTGTTGTAAGTGAACTCAGGTCCTGCAAGAGTGGTACAGTACAGGTACTGGAGAGATGGCTCAGAGGTTAAAGTGCATTCTGCTCTTTCAGAGGACCGGAGTTTGATTCCCAGCACCCAGCAGCTCACACTGCCTGTAATTTCAGTTCCAAGGGATCTGATGTCCCCTTCTGCCCTCTGTAAGCTCCCAAAAACACATGGCATTCACTCACACATACATACACATAAATAAAAATAATAAAAATAAATCCTTTTAGGGGGCTGGAGAGATGGCTCAGCAGTTAAGGGCACTGGCTTCTCTTGCAGAGGACTAGGTTCCCAGCACCCACATGGTTGCTAACAACTGCCTGTAGCTCCAGCTCCAGAGGGTCTGATGCCCACTTCTGGCTTCCTTGGGTACTGGACACAAATCATACACTTACAGACATGTAGGCAAAACACTCATACACATAAAATTTTTAAAAAAAAGAGTGGTATAGCACTCTCAACTGCTGAGCCAGAGGGTCTGATGCCCACTTCTGGCTTCCTTGGGTACTGGACACAAATCGTACACTTACAGACATGTAGGCAAAACACTCATACACATAAAATTTTTTAAAAAAAGAGTGGTATAGCACTCTCAACTGCTGAGACATCCCACCAGCCTACACACAAAAAGCTAAAATTTTCTTTATAGTAAATAATAAAACTAGAAAATAGAAAAAGCTTGTAAGGGCTAACCCATTCCTCACCTCATTAATAATTAATTAAATGCTTTAAATTCAAGAATTACTACTCAAGTTTACTTCAGGATGTTTTAAGTTTTCTGTTACTGGGACCAATCAGACACCAAATTTTATCGTAATCTTTTCATACAAGCATAGGATAACATCCCCTCATGTTCTCTAATTCACTCTAAGTTGTCAACATGAATCTGTGCTGGAAATGAGCATGTCTTTTTATCTTCGATTTTAACACAGCAGCAGATTAGACAATTCTCTTTAACTGTCTTTTGAACAACTTCAGATAACATCTGCTGTTTCTAGTTCACAGCCTTCTGTTTTCTTATTGATTTGAGCTACATAATGATTTTTCAGCTACAGCATCTAGAGTCTGATGCAGAGTTGAGGATTTTTTAAACATCTAACTGTTCAAAAGATTTCCATATGTGAATACATCCTAATTTTAATTATTTTAAATTTTGTAGATATCTATGTCTATGTATGGGTTCTGCATGTAAGAGCAGCACCTGTGGAAGCCAGAAGAGGACGCTGGATCCCCCAAGCTTGAGTTACAGGTGGTTGTGAGCCAACAGATGTGTGCTGGGAACCAAACTTGGGTCCTCTGTAAGAACAGATTTCTCTCTTAACCACTGAGCCATCTCTCTAGCTTCTCAACTCTAACTTTAAAAGCTATATTGCAATACATTCCATCTTGTTTCACCTATTTTTGTTATGTATTAATTTTTCTGAGTGTGTAACCAAAATAAATTAATTTTAGCTCATTTTCATGTAGCTCTCTAGGAAACACCTGTTTCTTCTTCATTATTTTATTACATTTATTTATTTATTTAGTGTGTGTGTATATGTGTGTATGTGCATGCCATGGTATGTGTGGCGATCACAGGACAATTTGCAGGGGTTGGCTCCTTCTACCACGTGGGACCTGGGGACTGAATTCATGTCATCAGGCTTGGTGGCAAGTACTTTTGTGACAACTCATATCAATGGTCCTAGTTTGAGGCTGAACCTTATTATGTAGCCCAGGCTAGCCTGGGCTCATGATCCTCTTGCCCTTGCCTCTTGAGTGCGAGGGTGATAGGCTTGTGCCACCATGCCTGGTTGTTTTCTTCATCATATAGGTTATTTTAATGTCTGTATTACATAGCTCAGTAATGACTGAGCAATTAATTCTAACCATTAGACCGGGAGGGGGCATAAAGCTGATAATTAAATGAGAGCTAATAACAAAAACTATTATTGATATTTATGATGTGGTAGGTACAACATACATCATCTCACAAGAATCCAGTGAATATGTATTAGAATAGCTATCTTGGTTTTACAGACAGAGAAACCCAGACACAGGGAAGTTAGGTGTGTCCACCTAGCACATGGCATCACACAGGCTGAACAGAGGCTGCCTTTGAAGTTTGTATGCTTCTTGCCTCCTAATTTTTTATTTTTCTACATGCCTATCAATTTATTCACCTTCACTGAATTCTATTAATTAATTTCAAATAATGAATAAGACAAATGAAATAGTATTTTCCACCAGAAGTAATGACACTTACCATATGGATACTGTAAGATTGAAAGTGCGCCATTACTGTATTCCTCATGGGAAAACTTATCATTACTTAGACATTTGTCAAACTCATCAGACCCAACCAAGATAGGAGTTCTAGAAGGAGAATCTAAAAGAAAATGATCAAATATTACCTGCTACGACTTTAATAAAAGGCATAGGCTCATGCATTCGATGGACCGATATTCACCGCAGTTAAGTTCAAAGAAGGAGACCAACAATAGCCCGACACACTTGCTGTGGGACAGCACATAAGCCAGTACAGAACATGAAGCTGGCATCATGACGTACATCTGTAGTCCCAGCACTTGGGAGGATGAAGGATCATTTGAGCTCAGGAGATAAGCCTGGGCTACATCATGAGATCATATCTCAGAACAACAAATGAAGAGTGAGTCATTTAAAGAAGCAATTAAGGGTCAGCGAGATGACTTAGTAGGTAAAGGTGCTTGCTACATGAGCCTGGAGGCCTGAGTCCATTTCTGGAATCCACACAATGGCAGAAGGCCAGAACTAACTCCACAAAGTTGTCCCCTGATCTCCACATGTGCGCTGTGGCATGTGCACCCTCTCCACACACACACCCACCACATATGCACATATACACTTATAATAAAATTAAAATTTAAAAATTTTTAAAAAGAAGCAATTAAAATATAACATTTGCAATGAAAACCATACAAAAGGTATAGAAAGATACTAAAGAAGGGCATGCATGGCACAGTGCTTGAATTCAATTCATTTATGTTTCTCAAAAGTATGATGTGATAGGCAGGTTATTAAAAAATTATTATTTTTATTTTATCTATATTAGTGTACTGCCTACATGTGTGTACGTGCACCCGTGTCATCCAAGGCCCACAGAGGTCAGAGAGGGCGGGCACTGGATCCCTTGGAACTGGAGTTTAGACAGTTGTTAACACCATATGGGTGCTGAGAACCGAACCCAGGTCCTCTGCAAGAGCAGTCAGTACTCTTAACAGCTGAGCCATCTCTCCAGCCCCATACCAGGTAATTTTTTAGCCTACATACTCTTCTTTTGTTTGTTTGAGATAGGGTCTCGTGTAGCTCAGGCTGGCCTCTCTAGGTAGCCAGAGATGACCTTGAATTTCTATTCCTACTGCTTCCATTTCCAAAGTGCTGGAAACTTGAACACTGGGGCTGCCACATCTGGATGTGCTTGAGAAGACACGCTAAAAGCTAGATTTCATTTTGACACAACTAGTAAATGATTAAGAGTTTTTCTAAGCTGTACAGAGAGATACTTTAAGAACATTTCTATAGAAGCAAGTGCCGTTTCCAAGAAGAAATGCTCCAGAGGCTAATTAAAACCGAGTAATGTCTGTAATATAACAGTTCTCTCGGCAGCACTCAAAACTGGGGCAAAGAAGGTCTCTAAGCAGGTTAGCAGTATTTGTCAAGTTTCATCGAGACTTACGAATTAAGGGCTTCCATTTGATAGTTGGCAAAGGAATAATTGCATTTTCGTTATTGACAGATTCCAAGGCCTTTGGACTTCTAGGGAACTTCTCTGAGATCCTGACTGATGACTGCAGATACAGCTGGCCTCTATACATTCCTGAGTCAAGCACAAAAATGAAGTTTTAAAGGTTTGTTTTGATTTAATGCAATTAAATGAACTCTGCTTCTTTTTGTGTGCTATATAGTTTGTTTCAAAGAAAGATCCTCAAAGCATTTTACAGTTGGCGCAAAAGTTAACAAAAACAGAAGATGCATGTAAGGCCTACACAATGTTTTCCACCGAATACAGCACATTTTCAGAAACAGAAAACTATCCACCCAGAAAAATTCAGAAATAGGAAGTCTTTGTACTCTCAAGGAACTAATAAATGAAGTAACTTTTCCTTAAAAAGCTTTATCTTAACAACTATAATTCCAGAGCTGTGATTAATATTTTGGCAAAATGCTGTCATAGCACACATTTGACATTTATTCCTTCAAACTTTTCATGGAGACTGAGCTGAGGTATGGGTGGCACTAGGTTATAAAATTATGAATATTTAATGACCCAAACTAATTCAAACAGACACCAGAATTTTCAGAGCGTATTATAGTATATGCTTAATTGCCCAAAAGCACACTAGAATTTTTTGTTTTTCAGGTAAGCTGTATAGATGCAATGAATTAAACAAGCCCTAACCTATAAGGGGACAACAAACAGATATATATGTGACTACAAATAAAGATAGCCACAACTTGGGCCTAGAGGTATGTAAGAAATTTTACATCATGCTCTACCATGAGACTATTTCTGAGCCTTTCTAACATAGGTTTAGATGACAAGTATACACCATAGTAATTAGGTTGCAGAACAGAACAAGTTGGATGCCAATCAAAGCTTAAGCGGTAAAGGGAACCTAAGTCAAAGAATGCACTTAGAAGTTGAAATGACAGCAGGCACTCTGGGAGCAGGAAGGAGTGGTGAACAACACAATCACCACGTCGGTGGTACTGTCACAGGTAAATGCACTTACCTAAGTACACGCTGTTCTCTGTGGCTCCTCGGGCAGCTTCTACAATGTCTTCTTCATCTTCAAAAACTTCTTCATTAGATGCATAACTGGTGTCATCAAACAGACTGATGGGGATGACTTTGCCATCCCTAACCAACCAGGCAGAGGCAATTGGAGTACAAAACTAAACAAAAATGGAAAAATATTTTAGCAACTGAAGCTGTATTTAAGTGGTGTCAACTTGTAAAATGTCTTATTTATCTACTTACTTCTTTGTGGTACGTTTTGTTTATATGTGCTGCTGTGTGTATGTGCAGGCATGCACACACATGTTGGCCATCTTTCTTAGTTGCTCTCCACTCTAGTTTTTGAGACAGGCTCTCTAATTGAACCTTGAGCTTACTGATTAGGCTAGGCTGGCTGGCCAGTGAACTCCATGGACCTACCTTTCTTTGCCTCCCCAGGGCTGGGATTATAGACATGTGCCATGGCACCTGGCTTTTTATGTGGGTGCTTAGGATCTGAACTCAGGTCCTCATGCTTACACAGCAAGCATTTTGCTGAATAAGCCATCTCCACAGCCCCATAAAATCTCTGTTTTTTAAAAAATATTTTATTATTTTATGTGTATGAGTGTAATCCCTGCATGTTGGTAGGTGCACCTGTGTCACAAAATACTGGTAGAGGTCAGAAGAGGGTGTCAGATCCCCTGGAAATGGAGTTACAGACAGTTGTTAGCTGCCATGTGGGTGCTGGAAATCAAACCTGGGTCCTTTGTAAGAGCCCTCAGTGCTCTTAACTGCTGAGCAATCTCTCCAGCCCCAAAATTTCTTAAAAAATTTTTTTTTAGTTTAAAATTATGTGTATGTATGTGTACACAAATACGTGAATGCTGAGTGCAGATGCCCTTGGAGACCAGAAAAGGGCATCAGATCTCTGGAATTGGAGTTACAGGAAGGGGTTATGAGCTTCCTGATATGAATGCTGGAAATCGAATTCCAGTCCTCTGCAAAAGTAGCATGTGCTCTTAACCATTAAGAAATCTCTCCTCCTCATAAGATGTCTTTTAAAGTCAGTTTTAAAGCATAGGGAATGAGTTGAGAATCCAAAATGGAACTATTTCCTGCCACCAATGAGTATGGTCAAGGAGGGGAAGGAGCAAACAGTCAGAAATTGTCAGTGCTTGCCAGTACCTGATACTCCCATTCCAGGTGTCCTCCCTTCTTACTAAATGCCATGACCTTCCAATCGGCAACGGAAACCTTTATCACCGTGTCCAACATGGAGGCTTCCTGTTCTTCCACATCTGAAATAATTTTAGACTCTTCTTTGTCTCCACTGGGTTTAAAGGTGCTTTCAATAAATCCGGCTCTAGTTTCCATGTCTGGAATATACCGAAGTTCAAAGTGGCCAACACTGAAATTCCACCTTAAATTTACAAAGGTGTATTTTAGAAATTTACATTTAAATAAAGTCACCAAACAATACAGAACTCTTCCAGACTGAAGAAGCAAATACTAAAATTTTGAGACGAGAAGTAGAAGCCTAGGAAGAGGAGTGCGCTGCTGGTTCCCAGCACAGAGGGACTGTGAGAACCGTGGCCATCCTGTGGAAACTGGTTGTGGATTGAAGTCATGGAACAGATTTTTTTTTTCTCAAAAACTAGCAAGTGTTCACACTTATAAAACAGAGTGATTTTCTTAAAGTGCAACAAGGCACCTTAAGGTGAGGTAGCATGCAATCTGCCTTATCTCTTAACTATCTGGACACATTTCACTGAAGTGCAGTAAATACAGCCCCAGTAAGTCACTGTACAAGGCAAGGCGTATGCACCAATCTTAGATTCTGATGGAAACATGACCTCTGGGAAGCAACCTCAGCTCATCTCAACCACCCAAGCGTCAATGCTGTATCTCTACGAACCAGATATGGGAGGCCACTTACTCTTCCTGCTTCCCTCTTCTTATTCATAAAGTAGCAATGTTTCCTCTATAGCTGGTAAACAGAAAAGCCACTTAAGTATTAATAGCATAATGCCATGTCACTTAGATATAAAACAGTCTAGCTTTTCATGCTTTTATTGTTGATAAAAAGTTTGATTTATTTTCTTGATCTTTTATATTTAGCCTGTAAGAATTCTGAGATCTAGTGATATATATATATATATATATATATATATATATAACTTTATCATAATTTTTTTTTTATATATAAAAGGCTTCAGGAGTCTGGCTCTTAGAACCCCACATTCTTCCTGTTCTAGCAACTCACAATTCTGTTAAGCTTCATTTCTCCTCCTGTGGTAGCTGAGCTCTCACTGAGCACTCAGACTTTTAATAAACTCCCAGCAGGTTAAAAAAGGTCAGGCTGTCAGCAGATGCCAAGCCCTATCCACAGGACAGCAAAAGCAGAAATAAATACATTCTTAAGTGGGTTTAAAGAAAAAAAAAACAAACAATTTCAGGAAAGACAACTGAATTATATTGCATCAGACTGGACAAAGTCTAAAAGTCTGGTTCAGTTTCAAAAGATAAAGATATGATCTAAAGTGATTTTTACCACATAGGCAATTTAAAACTTAGTGCAGTAGACTGGAAAAGACTGGCACATGATAAAGGATCAGCATTATCTAATATTTTAAACACATATTTAAGAGGAGAAAGTATATACGGGGCTCATTATTTAAAGAAACAAAAAAGTATTAGATGAAATGAATGACTAATACTCTTAAAGAAAGCAGAGTAAAATGATTTTTCTAAAATTGGGGGCTGGGAGCACAGTTCAGCGCTAGAGCATTGCTTAGCATGCGCAAAGTCTTGGTTTTGATTCTCAGCATGGCAAAATTTTTTTAAAATACATAAAGACAGGAATAATGAAGACAAACTATGAAACCAACTCCTAGACAAGGAGGAGTCAGATAGGCCCACACCCAGAGACCACATATACTTTGTCTTAAAGAGTTTTCTGTGTTGGATTTGGTTGCATCCACCTGTAATCCCAGCACTTCGGTGGCAGAAGCAGGCAGATCTCTGTGAGTTTGAGGCCAGCCTGGTCTACATAGCAAGTTCCAGGCCAGCTGGGACAACACAGTAAGACCCTGTCTTAAAAATAAAATACCCCCTGCCCACAGTCACTCTACAGGACCCCTGGTTAGCACACCCTGAAGCACATGGTGAGAAGTTATTTTGTATTTAGTAATAACCATGAAGGCACTTGCAACCTAGGGCCCATGTTTCTCTTACAAGTACACTTTTACATTAAATAATTCATGGAATCTCTGCAAAGGGAATTTGCAAGTAATTTTGGCTCTAGGGGAACTTCTAAATAATAGCATATGGATATGGACACCCACTTCTCACTGCCACTGCGAGGCCCAACGGCACGAACTGTCTTCTGGGTGCGCTGCAGCAGAAGGATGTCTTCCTCTTCTTCCAGATCATCACTGTCCCACCGGCGACACCCCAAAGCAGAACAGATATACCTCACCTGAAAAGACAGATATAAAACCAGTAAAGGAAGTAAGCCACAGGAGATCAGCACATTGGAAGGATCTCTGTAATTTTTAAAAAGTGAAACTAAAAAATGTATGTGAAGCACCAAGAAATAAGATGCATCCATAGATTACTGAGTCCTAAAATGAGGTACTTAGAACCATCGAAGTCCAAACAAATATTTATCTTAGGAAGTGATTTTAAGGACTTCGGCACTCTGAGTCCTACTCTGGGGAGTTTCACAGAACAAACAAGGAGAAATGGAAATCCAGCTGTATCTTTGCAAAAATGGCATTAATAAAATCCCAGGTGAGTTAACAGAAGTTAAAGCAGGAGTCAGGACATCATGGTGTCCCCAATCCCACCCACACGCAGATGGGTAAGGAAGCCATAAAAGCATGCACAAGAAGGTGCTGTGGGCCTAGCATCTGCATGAGGAGCCACTGTTTGAAAACTGAAGGGTCAAAAAGTCACATTCCTGTTCTTCCTTACTGTGGTTAAGTGTATACAGAAAATGTTTACACATCCAGAGGCTAAGGTTGTTGGTTGGTTGGTTTTTGGTTTTGTTTTGGCAGGAACGGTTTCATTTGGCTTACAGGTTCTGATCATGGTTCATCACTGAGGAAAGCAGCCAGGAGCTCAAGGCAGGAACGTGGAAGCAGAAGCACTACTTGGAGGCCAGATCTAGGCGCTCTCAGGCAGTTTCTCTTGTTTATTTGTTTTAAGGAATTTTTTTTTTTTTTTTCCTAGCCAGGAATGAGAAGAGTTCATGAGCCCCCACCTCTAACTGAGGAGCTAGGACAGTTGATGGCTTCTGTGGGACAGAGAGTCAGTTTTCTTTAAGGGCATAGCTCCTGGTAGGTCAACTGTGCCCCCGTGGATGGCCCCATACTCAGGAGTATATGGGCAGCACAAACTGGAGGCGATGGGTTATTTTAAAAAGGAGGGGCATGAAGTTGGGGCAACTAGGAAGGTAGAGATGGATGTGGGAGGAGCTAAGAGGGAGGAGTTAGAGTGAATGAGAATATGATCAAAATATATGAAATTTTCAAAGAATTAATAAAAAAATTTAAGATGTTTTTGCCTTTTTAAGAAAGGACCTTTTAATTACTCCTGATAAAGGATTTATATTACAAGACTCAATCTTAGAAGCAGGCTATATTTTGATTGTATCCTAGGAGTTAATGTTGGAGAGAATCTAGGTCATGAATGTGACTTTATCATCAGATAAATCTAAGGCAAATCTGACTTTGTAAGTTTTTGAATCTTTTAAAGTCTGTTTCCTTATCTGTAAACTAAGTTTAAGCTCTTCCCTTGGGTAATTTTATAGGACCAAAGTAGATAAATAAATGAACAATAATTATTCTTATCATCAGGATTATTATTAATCTTTGAAGGGTTCTTCACTTGTAAAAATGTGAATAAAATATGTAATCATTTTACAGAGATTTAAAAAATAATGTACGCTAGAAGCACCTGCCACAGTAGAACATGTTTATTAATTCTTTTCCTCCTGCTACTCCTGGCTCTGAAGGTCACTCTTAGGTAAATTTAGTTTCTCTTACTAATTCACAATTGTCTTATTAAAACAAATCTATCCAAAGGGGGACATTATAATAAACCTCAAGTACCAACAGTACAAGTCAAGAAACTTTCTTTTATCCCAGTTTTTTCTGATTCCCCCAAATGTCTTCACTCACCTTTCCACTACAGGCACTAAGTCCATATGTAGTAAGAGATTTTCCTCCAACCAAAACAACATCGTCTCCAAATTTATACGAAGATTCGAGAAGGGATTCCACAGTGAAAGGAACAGTTTCCATGCTCTCACGGTCTCGGTCCCACTGGAAGAGGTCTCCATCCAGGGACGGAATGATCATCTTATTCCCAAATACCTAAAACAAAAGCCAATTTTTTAAAAGCCTGACACCTTTAAGAACAGTAACTAAGATCTGGAATCTTGAGCCCAATTTATGGACCCCAGCTTACCTCTGAGCAACACATGAAACAGTGTAGTCTACCAAGCAAGTCATTGAAAAGAACTGCTGGTCACGTCCAGGGCCTACACATGACAGGCCAGCAAGGTTTTTCTCAAACTCTGCTATGTACCAAGAAGGTCTCATACTGCTGGGTGAGTTGCCAAAAGAGAGTCTGGGGATCCAGTTAGGTCAAAAGAGGTTACTGTAGGTTTTTTCTTTTTTGGTTACTATAGTTTTTACAACCATTAATATGCTACTGTACAATATGATTTTCTAATAAGTGGACATTATTTTCTAGGCCTATTTTATTCAGGCCAGTTACTGTCACAGACTCAGGCTGAAGGAATATGGAGTTAGAGATGCCAGTTCTTTTTCTTTATTTACTTTCTCAAATCTGCTGTGAGCTGGTGGCTGGTAACCAAGCTCCTACACTTTCTATCTGTGTAGTCATCTTTCCTTCTTCAAAATATTTAGGGATGGCCTGCTTATGTGATCAGTGTTGGTGGTCAGGAGAGACAAGTAGACAAACAAAAATCACTTCCCTGTAGAGCCTGAACTCTATGTCAGTAGACAAACAACGTCATAAATAAGTAAACTGTATGGAGTATGCTAGTAATAGATACCAAGGGGGGTAGAATGAGATAAAGGGGCAGAGGAAAATGTGGGTTGAGTGGGGAAGGGACTGTCAGAAAAGAGCTTGGGCAGATCCTCTGAGAAAGTTACTAGCTGGGCCGTGTTCTCAACATGAGCGATCAGACCATGCTGATATCTGGGGAACAAGCTTGCAAAGGCCCTTAGCTGGAAGTGAACCTGTCATAACTGAGGCACCACAGGGATGTGAACAGGCTGAGGGGCAATCATGAAGGCAGGCATGGCAGGTGGAAGGCAAGAGACTAGCTGGCAGCAGTGGCGGGAAGGAAGGTGGTCAGATCTAGGAAGTGACTTAAGGTTTCATGGTAGATTCTCTCAGTAGCATGGGCAAGAGAAAGGGATCCACCGCACGACCCCAAGGCTTCTGGCCAAGGATATCTTATAAATTTCAGTATAAATCTTTATGGCATTGACTTTCCTCTGGGCATTAAAAAAAAAAGCTTCCCTCACTCCAATTAATGACATAACTGCTATCTTCAAAACAGAAAGCACACAGACAAAACAAAAAGAAAAACAAAACAAAAAACACATGTGCAAAACAAACCCTTCATGTGAGCTTTGTCAGCTTTTAACACAAAATTCCCCTGTGCAAGTTTTGGTTCCTTCAGCAGCAGAATGCTTTCTCTGAGTTCTAAGTTTGAGGCGCCTTTAATCCCAGCACTCAGCAAGAGACAGAAGCAGGTAGATCTCTGTGAGATGGAGGCCAGTCTGGTCTACATAGTGAGTTCCAGGTCAGATGAGGCTACAGGGAGACCCTGTATCCAAATAAGTAAATAAATAAATAATAAATTAAATAAATAAATAAAATCAAAACAACTTAAAAAAAAAACTTAAAAAAAATTAAAGCTCAATTCACCCACCCCATTCTTCCTGTTTGTCTTAAACTTTGGGGTTCTGGAAGACCACTATCCTAATTCACTTTCATATTCTAGCTCAAACCCTTATCATCTCTGGCCTGAACTATCATGATGACCTCCTTATAGTCCTTAACTGGAAATTTCCTCTGTCTCAGCTGATGTATCTTTTAGACTAATCACTCTGCGTCAGTTAAGCTTGTTATGACACTATTCAAAAATCTTCTATGGCTCTCTATTATCTTCTTACTAAAGTCTCCAAAACCTAAACAATCAAAATCCTTTAGAGGACAGTCAAAGTCGTTTAGTATGACCTCCAACAACCTTCCTGTCACTATCTCTCACTTTTTCCCAAGCGAGCAGGAATCTGATACGGTTACTTAAACATAACAATTTACGTTCTGGCTACTGTTAGTTTATGCCATTGGCAATGTCCTTTCTTTTCCATGAACACTTTCTTTTGGTTGTGAGCCCGAGCCTTTAACAGCTGCACCAGCTAACACTTTCTTACAGAAACTCTGTCCACTCAAATCCTACCTGGCCTCCAACCTGGAGTCACTTCTGCTTCTGTTTTGAAATCTGGGAAAGCATTGGCAGTGTACGTACACTTGCTGACACAAATTTTTCCACTCCATAGTATGATACTTTACTCTTGTTTTTGAGGAGCTAGGACTGATTCAAAGTTCCTAAGCATCCCAGGCAAGCACTTAAGTACTGAGCTAGATCCCCAGCAAAGACTTGATTTTCACGTCTCTATTTTTGCTGTGATGGGGACTGAACCTATGGCCTCATGAATACTGGGCAGTGGTTCTTCCACTGAGCTGTACTGTACCCAGTTTTCTTCTGTACTTCCTCTGGTAACTAAAGTTGAGACCCTGTTATGTTCTCAAAAATTGTTTATTACAGAAATATGCACCAGGCACATTCGTAATGTTTATACACTTGTTTGTATCCAATGGCTGTTAAAGTAATGCGTTCAACATGAAAGCTCAGATTTTATTTCTCCACCAAAATGAAGCACGCTCCTCAGAGAAATGGCTGAGTGTGGGGCCGAGGCACAGCAGGGACAAGATGAGTCATTACCATCTTATTATTTCAAAGAGCAAGGGAGGAGGCATGCCACTGGTCACATCCAAACCATTTAAGGAGTACTAGAAAACAACAACAATAATAACAACAAACCCCATACCAGTAACAGGAATTCCTGAGTTCAGAGTAATAAAAAATAGAATGAGTACTGTATGAAAGAAAGGATAAGACTGAAGTTGGAAAAATTAGCATCTTGTAGTCATGAGAGCAAAGTTTAGGTAGGATAAGAATTATCAATGTGTTAATTCTAGGCAGAAATTTTGACAAGAAGTAGGATATTTGTATAGTCTTTTGTTGTTTGAGATACAGTTTTCATACCTTAGCCCAGGCTTCCCTGGAATTAACTATATAGCCCAGGCTAGCCCTCTCCTGCCTTAGCCTCCCAAGTGCTGAGATCACAAGGAATGAGCATCATGTCTGGCTAACACCTGATTTTTCATAAGTTCTCAAAAGATATTGGTATGTATCCCACCTAATATTACTTTAGAGTTTGAGATTTTATTCTTTACTTCTTTATATTTCTTGATAACAGAATATTAAAAAAACTAAACGTTCTCTTTGTATCTTTTATAGAATGTCCAAATTAAAGTTGACATTAAAACCAATTTGTGCCACAGTATGCATTATTGTATAATAATATGTAGATGATCTTCCATTTCAAGGTACAAATCAGAAAATCAGGTATTAACTGTCGTCTGCCTTCCATAATATGTTAGGAATCTGATATTCTGCTCACTAGCATGGCAGAATCAAATTGTAGTAAAGTCAAAGCCAGAGTGCATCACTAAAGCAAAGGAGGAACCATCGTGTCTGCACAAGCAGAGCTCAGCTCCCTTGACGCGTTTCCTCTTACTCTTTTCTCTAAAGCAGCAGCAGAGCCACAGGGAGCACAGAGGCTCTGGCTGCAGAGAACTAACTGTCAAACCAATGTGGAGTGAGATTCAAGAATGTTCTAGGCACCTCCAAAAGTAACAGAAAACTTACCAATTACAAAGAAAGTTTTAAACAACCAAGAAGGTTTGAGATGATTGATCCTACTCAGAAAATTGCCTTAAGAGTTAAACCTCCAAAGTGGTAATTCAGCAAATGCAGAACATAAGAAAACAAAACAAAAGAATTATGATTCAGTATTGAGTCATCATTTCATATTTCTGGATTATGATTTTAGAAGTTTACTTTTCAATAGCTGCTCTCCCCTGATTGGCTGCCTATGAGTCATACACATGGCTGCTGACCTTTGCACCAATCTCTGCAAAGCCTTTCAGGCTGTGTATGTGAAAGCAGATGGTGCTTTTCCTTGAGAGCCTCAGCATCGATCTATATGCATGCAGTTCAGGTAGAGATGACATCACCTCTCACAATGGCATTACCTCATCCTCTAAGCAAAGGAATGAGTCACTCGACGGTCAGCTGCAAATCTCTTGATAGAAAAAAATGTAGGTTATGGTGATGGGTGATGGCTTTCACGGTCCATTGATCTGTCCCCACAAGCAGCTACTGTTCTGATTCACTGCTCTGCATTTCAAGCTAATTATGTACTTTCCTTCAGTCATTTTAAAACGGACAAATTCTTGTTATCATGTATTGTTTCCTCTATTTGTTTTCCCCTGTTGACAATTTTAAAACAGAAGTCTGCCACATCAGCTAGTAAACTCAGTACCAAAGATTCTTTATCTGTGCAGTCACCAAGAACTAACAGCTTAGTAAAGTGATTCCATTTCTGTTCCTGAACAAAATCTAAGTGGCACAACGAATACCAGTGGTGCATGTGATCAGGATGCTGTGTGCAAGTAGATTGTAGCAACAAGAACACTCCCGTTCCAGTGGAAAGGGGAACTTCATCTGAAAAAATAAAACGAATAGCACCAGGAAAAAAAGCTCTCTAGCTGTATGAAACACTTTTCCATTTAGTTCCTCATTATTTTCTATGCATCACCTATTAGTAGCACATTCAACTTTATTTTAACTTACTATGAAAAATTTCAAATATATAAAATGTAGTGAGACCAATGTCATAACCTCTATGTATTTATTTTCAACAATTACTAATACTCTGACAGCTGTTTCATGTAGCTCTACTCACCCATTAATACATGCAGTTATTATAAGAAAAGTATAAAAAAATCCTATTTCCCTGACTGTGTCTGATAAATTTCACAAGGAATTCCATGTGTATACATTATATCTGATTTCTCCCAACCCCCAAAGAGCCTCTTTTACTCCCTTTTTCAAGATGAAGTCTCAAGGCTGGAAAAATGGCTCAGCAGTTGAGAGCACTGGCTACTCTTACAGAGGATCTGGGTTCAGTTCCCAGCACCCACATGGTGGCTACGAACTATCTATATCCATTACCAGGGGTTCCAACATCCTCTTCTGGCCTCTGAGGGCACTGCATGCATGTGGCGCACTTACATACATGCAGGCAAAACACCCATACACGTAAAATTAAAAAAAAAAAAAAAAAAAAAGAATTCTATCTGACAGAAGTTCCTACAGTCAGGAGTTCACACATTCTTTCACTTTTTCTTTTATCCCATGTATTTCCTGAAAAGTATTACCTACCACACCTGAATTTTGATCTGGTGCAAGCTCAATTTCTTGCCTCTCCCTGTCCTCAAGAGCTGAGGACCAAACCTAGGACCCCGTGTTTGCTAGGCAAGCACTCTCTCATTGAGCTAAGTCCCCAGCCCTGTAATTTCAAGTTTTTGATTAGAATACTTCATAACTAGCATCACTTCCTATTTTATTAGGTGTCTGTGAGCTCTATAGGCCCAATGCTGTCCAGTCACTTGTTAGAACAGTCACACATTCATTCATTTGCATATTACTCATGACCATTTTTTTAATTCCCACTACAGAGTTCATTAGTAGCAACAGAGACCGTGTGTCCCTCAATGTCTAGAATATTTATTATCTGGTCCTATATACAGAAAAGTTGGTTGCTCCTGTTATGTTATTTTATGAGGTACACAGTATCTGCTTGCCCCACTTTTAACAATGTCACTGTTAGTCAGTGAGTTCTGGGGAGTCAGCTATATTCTTCCACTTAAAAAGCACCCATCAATTTTTCATTTTAGTATTAGTTGATGATTCTACTTTCAATTAAGCAGAATAAAATAATGATTTCTAACTTAATTATTTCTTCTGCACTTATTAGCTCAAATATTTCTAATTTCTATAAAGCACTGCCCACTCTATTTTGGAAGTCAGATGTGTATACGTAAATATTTTGTTAGTGACACAGATATTAACTACTTTCAAACCCCAAAAGTTGTATCCAATAGTAACTCATGCACAGTGTGACTGCAAATTGAAAATGGCTCCCAAGACTTAGTGTGACCAGTGGGTGCCATAATCCAGAAAGAGGGAAAGGAAACACACTGGCTCTGACAGTGACAGAAGCAAAGTTCCACATGCTATGAGTGGAAGAGAATGAGGAAGGAAAAGGGGAAGTGTGGCAAGGGCACACACCCACCCCGTGTTCAGATAAGGAAGAACAACAGAGACCATGCACACACACAAAAAGGCTGAAAAAGCAGCACTTACTCCAGGGGAACACATCCCTGCCTTCCTCCATAACTGTAGGGCATTACGGACCATAACTCTAGAACACTGCATTAACAATGATGCTGCAAGGAACAAATAAAGTGATAGAAATCAATACTGGGCAGAGAAAACACAGGTGAACAGTGCTCAATGAAAGTGCTGCTAAACTGGTGACTTTTTGTTATCTGGAAACTTTCTTTACCTAGAACAATTACTTTTCTAGTCATGTGGTTGTTTTGCAAACCAATGATTTATAGCAACAACACACATCCACATCTGAAGCTAAAGGCCAATGCATAGAGCACTGACTGTGCACACTTCCAGCCCCACTCACTCACTCACTACGGGGACAGGAATAAAAACTAACACTTTACTGTTTTACATTTCTTTTTTTTTAAATTTTAATTAAAATAGAATTTATTAGCTTTTCTTTTAATATAAACATGAGAAAGAGAAACCACGTTAAGTTGCAGCATTCTTTTCAAAATAAAGCTGCAAATCAATACTTGAATCTCCAAGCTCTGAGCTCCATAAACAATGTTTTTTTTGAGGCGGTAGATTGTAGCATTTCATACATCTTTCCTTAACATTTATGTCTGTCCTTTAAAAATGATATTTCCAGTGCTGCCAGGTTTATCATATTTTACATTTCTTAAATTTATTTCATTTAATTCTCATAATCACTGTCAACACAAAAACACAACTCTTACCTCAAAGTTCTTTGATTTTTTTTTAAAAATTTATGTTTATGAGTGTTTTGCCTAGATGAATGAAAGTGCACCATGTCATGCAACGTCAGAAGAGGGCACTGGATCCCCTGAAACTGGAGTTAAGAATGGTGTTAGCTGCCATGTGGGTGTGGTGAACTGAACCTGGGTCTTCTGCAAGAGCAGCCAGTGCTCTTAACCACTGAGCCATCTCTCCAGCCTCAGATGTTTTGTTTTTTTGAGATAGGATTTTGTTATGTAGCCAAGGTTGGCATTTAACTCATGGCAATCCTCCTGCCTCAGCCTCCCGATTGCTGGGGTATACCACCATACCTGGCTAAGACCATTGTATTTAAAACCACATGAAATGTTGAAAAGAAAAAGGGAAAAGAAGAGAAAAGAAATAAGCAAGAAGACCTAGGGTTGCGTCTGGGCTTTACTGCATCAGAGAACTCTCTGAACTTTTGTGAGTTCCAACCAGTTTTCTCATTTGGAAAGCAAAGGTTAATAAGAATATTTACTTCATGTCCCCTCCAGCTTTGCCCACCTGGAGCTCTGCTGCTCCGGGTGGCCAGAATGGAGGGGTTAGAGCAGCTCTCAGCAGCCCGCCCAGCCCCTCGCAAATAAATAAATAAATAAATAAATAAATAAGTAAATAAATAAATAAAAATATTTACTTGACAAGACTATGTTAATGATTAAAAAAGAACAGCACAAGATGGCTCAGCAGATAAAGACACTTGCTAACAAGCTTGACAACCTAAGTCTGACGACCCCCCAGGACTCACATAGTGGAAGGAGAAAACCAAGTTCTGCAAATTGTCTACTGACCCCCACATACATCATGGCATGCCTCCCCTCCAAATAAATACAATGTAATAAAATAAATTTTAAAAAAGAATAGCACTAAGGGGGCTGCAGAGATGGTTCAGTGGTAAACAGCACTTAGCTACTCTTGCAGAGGGCCAAAGTTCAATTCCTAGCACCCACATGGCAGCAAACAACTGTTTAATCCAGTACCAGGGGATCCAATGCCCTTTTATGGCCTCCTTGGGCACTGCACGACATGGGTATACATGCAGGCAAAACACTCAAATACATAAAAAAATAGACATAAACTGGGCGTGGTGATGCAAGCCTTTAATCTCACCACTTGGGAGGCAGAGGCAGGCAGATCTCTCTGTGAGAATGAAGTCATTCTGGTCTACATAGTGAGTTTCAGACCAGCTGGGGCTACAGGGAGTCCCTATCTCAAAAAACAAAACAAAACAAAAATTAAAAAGAAAAACAAAGCCTCAAATCCCAGGACTCAGAGGCTGAGGCAGGAGGATTACAATTTAGCAAGATCCTGTCTCAAAATTAAAACAAACAAAAAAACCCCTAAAACAAAAAGGTCCCTAAATCAATGACTAAGTCAATGTAGAATGAAATGTTACAAAACTGTTACCAGTTTTTAAGACATCTATACATCTGTATCAACCCTCAAATTCTTCTTAGATGATTCATAAAAGCTGTGAAAGACTGTAAAGCAGCTCAAGGATCATGAAAAGAAAATGATTTTTTTTTTCTTTGAAAGGGTAAGGATTTATTTGGCTTACCAGTAACAGTTCATAGTCAAGGGAGGCCACTGCCAGAACCTAGAGGCAGGAACTGAAGTGTAGACCATGGAAGAACATTTATATATTTATATATTTAATTTTTAATTCTTTAAAACTGATGCACTATGTGTATGCCTTTGTTTTGTTTTTGAGCTAGGGCTTCAAGTTGCCCAGGCTAGCCATATATTCCCCATGTAGCCAAGAATGACCTTGAACTTCTGATCCTATTGTTTCTACCTCCAGAGTGCTAAGATTATAGGCATGCACCCCCATACTCAGTTTACTCAGCGCTAGTGATAGAACCCAGGGCTTGGTATTACTAAGTACTCTATCAATTGAGCCACATTCCCAGCCGAAAATGACAACTCCTAATTAACCAAAATGAACCACTGCCTCAACTATTTGTAATTTAATAAAAATGAAGCTCCAGCATTGTTACATTATGGAAATACTGTATTTCCCCTTAGACACCAACACTACTATAATGGGGGATATAAAAATAAGGTTAGTAAAAGGGCCTCTGGGAATCAAGCCTCAGAAATAGCAAAGGGGGGGCATCATGGTTAACAACCAGCTAGGTGATCTAACTGGAGGGGTTGGGAGAACTTTCACAAGATCTAGTTATTAGAATATACCCAAAGTAATATGCTTAAAAGAAAATGTAGAGAAGGAACCAGTGAGACAGCTTAGTCATTCAAGCCTGATGATCTGAGTTTGATCCCTGGAACCCACATAAAGGTGGAAGGAGAGAACTGACTCCACACAGTTGTCCTCTGACCTCTACATGCATGCCATGGCATGTACCTTCCTCCCAATAATAAATACATTTATTTCTAAAAAGTGTATAGGAAAAATACTATAGAAATGATATTGTGTTTACTGTTTTCAACAAAATTTGGTGAATTAATCTTAAGAACAAAGAAATCTTTTTCTAATTTAGTCAACCTAGAAACATCTTAAGGAAATGAGCAGATTAGCCTTTTCAGTGTACCTGTCCCATCCATGAGAGAGTATGACTTTAATAACCATCTCTGCCTACATCTATACTAACCTGCATTTGTGAAGCAGAAAGGCAACATGTAGGAAGAGCCCATTTCCCAAACAACAGCTTTTTTTAAAAAAAAATTTTATTTATTAGTTTTATTTTATGTGTATGCATGTATTGCCTGCATGTAGGTAAGCACACCCGTGTCATAAAAATGCCCGTAGAGGTCAAAAGAGGGCACCAGATCCCCTGGAACTGGAGTTATAGACAGTTGTTAGCTGCCATGTGGGTGCTGGGAACTGAACTGGGGTCCTCTGCAAGAGCAGAAAGTGCTTAACCACGGAGCCATTTCTCCAGTCCCAAATAGACAATCTTTTTAAAAGAGATTGCAAAGAACTCAGTAGTAGAGCACTTGTCTAGCATTCATGAGGACCTTGGTTCAATCCTTAGCATTACAAAGAGGAAAAAAGATAGATTGTAGATTGTCTTCTTTTCTTGATGTGGGGGCATAGACTTATGACAGAGTCTCACTTTGCAGTCCAGGTTGGCCTTGAACCAAATGCTGAGATTACAGACATGCCCCATCCATGTACAATTGAGTTCTAATACCCAAAGGTTCTACTAATGGACTGTAGAGAAATCAGAATTAGTAACTATAAAAAGGTACACTATGTGTGTATTTATGCTTACATCTATGTATATTTGTTAGACTCTTGCTATGTAGCTTAGGCTGACTTCAACTCATAATCTCCTGCCTCAGTTTCTCAAATGCTAGGATTACTGAAGGCTGAGATTACAGGTATGTACCACGAAGCCCAGTTCTAGGCACATCTCATTCAAAGGCACTCCACCAAACCCAGAATTGTGGAACAAGCCTGTGATCCTGGCACAGGGGGAGGGGGGTAGGAGGCCCCCAGGCCAGTCAGGGAAGTAGATTGACACAGGGAGGAAGGAATGTGGAGAGCACCAGTATCGTTGTTGTCCATGTCTGCACCTGTAGAAACAGAAACGCCCATTCCCTAGGGAGAACTGTGCCTAAAATAAAGTAAAACCCCACATTCTAAGTATAGACTAATAACAGAGTTGTTTGTTCCTTTTAGGAGGAAAAAAGGGCATATAACGCAAAGCCAGAAAACAAACACAGTATGTCTAAGGTCTAAATAAAAAGACAAA
This sequence comes from Nannospalax galili, assembly GCF_000622305.1. Classification (NCBI taxonomy): domain Eukaryota; kingdom Metazoa; phylum Chordata; class Mammalia; order Rodentia; family Spalacidae; genus Nannospalax; species Nannospalax galili. The sequence continues at coordinate 66,672 of NW_008344499.1, read as the reverse complement.
AGCAGTTAGTTATCTAAGTACAACCTAGTTCCATACATATATAGAATTTAGTATTTAAAAAATATTTTATTATTTTGATTCTATGTGTATGAGTGTTTTGCCTACATGTATATAAGTGTACTCATGTTGTGCAAAGCCCACAGAGGCCAGAAGAAGGTGTCGGATCCCCCAAAACTGGAGTTATTGATGGTTGTTAGCCACCATATGGGTGCTGAGAATCGAACCCGGCTCCTCTGGAAGAACAGAAAATGTTCTTAACTGCTGAGCCATCTCTCCAGCCCCTAATTTAGTATTTTTAATAAAGGGACCATGCCCAGCAAAGGCATTCTAAATAATAATAAGGAATTCCTCTGTATTTACAAAACTCTTCCAAGACATGGAGAAATACTTATAAATACTTTTTTCAAAAGATGTGGTTTTACTATATAGCTCTGACTCACACAGAACTTGCTATGTAGACCAAGCAGGCATGGATCTCACAGAGACATGCCTATCCCTGCCTCCTAAGTGCTGAGATTAAAGACATGAACCACCATGCCCAGCTCATTTACTGAGATTTAAAAAAACATTTTAAATTACATTTATTTAATGTGCGTGTGCACCTATGTGTATTATGTACACATCATGACACAAGAGTGGAGATCAGAGGACAACTTGCAGAAATTGGTATTTTCCTTCCACTATGTCGGTTTGGATTGAGGAACTTAGGTCCTCAGGCTTGGTAGCAAGTGCCTTTACCAGTAAGCCATCCTGACAGCCCTAGTCTACTGAGATTTGAAGTATGATCCAAGGGCTACCCAGACACCTCCAAAGAAAAAGCCTATTAAAAATTATTATTTGTTAAATTCAAAATTTAAGATAATCAGTGAGGAACCATAGCCAAATCTCCTTCATGCTTTTTCAAGGTGAACCTGTATTTAAATTACCAGAGAAAAAGCCAATCAGATTTCACCTCAGGAGGTCCTTCTGAAAATTAAAAGCAAAATTCTTAGCTACTATTAACTGTCAAAAAATATTGGGCTCATTGTCCAGGGAACATACATTTGTTAAAAGTTGTGAACTTTAAGCCGGGCATGGTGGCGCACACCTTTAATCCCAGCCCTTGGGAGGCAGAGGCAGGCAGATCTTTGTGAGTTCAAGGCCAGCCTGGTCTACATAGTGAGTTCCAGGACAGCTGGGGCTACAGGGAGACCCTGTCTCAAAAAGACCAAAAAAAAAAAAGTTGTGAACTTTAGGTTCCCCATTCATCACGACACACTCATAAGTATGGTAGTAGGTTGGTTTTGTACCATCATTCTTCTGAGGAAGTTTGTAGACACCTTGTCAACAGGAAGGAGTGGCAAGTGAGATCTGTTTCCCCAAGGTACCACAACCTTCCTGACACATGAAATTCTAAATATAGTACAAAATACTCTTAATGGAACTGTCAATCTGCCTTGTCTACCAGGAATTTTCATTGACATAAAATACCATAAAAAGCACACAATACACTATTTTATATGCTTTTGGATCAGAAAAAATTCAGGACATCAGAACAAGCAAGGACACAGTAAGATATGAACCTAGTGATAAATTGCAATGAATGCATGCTTTTAATGAAAATAAAAACTTTGTTATGTGTATACATGTGCATATGTGTTTGTGTGGGAGAAGTACGTACATGCATATGGATGCTAGGTCAACAATGGGTGTCTTCCTCAATCACTTTCTACAGTATGTTCTGAGGCAGGGCCTCTCACTGAACTAGCTGGCTAGCAAGCCTCAGGGATCCTATGGTCTCCACTCCTCCAGAACTGGGATTAGAAGGGCAAGCCATTACATGAGCTCCTTGTTTTTGTCTTTTTGTTTGGTTTATTTTTGAGACAAGGTTTCATGTAACCTAGGTTGGCCTTGAAGTCACTATGCAGCTGAGAATGACCTTGAATGCCTTATCCATCTATCTCTACCTCCCACGACTGGGGTTATAGGCAGGCCTAGTTTTGTTTTTGTGCTTTGAAACAAGGTATTACTATATAAACAAGGCTGGTCTTGAAGTCACTATCCTCCTGCTTCAGCCTTTGGAGTGCTGATTATAGGTGTGTACCACTGTGTCTAACCTCATACAGCAAGCTGATGGAGCAACCGTGACTAGTAAAGAAACTCCCACACTCTGGTCCCACAACACTACAAGGCCTAAAAAGTTCCTGTGCTGTTTTTCAATTTCTAGTCAATGTACATGTGAGCCATAATCAACTCTTCAATCAATACTACCTTAAAATTATTATACAGTTTACCAAATCCTTTATCCCTTGTCTTGCTAAATTAGTAAGTGACGCTGACAGTTGCTGCTCAGAGAATCCATCTTCTCAGGTCTCGTGAGCTCAATCTTCATATGACTCCTGACGAAAGCTGAGAGAACCTGACAACCATACACAGGAGGACCCAGATGGATTACTGTCACCAAAGAGGCACCTGCTGTATCTCCACACCAATTCTTTCTGCCTGCTGTAACACACTTTCCTTTTACATGATCCTTTCCAACTAAATGCTCAATTTAAGACAGGGAATAGTAACTCTTAGCAAGTGTAGGGACCCTCCTAAAAAAGTGTACCAGATGCATTTAGAAAGGTTCTGTTGCTCTACATCCAGTTTGGGGCATTTCAAATAGCAGTTTTTGATCCTTTTTGTGGTATTTTGCCCAACTTTTGAACAGAACTTCTAGAAGCTGGGTAGCGTACACCTTGAATGCCAATGGATCCAGCTTACAATACATTCCCTTCTCTTTGCAAATATGCTTATAATCTCACAAATATTCTTATAATTTTTCCATCAGCAATTCTTTTTAAAAAACATTTTATTTAGGAGTTGGAGAGATGACTCAGCAGTTAAGAGCACTGACTGCTCCTGAGGACGACCCAGGTCAAATTTCCAGCACCCACATAGTGGCTATGAACCATCCTTAACTCCAGTTCCAGGGGAATCCGATGCCCTCTTCTGACCTCTGTGGCATTGCATGACACAGTGCACTCACATACATACAGGCAATACACTCATACACATAAAATAAAACTAAATAAAATATTTTTTGTTTCTTAATATTTTATTTACTATTTTTATTTTATGTGAATGAGTGTATTGCGTGCATGTATATAAGTGCACCCTTGTGCAACACAAGGTCAGAAGAGGGCACCAGGTTCCCCTGGAACTGGAGTTAAGGATGATTGTTAGCTGCCATGTAGGGGCTAGGAATTTAACCCGGGTCCCCTGGAAGGGTAGCCAGTGTTCTTAACCTCTGAGCCATCTCTCCAACCCATAGATTAACAATTCTTAAAGTGTGGTCTCTGGATTCCTTGAAGGGTACAGGAGGTCGAACAGTTTTCACAATGGGGTTTTATTGGTGTTGCTATTTGCTCTGATGGTATAAGAACAATGTTTGCTAAAGCTCCTGCTGCATAGCAGATCTTATGCTCTTCACTGCCATTCACTTGGAGCATCAGAAGATTGTTATTATCATTATTATTATTAATAATTGAGGCAGGGTCTCCCTATATAGATCTGGTTGGCCTCAAACTTGCTATGTAGGCCAGGCTACCCTTGAACTTGCAGTGATCCTCCTGCCTCTGCCTCTCCAGTGCTGGGATTATAGTGGTGGGATAGGATGTGGGATGTTCTTGATGGGGCTAGAGACATGGTTCAGTCTTAAAGCATATGCATAGAATGTGTAAGACCTCACACATACAACACACACACACACACACAATTTTTAAAGGAAATTGAAATGCTAGCCAGGTACTATGGTGTATACCTGTAAATACAACAGTCAGGAGGCTAAAGCAGGAGGATTGTGAGTTCCAGGTCAGCCTGGGCTATACAGGGAGACCCTGCCACAAGACGGGGGAGAGGAGGCAGGGTGGGATGGAGAGAGAAAAAGAAATACAAAAATTATTTTCGAAAAAATATTTTATTTATTTTATAAATATAAGTCTGCACATGCATGTGTGGGTGCCCTTGGAGGCTGGAGCAGGGAGTTGGATCCCCTGGAGTTGGAGGTCCAGGAGGTTAAGTCACTTAGTATGATGAGTGCAGCAAGCACTCTTAACTGCTGAATTCTCTCTCCAGCCCCACAAAATTCTTGAAGCAACAAAGATGATAGGTTTTATTAAATCATGACTGTGGGTACTTCTTTCTGTTCTTCATGACTTATTAGGAAGCGTGTGTCAGGCACTTGTGCACACATGCAGCATGTCTGATGAATATGAGTGAATAGCTGCTAATGAATTCAAGGCCAGCCTGGGCTACATAGTGAGACCCTGTCTCAAAAATAAATAAATAAAATAAGTAGGTATAATCTATGGAGAAAAGGGCTCCTTGGCACCCTTAATAAGGTTTAGTAATATAGAGGCTGCAGGATGGCTCAGTGGGTAAAGGCACTTGTCTCCAAGCCTGACGACCTGAGCTTGAGTCCTGAGACCCACATTGTAGAGGAGAGAACTGGCTCCTGAAAGTTATTCTCTGACCTCCATACCTGTGCCCTGGTATGTGCCCTCCATACTAAAAAAATTGTAAATTTCCAGGTGTGGTGGTGTACCCAGTAGGCAAAAGTAGGCGGATTTTTGTGAGTTTGAGGCTAGCCTGGTCTATATAGTGAGTTCTAGACCAGCTGGGGCTACAGGGGCTACAGCCCCCCCTCCCAAAAAATTTAAAAATATAAATATAGAAGGATCCTAAGACCAAAGAATCTGAGACTGACTGTATTTTAGGAACAACCTAAGTATACACATATCAATGTGGAAAGTGCTTCAGAGCAAACAAACACAGGACAGCCAGGACAGCCTGGGCTCAGTCTTTATCACACAGTAGGGCTATAAGTTCAAGGAAATAACTTCCCTGGGCTTAGATTTTCCTCTTTTAAAAAATGGAACCTTGGGGTCTGGAAAGATGGCTTAATGATTAAGAGCACTGGCTGCTGTTGCAGAAGACTCAGGTTCGGCACCTACGTGGCGGCTAACAACCATTTGTAACTCCAGTTCCAGGGGAACCCAATGCCTTCTTCTGACCTCCACTGGCACTGCACGACACAGGTGCATTTACATTCATACAGGCAATACACTCATACACATAAAATTATAAATAAAACATTTAAAAATATTTTAAAATAAAAATGGAACCAACTTACCAACTTCAGGAGGGTTACTATGAGAACATGGAAGAAGGAATATCAAGTATATACTACAATGCTGAGGATAATGCTATTAGCATAGCTACATATTAGACACATGCATAAGGAATGGTCCCAAGAACTTGGGGCAACACAAAAATCTAGTAAAGCTACCATGTCATCACAAATGGATGAGTAATACTTTTAGATTTTCTCTCCCACCTCTATAAAGTAGAAAATCAAAAGCTAAATAATATAAAGAGGTCTTGGGATTAAAAAATATTACATTTATTTATTTATTTTATGTATGTATGTATGTATGTATGTATGTACGCACGCACATGAGGAGATCAGAGGACACCTTGTGGTAGTAGTTTTCTTCCACCATGTGGGTCCTGAACATCAAACTCTAGTCATTAGGCTTGGAGTGTCTTTACCCACTAAGCCATCTTGTTAACCCATGGACTTTTTTTCTTGCATTAAAAATAGCTATTGGTGTTTTCTTCATCCCTTCTTTTCCGCTTTCCTTCCTTCTCTTCCTATTTTTTTTTTTTTTTGGTGGGGACTGAAAGAACAAGGTCTTACATAGTCAAGGCTAACTTAAACTTACTATGCACTACTATGACTCTGAACTTCTGTTCCTTCTACCTCCACCTTCCAAAAGAGTCTTTCATTTACTGCTGTAAAGGTGCACAGTGAGGGCTAACAAGATGGTTCAGCAGGTAAAGGTGCTTGCCACCAAGTCTAATGACCTGAGGTCAATCCTTGGAACCCAAAGGTGGAAGGAGAGAGCCAATTCTCACAAGCTGTCCTCTGACCTCCACATACAGGCCATGACACACACGCCAACACACACACACACACACACACACACACACACACACACACAGAGGCATGCACATACAAAATAAAATGTAACTTAAGAAATCAAGAGTAAATAAAAGTTTTAAAAAGTTTTTAAAAGGTACACAGTGAGATTTAAAAATCATGCTTAGATTTCAACATTTCAAAGCATTCTGTGCAAAGGAAATATGGTTAAAGATGGGTGGAAGAGATCATTGTTAAAGCACAGAAAACAAGGATGGTTAGGAAGGTTAAACTGTAGTTTAAAGACCAACATGTTTGCTATTTGTAAGGAAAGCCGGGGGTATTACTCACTGCTTAAGGCGCACACACGCGGCACTTCAAATGTCAGTTACTTCCGGTCCACTTGCTCAGACCGCACAACTTTCCTCTTTGTGTGTTTCAGTTTGCAAGCACACGCATGCTTTGAATCACTACAATACACTGCAAAATTACCTCAGATAAAAGCAGCTTATAATCTTCTCATTTTGCTGGTCATCTTTCATGTCTAGTTTTAAAATAAAGGAAAACATGCACACCCAAGCACAGTTCCAGAACACAAATAAATGCTTATCTAAAGCTGTACTAATCATTTGAATACCATTTAAAAAATTTTAAGTTGGGCTGGAGAGATGGCTCAGCAGTTAAGAGCACTGACTGCTCCCAGCACCCACATGGCAGCTAACAACCATCCATAACTCTAGTTCCAGGGGAATCTGAGGCCCTCTTCTGACCTCTGCAGACACTGCATGACACGGGTACACTTACAGACATGCAGGCAATATACTCATACACATAAAATAAAAACATAAAAATTTTTTAAACATCTGAATTTAGTAGTGCAGTGGGTGTTCCAGTTGTTGGGAGAAGGTTGTTTTTTCATTTGTTTGCTTTTTATAGTGCTGGAGATCAAACCAACAGCCTTATGCATGCCAGGCAAGCACTGCAACCCTAGCTCTACAATTGATTTTTATTTACATTCCTTTTGACTTCAAATAATGTCATGTATTGTCTACGGGTGCATAAGTTTCAGTAATTTTTTGCTGTGTTCTTGTTTGAGACAGGGTCTCAAGTAGCACAGGCTAGCTTCAAACTCACAAGACAGTGGAAAATAACCTTCCTACCTCCACCTCCTAAATGCTGGGATTACAGGCATGGGCAGCCATGCCTGGATATATTTTTTTAATTATTTATTTAATAACCATATAATTAGAAGAAGCATTTTATTACAACAGCATTGACATATTCAATACCAATTTCCAGAGCTAAGATGCATCTCTTTCAAAATTGGCTGTAAATTTTTAGGTTTACAGTTGAATTAATACAGTTATAAAATATTGTGCTCAGTATAAGCCCTATAAGAAAACACCCACTGCACTACTACAATAATTTTATAACCACCTTCTATTGCTATAGGAGTGCACGCAAGTGTTGTGATGATGCATGTACAATGACAACATGTGATGCTTATTATCCCCACGGAGAAAGTTCTCTCTCCAGCAAGTTGCATATCTCAGTAGAACGAGATCTTGTATGTTTGAGTACTTTGTTCCCAGCTGGTAGCACTGTGTTGGAAGGCTGTGAAAGCTTTAAGAAGTACGGCCAGCTTGAGAAAGTGGATAACTGGAGGGTGGGCCTTGAGGTTTACATTCCAGCCTTGCATTTGGCTTTCTCTCTGCTTCCTAACCCACCCAGATGTGAGCAATCTCTGGCCACCATGGTTTTCCAGCCATGATAAACTGTACCCCTTCAGTGAGCCAAAATCAATCCTTCCTCCCTTTAAAAAAGTGATTTCCTAAGTAGTTCTTGAGTATTTCCCATCATTCATAATCTACACAACACACAAAATACGTATTAATAGATGTTTATATTAGCAACAGGGAGGGCTTCTGTTCAATAGCAGGGTATTAGAAGTTTTTGAGGGACCAAATTTCTACACAGATTTTTGACTGCATGGAGAGTTGAAGTCCTAACCTCCTGTGTTATTCCCCAGTCAGCTGCATAAGGAGTGCTTGTTTATTTGTGATACTAAGTCATTTTATTTTTATAAAATATTTTATTAAAGAAATCTGAATTTAATTCAGAAACTTTAAATTTTTTTTTTTTTTTGTCTTTTTGAGACAAGGTCTCCCTGTAGCTGCAGCTGGCCTGGATTCACTAATGGAGACCAGGCTGGCCTCGAAGTCACAGAGATCCACCTGCCTCTGCCTCCTGAGTGCTGGGATTAAAGGTGTGTGCCACCACACCTGGCAGAAACTTTAATTTTTAATCAAAATGCTATTTGCATCAATAATTCTTTTTTAAAAATTACTTATTTTTATGTGTACGAGTATATTTTGCCTGCATGTACGTAGGTGCACCCATGTCATACAGTGCCTGTGGAGGTTAGAAGAGGGCATCAGATTCTCTGGAACTAGAGTTACAGACGGTATGTAACGGTCATGTGGGTGTTGGGAACTAAATCTTGAGTCCTTTGTAAGAGCAGCCAGTGCTCTTAACTGCTGAGGCAACTCTGAAGCCCTGCATTAATAATCCTTTTCTTGCTTGTTTGGGGTTTTTTTTGAGACACAGTCTTTCTGTATGTTCCCAGTCGGCCTGGAACTTACTATAGGCAAAGCTGGCCTCGATCTCATTAATGTCAAAAAATATATTAGCATGCTGTCTGACAAAAACAAGACAAAACAAAACAGAAAAACCCCAAAAGCCTAAAACCAACTGCTGTTCTCTCAAAATCTAGTCAGGGCTTTGCACACAGGAAATGTGGAGATTTAGCAATGCTCTCTCCCTAAGTACCCGCCTTGGTATAGCAGAAATGAATTCAGGCTGGGTTTCCTGGAAGACAGAGGAAGTGTGTTATTACAGATGAGTAGCTGGTAGCAGTCTTCCCATCAGAAAATTCCACCAGCACTATTCAGGTTGTTTTAAGCACCTCGTGGCAGGCTTTAATGCCAATTTAATGCCAGCTAAAGGGCTTTTTAAGGAAAGACTACCCTGGGAGCGTCCATAGTTAGGACTTGATGTGGTGGACAACCGAGAGCATTCTGGAAAATAGGGTACTGCTTCCATGTCAGCTATCATAAAGCCAAAGATGGATAAGTGGAGTCAGAGGAGGGCCCCAGAGTAGTGTTGGATGCATGGTTTGACTTCATGCCTGGTCCCCTCTACCATTCTAGAGCTCAAAACCAGTAAATACAGATTATCTGCAAAAAATGAAAATGAGATAATTATGCCTAGAATCAGGGCCAGTGAGATGGCTCAATGGATAAAAGTGCTGCACCATGAGCCTGACCATCTGAGTTTGGTCCTTGGAACCCACAGTAGAAGCAGTTGTCCTTTGACCTCCATATGTACAGGGTTACACATGTATATCTGCACTTAATCTTTCTCTCACATATACACTAATGTCAAATAAAATAAAAATTTAAGAGTATCCTAGTTTAAACAATTTAAAAAATTAGGATGTACACTTCAGGGGCAATGCAGAGAATAGCTCTGCAGCATGGATTTTTTTTTTTTTTTTTTTTTTTTTTTTTTTTTTTGTCTTTTTGAGACAGGGTCTCCCAGTAGCCCCAGCTGGCCTGGAACTCACTATGTAGACCAGGCTGGCCTTGAACTCACAGAGATCCACCTGCCTCTGCCTCCCAAGTGTTGGGATTAAAGGTATGTGCCACCACGCCCAGCATAGCATGGATTTTTTTAACTAGAAAATTTCAATTATGTTTTTGTCTGCCTTGTTATCTCTGGGGGTCCTGTGGTAATAACATGACCATGCTAAATCAGTGATGTGCTATATGCAGATAGCAGGCACTATTCCTCAGTCAGTTGTGTATATGATTACCTCATTTAATGCATGTATTCTAAGTAGGCGCTATTATCTACCCCATTTTGCAGGAGAGGAACTGAAGAACAGAACCCTTCAGTGTCTCATCAATGTCTCAAACCTAGGCAGTGGCCCAGAGGCAAATTTTACAAGAAAACAAAACAACAACTGTAGTGAGATTTGCTAAACTTTATTGAAACTTAAGTTTTCTAGTAATAAAGCATTCTTACCTCTGGCTTGCTGAGGCTAGATGAAACCAAGGAGCCAGATCCCACATCCAAATCCCACTGCTTTTTCCCATGATTCTCAGCATCCAAGGCAGCAATTCGTCCATCTAGAGTACTGATAATTACTAAGGATCTGTAAATCAAGAACGAATAGGAGAAAATTGGAAAGCTACTCAAGACACTGTACACTGAAGAAAACAAGTCCCTCTCAGGCCTATGGTAAGAAGGACGAAGAGAGGCCACCACCGATCGACACTTAATGGTCTTGCCAGCACAACCTGTCTTTAGAGCAACACAATTTCAATATGCCCTTTATCTGTTTAAGTATTTTATAAAAAGCCCCAAATTCCTAGATCTTGCCTCCTTCTACACCCTAGTTACCAGAAGAATCTCAAGTTCCTTGGCTCTGTCCTGTCCTCCCACCTCTCCCCATCTCTGGAGAGGCAATCCTTTGCAACATACTCTGCCCCAAACATTCCTGTGTATGTAATGCATGCACAGGGTGTGTGGGGTTTGGAGGTCAAAGTCTGATACCTTTCTAAGCCTCAATCACTTTCCACCTTATTAAGACAGGGTCTCCCATCGAACTGCAGCTCATCAACTAGCTAGACTGGCTAGTCAGTGAACCCCAGGGAGAGTCCTGTCTCGACTTCCACAGTGCTGGGATTCCAGGAGCGTACCTCTACACCCAGATTTTGGGTGGGTTCTAGGAATCTGAACTCTAGTCCTTGTGTTTGTGTCATAAGTACTTTATCAGCTAAGCCATCTCCCCAGCCCCTCCCTAAACGTTCACTTGTTCACTTTGCTTCTTGCTCTCACGCTAAGTTTCCCTAAGACATGGCTTCCCCATTGAATAAAGAGCATTTTCTCCCATAACCCTTGCTCATCAGGCTTTCATCTCATTGCTACTCCTCAGTCATTTTCTTCCTCTTCTTCCTTAAAATCCTTAGGATCACACTGATCCATCAACCATCTCTCCTATTGGGCGTATGCTGACATTTACTCAGTTCTTAGCCACCAACTTTATTCCTTAAGGTCAGCTGCTGGTGACTGTCGTTACCTCATATACTACTTGTGACTCAGTCCTTTGGGTTTTCATTGTGTCTGCCTTGTCTCAGCCTCTCATGTCAGACCTTGGACTTTGTCGTTACCAAATTTCGAACTCTCACCCCAGCCACCAACCCTGCTCTTTCTGGCTCACTTCCTCTTTGCTGACTCCAGCAAACCTCTGATCCCACCAGAAGATATGAGCCGTGGCTCCCACGTCCCTCACTGCCACCTTGCCTTCGCCCGCTTTCTTATCTAGTTTAAATTCTGGAGTCCTTCATCTTAAGGACACCCTCCACATCCTCAACTCCTCATTCCCTCTCTTATTTGCCGTGTTTAACTTCTAGAATTGCAATTCTGGCTAAATCTAGCTTTCTCCATGGTCTCATCCCTACATCTGAGCAGTGTGAAGAAAAAGGTAACTGTGCTGACTGATCTGACTTTAGCTCACGACCACTAACTTTGGTTTTATTTATTTATTTTATTTATTTACTTATTTTTAATTTTATCTTTTTGAAGAAGGGTCTCCCTGTAGCATCAGCTGTCCTGGAACTCACTATGTAGACCAGGCTGGCCTTGAACTCATAGAGATCTGCCTGCCTCTGCCTCCCAAGTGCTGGGATTAAAGGCGTGCCCACACCCAGCCTATTTATTTATTTTTATTATATGTGTATGAGTGTTTTACCTGCACACATATAAGTGTACCATCTGCATACAATGCCTGTAGAGGTCAGAAGAAGGTGTTGAATCCCTTGGAAGTAGAGTTACAGAAGGCTGCTAGCGGCCATGTGGGTGCTAGGAAATGAACCCAGATCCTTTATATGAGCTGTCAGTGCTTTTAACGCTGAGCCACCTCTCTAGCCCCATCTTTCTTCTCTCTTAAAACAGCTCTACCTATGAGTAAATGTTAGGTGCTCTCATCCAGTCTCACAGCTTTAAATACATCTCTGTGCTGGCAAATCCCAAATTTGTATTTTAGTTCTAAGCTCACTCCTGAGGTATGGACATACATGTTTGTCTACCATATTGAGATAATGTAACAGGCTTCTTCACATACCAAAGTTCACATATGCAAAATGAATTTTTCCTTGAGAATCCTGGATTCTTCAAATATTTCGTGTATGGCTTCCCTCAGGTTTTGGGAGCTACTATTGCTCTACCTGGAATGTATACCCCATACACAGGGCAGTCTCTCTATAAACTACATATTGGATGAGGAATGAGTTGAACAGTGGTTCTAGGAATTCATTAGGTTCATCTGCCTGCTTTAAAGACCATGGAAAGGCCAGTGAGGTAGCTCAGCTAGGAAAGACACTTGCTGCCAAGCCTGAGACTCCTGTTTAATTCTTGGAACCCATATGATATACAGGAGGAAAGTCAAGTCCAGAAGGTTGTCCTCTGACCTTCATAAGTGTGGACACATGCAAACACATACAATAAGTAAGTGTAATTCAAAACTTAAAGACTATGTAAATTCCAAATATATATATATATATATATATATATTGGGTTCCTAGTTAGGATTATAAGGTACAACTTTATCCTTTCTATTGCACTTAACGTACCAAGTAAAGCCATTAATTAACCAAGAAAATAAGTTCATAAAATCCATTTGAAACCTTTCAGAGAATAATCTGTGAGGTGTGGCAGTAAACCCTGTCATCCCAGTACTCAGAAGGATCTCCAGCAGGCTAGCCTGGGCGACCCAAGTTCAAGGTCAGCCTGGGATACATAGTGAAGCCCTGTCTCATAAACAAAAACAAAACAAAATACAACACAAAAATTTTTCTAAACTATGCACTAATTTTCTCATTTTAATTTTTTAAAAAATTTAATTACTTATTTTTATTTTATGTGTATGAGTGTTTTGCCTGCACATATGTAAGTGTACCTGTGAGTCAAATGTCCATGGAGGTCAGAAGAGGGAGTTGGATCCCCTGGAACTGGAGTTACTGACAGTTGTTAACCATTGTGTGAGTGCTGGGAACTGAACTGAACCCTGGTCCTCTGCAAGAGCAGCCAGTGCTCTTAACCTCTGAGCTACCTCTCCAGCCCTCTCATTCTGAATTTTTAAGTGGTAACTTTTAGTCTAATTTATGAAATCTAATTTTAGATAACAAACCAAAGAAAAGGAACAGTCCAACTCCATTCTCTAAACCTTCTGCCTGCTGCCCAGGCTGGTCTAGAACTCCTGAGGTCAACAGATCCTCACCCCTCAGCCTCCTGACTGCTGGAATGACAGGTATATACTACCATGCCTGGATGCTGTCCTACTTTCTAAACAAATGTAATGGGAGGAGACTAATTTAAGAAATAGTTTATAATGAAGGGTATAAAATTTATAACTTTCTGGGTGTGGTGGTACATGTCTTTAATCCTAGCACTTGGGAGGAAGAGGCAGGTGGATCTCTGAATTCCAGGCCAGCTGGGGCTACAGGGAGATATTGTCACAAACAAACACACTAACAAAATTATAACATATATACCACTTTATAAATAAAAATAATGGAATCTAATTTAGTTGAGATCAAGAGTTAATTAAGAGCCAAGTTAATGCACTCCAAGTTAACATAGAAAGTCTAATTCTTTTCTGTTCAGTTCAGTAATCATTAACCTCAAATAATGGCTGAATAACAAAACAACAAAACTTCAACTGAAACAAATCTTAGTATAAATAAGCTATGCTAGCTCATGAAAACTTATGGAGATGACAGAACACTTTAGACACCATTTTTAAAAATTCATAACCAACACTGTTTATTAACATTCTGGTGTTTCTTAAATTCCGAGCTAACACTGTCGCTAATCATTATTACCTACTTAAAACAACCAAAAGGCTCTACTTTTTCTGAGGACGCGGCCAGTCTTTGTGAGAAGTACATTCAGAAAATTACAACATTCTACCTCCCACAATCAAAGGGAGGAAAAAGTCAATAAAATGTACATATAACTGTCATGTGTGCATAAGAATGTATGCTTGATAATCTGAAGTCTAATATTTCACTATTCTTTAACTGAGTCAAATATATACTTTTTGGCTCATCTATTCTGCTTTAATTTTTTTTTTTTTTTGAGAAATGTACTACTCCTCTATGGTGCTTGGTATGCATGTCACTAAACTTTAAATTTCTTTTATATCTGACAGCTTATCATTTTCTAGGATACATAAGACATTGTTCTTAAACCAAGAATAACATTTAAATTATGTACTACCTAAGAAAATACTTTCATTACTATATTTTAAAAAGCATATACAAATTCAAGCACTATTTCAAAATACAAACATGTGGACAGAAACATAAATACCTTTTTTTTCCTATTACATGTGTATAGGTGTTTTGCCTGCATGTATGTAAGTGCACCCGGTCATGCAATGCCTACAGAGGCCAGAAGAGGGTGTAGGATCCCCTGGAACTAGAGTTACAGACAGTTGTTAGCCACTATGTGGGTGCTGGGAATCTAACCCAGGTCTTCTGGAAGAACAGCAGGTGTTCTCAACACTGAGTCATCTTCCTAGCCCCAATATGTCAATGTCTTAACTGGTATTGATACTTAAATGTAAACTGGTTCACAGATTTGATCGGGGAACGCTTTATTAGTACAACTCCTCTTAATGTAAATAACAGCAGGTTCCCTTACAAGTTCTGCCAACTATTAATAAAGGAACCTGCAAAATCCTCTTCCCTCTTGTGTTACAGGCTACAGTGGATGATAAGTGGGCAGTTCCATACTAGGCATGTTCTCTGTGGCTCCTTCCTACAGCATGTGTCCTGAGGGAGAGATCCCTGGTGCTGAAGCTGGAATTGAGCAGCAGCATGGGGACAGATGTGTAGCTCTGCAGACCACTAATCACAGTGAGAGATGCTCACCAGCACAGATTGAGAAAGCAGCAAGGTGACAGATACTGTGAAAAAACAGCTTAGGTTGAGTGGATAAGGAAAGACAGCGATTACACAGGCATCAGAGCACAGGTGAAAAGAGGGTGAATGTAAGGCTATTTGTCTCCCTGTGCATGCCTTAATTTGAAAAAGATGAAAAACACTTAATTTATTCAAGAATCAAAGAAACCAAAGGTGTGGCCTGCAAGTCAGACCTGGTGCACACCCTATGGCTCTGCCTTTATTCTCTCAGAGTTCACTCAACTTGGTTTTTAATCATTTTTTCATTTATATACTTATGTGTTTTACATGTGTATGTGTGTGGTGGGTACATGGGTGGGTAAAGTTGACATCAGATGTTTTCTTCAATGGATTTCTACTTTAAAGAACCTTAAACTTTATTTATTAGTCTTATTTTATGCATATGAATGTATTGCCTGCATATATGTAAGTGGATGCATGTCATACAATGCCCAAGGAGGTCAAAAGAGGGTGTCAGATCCCCTGGAACTGGAGTTACGGATGGCTGTTAGCTGCCATGTGGGCACTGGGAACTGAACCTGTGTCCTCTTCAAGAGTAGCCAGTGCTCTTAATCACTGAGTCATCTTTCCAGTCCCCTATTTTAAAGAACTTTTAAACAAGATTTATTTTTATTTATTTATGTGTGTATGTGTCTGTGCCACATATGTGTGGGCACACGTACCGGAAGAGGCCAGAAAGTATTGGCTCGTCTAGAGCTGGAGTTACAGGCAGTTGTGAGTTGCCAGAGGTAGGTGGAAGGAAGACAATTCAAATCCTCTTGAAGAACAGGAAGTGCTCTCCAAGGCAGAGCCACCTCTGTAACCTCTCTACATTATTGAGGCAGGATTTCTTATGGAACCAAGAGCTTACCAATTCCCTCTAGTCTAGTTAACCAGCTTGCTGGGAGTGGGGGGAAGGGGAGGAGGGAAGGTTCTGGGGATCTGTACTCTTGTCTTCATAACAGAAGGGCAGCAAATGCCTTATCTGGTGAACCATCTCACCAGCCCCTCAACTTGCTTTTTCATCAGTAAAATGTGGCTACTTCATCTAGCTCAATGTAACTCAAAACTGCATGATCATGAAAGCTATCTGGAAGGTCAAGTGTGGTGGTGCAAGCCTTTAATCCCAGGACTCGGAAGGTGGAGGCAGGTGGTTCTCTTTGAGATCAAGGCTAGCCTGGGCTACAGGGAGACTCCGTCTTAAAAAGAAAAAAAAAAAATCACCCTGCGTCTAGAGCTGTTGAAAACAATGAAAGGTTCACAAGACACTGTATCCTAACACTCCAGGTGAGTTTCATGATAAGACCAGTTGTGCAAATTAACTTGCAACAAAGGAGGAAAAATTTATGACATGTTAGGACCTTAGGTAAATTAACTGCTGTTGGAAGTTCTATTTCTTTAACTTAGAAGGGCATCTGTTTGCATGATTCCCCAGCAAGCAATGGCCCAAATCTTCCCAGCTACTCTCAAGGAAGGCTTTCAGGGACCTCCTATCTGCTGGATCCATGTCCCTTATCAAAGGTCTCCACGGAAACTTTGCTTCCTAGAGGACCGGTTTCTTGCAGCCTCTCACCTCTCTGTCTTACAGTTCTCAATCTCTGCTTAGCAAGTATTTCCCCTGGTTGTAATGCGTGCCCTTTCTGTGGAGCCAAAGCCACAGTTTATGTGCAGAAACCAACACCCCCAAACCTATAAGGTGTTTGCGGTTCACCATCCCTTTCACCATAACTATGCATCTTCAGCAGGATCTTCCTGTTATCACAACACATTCAGAAAATTAAACTTCTATCCACAATCTTGTCTTCCTATTCCTCTCTGTGCAGCATGACCATCCATCTTGCCATCTGACATCTAAAGCAGACATCACCTCTGCCTTCCTCTTTTACCGTCCTCTTGGGACATTTAAACCACAGTCATGAACTTTCTTTTTTAAAATTTATTTTTAATATTTTATTTTTATTGTTTTTTATTTTATGTGCATGAGTGTATTGCCTACATGGGTGTAAGTGCACCCATGTCATGCAGTGTCCATGGAGATCAGAAGAGGGTGTCAGATTCCCTGGAACTGAGTTATGGACAGTTGTAAGCTGCCATGTAGGTGCTGGGAATTGAACCTGGTCTTCTGCAAGAGCACCCAGTTCTCTTAACTGCTGAGCCATCTTGCTTGTCCACACTGCCCCACCTTTAAAGGAAATACTTTAAACTATTCAGGATTTCTGGAAAGAAATAACTATAATTCTTATCTAAGGTTTGATATAGTTCTAACTCAAAGCAAAGAGGTTGAAATTTTTGTGGGTTTTTTTTTTTTTAGACAGTATATTATATAGCCCAGGCTGGCCTCAAACATCTTATATAGTAAAGGATGGTCTTGAATTCCCGATTCTCTTTCTCTGCCTCCTGGGATCTGGGTTCAGTTTCTAACACCCACATGGTAGCTAACACCAGTCCTTCACTCCAGTTCTAGGGGATCCTATGCCCTCTTCTGACCCCTGTAGGTACCAGGCACCCATGTAGTGCACTTACATACATGCAGGCAAAACACTCATACACACAAAATAAAAACAAAGTGCTAAAGAAACAAATTGTTTTTATTTACCATTTGTGTGTGTGTGTGCGCGCGCGCGCACGCACATGCCCAGGTACAAACGTGCCAAGGCCATACATGTGGGGGCAAGAGAACAGCTTCGAGTTGGTTCTCTCCTTCCACCTTGTTTTTTGGGGCAAGGACTCGTTTGTTGTTTCTGCTGCACTGTGTACTCCAGGCTAGCTGGTCTGTGAGCTTCTTTCTGGGTGATTCTCCTGTCTCTGTAAATACTGGGATTACAAATGTATGCTACCTTATCAAATTTCTTATAGGAGTTCCAGAGATCAAACTCAGGTTATCAGGTTTTGTAGCAAGTGCTTTTGCTCACAGAGCCATCCCCTGAGCCCTTGACACTTTCTATAGTAAAGGGTTTGATAACCTGACATTTCCATTCTCTTCGCTTTCAGACTACTCTGATGACATGAGATTACCCACTGTAGTCTAGTTCATTCTTTAATCAGTTACCTCTGCCAGAGTTACAGCTTCTCAAAGAAAAGATATTTATCTACTCTCAGTACCTAACAGTGCCTATCTTAATAAAATGAATAAATGTTAATTATGTGAATTAATTACATGATATACAGACATTATCCACATCAAACAAGGAAGTTGAGAAAGATGTGCAGATGTGACTTGCCTAAGAATATTCACCAAATATGTTTAGAGTGGGACTGGGGAGTTCAGGTTTCCTAACTCTATTACTCAGTCAATTCTTTTTTTGTCTTTTTTTGAGACAGGGTCTCCCTGTAGTCCCAGCTGTCTTGGAATTCACTATGTAGACCAGGCTGGCCTCGAACTCACAAAGATCCGCCTGCCTCTGCCTCCCAAGTGCTGGGACTAAAGGCATGCGCCACCACGCCTGGCTATTATTCAGTCAATTCTAAGTCTGCCAAGTGGCAACTATTATATTACTACAATATGCAGTGGGTTTTGCTTCCAGAAATGTCATCAAGATATCGTCTTGTAACTGCTCTGATCATGTCCTCAATTTAGCAGAAATGACTTTATGCCACAGTGAATACATGATTTTTAAAGAACTGTTTGCCCTGACGTGTCACTTAGAACACCTGTGTCCTGACAGTTAAGTTTACTGGATGTTGGTAAGTATACAGTGAATTCCTTCATAAGCTCATTTTCAAAGGAGCCTTATCTTCTGCACAAATTTCCCAGCAGGTAACAAGACAGCACTGTTTGGATTGAATAACTGACATATTAACAACTGCTTGCTTTAATATTTCCTATTTCTTTTCTTCTGGGGAAAATACTTCACAAAGCTGAAAATGTGGTTTGACCAAATCTATTTCTTTCTTTCTTTTTTTTAATGGAGCCAAGAATCCTCCATACAAACATATGCTCTCAATAAAAGAAGCTTATGTTCTCATACAAAAACAAACTAGTACTGACTGTACTTTACTTCCTAGTCCTCACCTGCTAAGTAAACTTTTAAATCATATCTCCTGTATTTAAACTTGTCACAAGACTAGCCAGGCACCAAGTCAAAACAATAACACCCAACACTACCAATTATGCTTGATCACTTTGACCTATTGACTAGACCTTGAAAAAGCATAAGTTAATTTACAGGTAACATGACAGTAACAGCTATCCTTTTCTTTCAGATAATTTTTCAGGCTGGACATGGTAGCATATTCCTGTAATCCTAGCACTAGGGAGGCTGAGCCTGGAGGATCATCAATATGAAGCCAGCCTGGGCTACATAATAATACCCTGTCTTTAAAAAACAAAACAAATAAACAAACAAAAAAACAACTCAGAATTTAGGTAGTAGAGGCAGAGGATCAGGAGTTAAAGGCCAGCCTGGGCTACATAAGACTGTCTCAAAAACAACAACAAAACCCCACTTCTATATTATTTTGTGAAACAATTTTAATCAAAACAGTCGCAAATAGAACAAGGTTTTAAAAAACTACATATTTAGCTGGGCGTGGTGGCACATGCCTTTAATCCTAGCACTTGGGAGGCAGAGGCAGGCGGATCTCTGTGAGTTCAAGGCCAGCCTGGTCTACATAGTGAGTTCCAGGACAGCTGGGGCTACAGGGAGACCCTGTCTCAAAAAGACCAAAAAAAAAAAAAAACACCAAAAAAACAACAACAACAAAAAAAACCCACAACTACATATTTAATCTCCTCCCCTCACATTTAGCTCTGTACCTTATAATTTCTCCTCTACCATTTGTTGTTGTCTAGTTTGTGTGTATGTGTGTGTGTGTGTGTTTCTATTTTGTTTTAGGTGTTGGAGATTAAATCCTGGGCCTCACTCACACTAAGCACATGTTCTATCACATCTCACAAACCTGTATCTACAGGCCCTCTATGCATTGTAAAATAATTTATAACAAAGAAGCCTAAACAACTCCTCTCATGAAAACAAAAAGTGAAAAAGAAAACGAGCTCCAGGTAACAGGGAATGAAGAGCCATGCCCTCATTATTGCTCACAGCGGCGGACAGACAGGTCCCCTCTGCAAAATGCCTAGGAGCACACACAGCTGAGCTCAAATGCAACTGTAGAGGAGAAAGACATCCATTATTGGCCCAAAGTGCATTTGGCTTGGCTTACAACTTGCTTGGAAAGTTATATCTTCTTTAAAGGTGATTTTCAGTTAACCCCTCCAGTGTCTGGTGTAGGAATCTTGAACCTCAGGCAGTCACATGATGGAGAGTCCGACACTCTATTTGGAGATGCTATGCTATTTAATGGCCCAAAGTAGTTAAAAACAACAAGCAAAACACTATGATGATGTTTGAAAATCTGAGGAAGACCAGATTTCTGTACCTTTGTTTCTTATCAGCTCAGTTTGGGAAAGGACAGAGAGGGAAGAGAAATAAAGAGGAATTAAATCATCTTACATTTGCAAAATGTCTGACATTATTTTACTCAATCCAAAAAATTCTGTTTGCAGGTGCATGGAATATTTAAGCAACAGAAAGAAATGTCAATTTTAGTAATACTTTTGTTAGGAAGTAGAGACCAAGGAAAAGGGAAATATATTTTACAAATGAGTGTGGCAGGCAAGATGAAACTAGCTATTTCCAACTTCTGAGGTTATCAGAAAGTCCTCATTGTGAAGACGTACAACCCACTGCAGGAACCCTAAGCAACACTTTGCAATTTGCTATTTGTGTGGCAATTAGAAAGCTGGTAACATACACTATGGCAGTGTCCATAAAACCTAACAGTTAAGTTGTGATTAAGGCTCTCTTCCAAACCTTCTGTGGTGGCCATACCATTTAAAGTTTAATTAAACAATGCCTAACAAGAGGCTGACAAGACTGCTACTAGAGGGGGCTGGAGACATGGCTCAGAGGTTAAAAGCACATGCTGCTCTTGTATAAGACCCAGGGTTTGTTTCCCAGCACTCAGCTAGGTGGCTCATAACCATGTAACTCCAGCTCCAGGGGAATCCAATACCTTTACCTCCAGCCTCTTGGGAGCACCTGCACTCACGTGCACATATCCACATGCAGACACATACTTATAATTTAGAATAATAAAAATAAACCCCAAAATAATACTGCTACTAGAGAAACAGGTTTACATTTTTGGAAAGAAGAATGCTTATTCTCAGTCACATACTTGAGACCCAGAGCGAACATGCTGAGTGACACCAATGAAATACAAGAAATTCTATCAAGAGAGAAAAAATGTACTGGTAGGGTTCATCTTGCTTCTTAAGCATCAAAAGACAAGGTAAAAAATAATACAGATCTTAATTCCCCACCTCCCTCTGTTTAAGAGTTTTGCACGCACCATAGTTCTTCACAGCTGTTTGTAGTAAACGCTTGGTTAACTCAAATCTGTTCCTCTAATTCTTCTCCTTGAAACAAACAGGATATTGCTCTATTATTATGGAACTGATATTTTCAGATTTTTTACTTTCGTAAAGAGCACTTAGAAAAAACTTTTAGTAAACTTTGCATATTCAACTCCTGTTGACCCAACTCACCCAAGCTTCTCATCTGTTCAAATTACATTAATTTGACACTTATTAGGCAGA
Source organism: Nannospalax galili (assembly GCF_000622305.1). Lineage (NCBI taxonomy): Eukaryota > Metazoa > Chordata > Mammalia > Rodentia > Spalacidae > Nannospalax > Nannospalax galili. Next base: position 45,098 of record NW_008344499.1, on the reverse strand, counting down.
CTTGGCATTTTTTCCCAATCAATTCTGCTTGCCAGGGATCATGCACTTTCTTCCAAGCAAATTTCCTCTATTTTTCACTATTGTTTATAATGGGAAAAAAAGTGCTCTTCTGGATTGACAAGTAGATCTCTCCAACTATGATCCCCTCAGTCTGTAGCCCAGAGCTCACAACAATCCTTCTGCCTTCGTTTCCCAAGATTACAAGCAGGAGCCACCATGCCTGGCTCACCTTCATCTCTTCCTTTAATTTTCAGCCCGTCTGTACAGGCTCCCTCCTCACAGTCGATCAGTGAGGAAAGGAGGGAGTGGGGCAGAAAGGGAGGAATCATGCCCTTTTGCAATCTGTTATCTCTGCAATTTTACTCAAACTATTAAGTGTGCTCACCACCAAGTCTACCTCTTTCCAGACCCTGTCCTATACCTCCAACCTAGTCAGCTGTGCTTCTGTTTCCTCTCCTGGTTCCTCATTCTCTATAAGATAAAGGCATTTCCTGAGGCTTTCTCCTAACTTCAGCTATTGCCTTGACCTCCCTCTTGCCCAGTCACACATTCCCACCTAGCTACCAATCTTTCTCTGATGTCCTGGCCACACCTTTGAGTCATCATGTCCAATCTCAAATGCCATACCTTTTCTTTCCTGTCCCCGCTAAACGGTACCTATGCTGAATTTGCCTCAACTATCTCTCACATCAGTCCTGTTAAATAGCATGTAACACTGAACTGCTATAATACTCTGCTTTTGATAGCCTCACCTCTAGTTTCCACAGACACTGTTGCTAGAGAAATATTTCAGCATAACTTTGATTAGACCTACAATTCAAAATACTCTATATAACATTTCTCAAACTAATATGTATATGAATCATATGGCAATCTTGTTCAAATACAGATGTTGGTTCATTGAGTCTGGGATAGTACCTGATTCTGGAATTCTAACATGTTCCCAAGTAATGATGAATTTAGCAGTCTGTCTCTGTCTCTGTCTCTGTCTCTGTCTCTCTCTACACACACACACACACACACACACACACACACACACAAAGTATACATAGGGACAAAATATTATCTTAATACAATTTACAGTCTCTGTGGCTCTGGCCTCAAGGTCTACATCTGTCAGAACTCCTCCCACTTCTTAAGAAACAACTCATTGTGTCGTAGAATTTTCTTATGCACCTTACCATACCCCACCCACTGAACACCACAGAAACTTTGGGATACCCAGGACACTTAATTTGAACTGCTCTGTTCTTCAATAAGGCCTCCTGTTCCATCCCACTGCTGGACTGCATGCTCCTCCCAGGGGCAGTAAGCACCTGCTGATAGGCATTTTTCTTTCTTTTTTTTAATTATGCATGTATTATGCTCCGATGTTTATAAGTACATCCATGTTGTGCAAGAGGCCAGAAGAGAGTGTCAGATCCCCTAGAACTGGAGTTATGAATGGTTGTTAGCCACCATGTGGGTGCTGGGTTCTGCAAGAACAGTCATGCTTGTAACTTCTGAGCCATCTCTCCAGCTCTCTTTTTTTTGTGTGTGTGTGTGTGTGTGTGTGTGTGTGTGTAGGGTTAAAGGCGTGCACCACCAAGCCCAGCTTATTCCTTTTTTGAAAAAAAAAAAAAGAGTCATGCTCGTGTGCTTGTGACTGCAGGTACCCATGGAGGTCAGAGGCATTGGATCCTTTGGAACAGAGCTATAGGTGGTTGTGAGCAATTGGAAGTGGGTGCTGAGAACTGAACTGTCCTCTGCAAGAGCAATAGGTTTTTTTTTTTGTTGTTGTTGTTGTTGTTTTATTACTGAGCCATCTCTCTGGCCCCCATAGGTGTGCATTCTAAGAAAAACATCTTATTCTATGTAATTTACTTTGAGCAGCTGCTTTGCTCTTCCAGGAGAGCTGAAGCCTCAGCAAATCTAAGAAAATTTCATTATCCATCTGCTACTTAAAACTTTAAAAATATAAACATTCAAACGGTGTACAGAGAGTTTTAATACTTTGCCTATTTATAAAATAGTCTCCAAGTAAATGTATCAAGGTTCTGATACTTAATTGAAAATTAAATCTAACTTGTTATGATTTAGTAATTACCATGTTATAAGCTTAATACTTTCTACCCCAGATCTGGCCCTTCCTGGCTTAATCTGGCTAATGCTCCTTTTATCATTCCATTTGCTAGTGTCATCACTTTCCAGGTGTGTTGACTGGCTGTCTTCAAATGACTTTATCATTAGCATATTTTACATTTCATGACGACTCAACTGAAATAAACTATATTTTGTTTATATGGTAAACCCTGTAAATATCAACGAATTGCCAGTATACAAGAATCTAGCCACAGCCCTTAAACTTCAATGTGTCCAAGAACTGTTCCTGAGTGCTTCTTAAACCTTCGGATTCAGGGTTCTTACCCAGAAAACATCTGGATGAGTAAAATTGGGGCGGAGCCTAGAAAACTACCCATTTAACCGGCATCCCGAAGCAATTCTGATGCAGGTGTTCTCACAGACCTCAATTAGAGAAACAGAGATCACAACCTCATCGGGTACACAGTGGGCTTGTATTGAAGGAAAAAACGTAGACATCTGTTTACAAAGTCCTTTCTCAAAACAGTTATCGTATCAATCTCGAGATAGGACTTTTCACATATGGAAACGAGGAAGGGAGAGGGTACCGGGAGGACAGATAAACGCGAAAACAATGAAAGAGGGAATGTGACATTGCTTTCTAAGCTCTGCGCTCGGTTCTCCAAGCATCCTCCACCTTCTTTTGAGGATGCTGCAACAGCCCTACGGCCAAGGACCAGGCGGGCGCTCGGAGCCGGAGGACAGGAAGATGTCGCAGCTGTTTGCTTGCCCGCAGGTCGCTCACTGGCTGCCGGGCCAGGGGGACCCCGACCCTCCTCGGTTCTCGAGCACCACCGTGCGTCCCGGGTCCGCAGCCCTCACCTGCCGCGAGGCCGCAGCTCCGCGTCGTCGTCGGGCTCCGGTTCCCCCGCTGCGGCTGGCAGCGCCTCGGCGTCCTCCACGGTCACTTCAGCCGTAGCCACGGCGCCCGCCGC
>NW_008344499.1:26226-41898 GCF_000622305.1 Nannospalax galili | reverse complement strand
TCCATCAGCGGTCTGCCCCGCGCGCGGGCATGGAGACCCGGCAGCCGGCGCCTGCCTGTCCCGCCGCTCCGAGCCTCGCACGCTCCGCCGGCCCCGCCGCCTCCCGAATCGCCGCCACGGCCAGCCGCGCTCCCCAGCCACGTCTCAGCCCGGCCCCAGCCACAGCCACCTGAGTGACAGCCTCGCGCGGACATCGCCCATTGAGCGAACGTCCCGAGGCTCCTCTCTTCGATTGGCCGCCAACCCTGCCACTCTGAGCCGGCGGACTGTTCCTCAAGTGTCAACATCACGTCTACCAATCAAGTCGTAGTAGCGTTCGTGGAAGCCAGGCCCTTTTCCGGATGCGAGGGCCAATGAGAAATGCCCCTCCCCAGAGTCTTCTCACCTGATTGGTAGGCCCTCCCAGCTCCCGGACTACTTTTACTGGAACAGATTGGTCGGCCCTGTAGTTGGCCTCGCCCCTCAACGTGAGGCGCTGGAGAAGGCTTGAAGATCATTGGTGCAGGTGCACGCCCCTCAAAGAGCTGCGATCACTGCTTCTTCATTGGTTGGAAGCAGCACTTAATACGTGGCCGATTCTGACTGCGAAGAGGACGGTCCCCAGTGAGGGAGAGAGTGGGAGGCGAGTCCCAGGTGGCCGGGAGGTGGCCGATCTTAAAGGGACTGCTGCTTCGGCTCTCCCAAAGCAGAGTCATTTTGGAAAGGGGCTGGGGGAGTGATCACACAAGCCCTGTGGCTCTAGAGGTGGACTGAAGAGGAAGGAGGGGTTACAGACGTGGTCCAGTTAGTGGCTGGGGCCGTACTGAGAATTACAGCTTGCTAGACTGACAGAGACTAGATGACTCCGTGCCTCCTACCTTGTTATAAAGAGGAAGGAGTCGTAGCCAGGTACACTTCAATATTTGGTCTAACGTCACATAGCTAGTTAGTCACAGAAATGTGACTTTAATTTGAGTCACCGGATTGGTCTGGCGTGCTTTACACCATTCCACAGCACTCTGCCTAAAAAGAGAGAAACCGCAGACAGCCAAAGGTTTGAATGTTCAGCAAAGGCATCTAAAACTTTCTTAAAGCAATTAAGACCCTGAAGATTTCTGAGTGGGTGAATGGAACGTAAAGTTGCATCCTTCCACAGTGTATTCAGAACAGCAACAAAGATGAGACTGGCCAAAACGCTGTGATGACTTTTTAAGATGTTGGAAGTTCAGAGTGGTTAGTGAGTATGTACCACGTGTCTGTTGAATGAATAAATAAGCACCCAGCAAGAGAAGCAAAAGAAACAAGTGGAAAGAGATTCCAGTTACGGATGGAAGGAATTGATTAGCGAAGTGAGATCCGAGAGTTATTTTGAGGACACAAGGACAGATCTGCATTCATGCTGAATGCAGAGATTAGGAGTCATCCCTAGAGAATAAATTATTTCGGAATATAGAGAAGATAGGTAAGAGAGCTCAAAGCAGTTGATTAATCAAACAACCAAACAAACCCTGAAGAGATTCTGCCTAAGTGAAGGATTGTAATAAATGATTCGAGGAAGTTGTCAGAAAATGAACAGAATATGAAAAATGATTAAGTACTTGCAATGGCCCATTTCAAATTAGTCGGCGCATATATGTTAGAGGACATGGTCTTTGTGGTTTTGTAAGTTTTTTGAAAAAAGATTATGGCATGAACAAGGCTTTCAATTCATGCTAATGAATTGGGAATCTGCTTGCTACCTGTAAATGAAGTTTTGTTCACATATTGATTTGTTTAGAAGTCAGGAGGTATCTCATAGCCACCTGCATGCAGTTGTAGTCCTTGCTCTCCAGAAGCTCAATGTCTATCATGCTAGAAAGACGGACATTAGTGACCATGAATATGCTTATTTATTTATAAAAACAAAGATAAGTGCTCTGATGGACGAGGTACAGGAAGAACACAGTGATGGAAAAGGCCAAGAAGGATCATTTCCTTTATACCTGGGAAAATAACAAGCAAATATTTACATTTTGGAAAAAGAAAACAGTCCTGACTCTAGAGTCAGCTGACTCAGATATTAAAGGAGAGAAAAGAGATCCTGCTCTTTTTAGGTCATTATAGCAAGTCCTGGTGAGTAGGTAGGAGCTCTAAGCCAGGGTCTGAAGTGTCTTGGGGAAGTGAAGGAAAGGGGGGAGTAGACATGACAACTGGTCAGTCAGGCCAGGCCAGGCCAGGAAGCTGGCACTTGGGTATCCAGAGCCAGGACTGCCCAGAACAGTTAAGATTCTAAAAGTGGACTTGGTCTAGAAGGTCTGCAAGGCAGAGCTAGGATTTAGAAACTGCAAACTGAATCTGTTAAGACAGAATCTGAATCTGGTTGTAAATAACAAGAGCCTTTCATATAATGGCTAAGTAAGGGGTTTATTTTTCTCAATGACCCAACAGCTCTACAGGTTTGTTTTTCTGCCCTTCCTGTATGACATCCTGCTTGTCACCACACAATCTCAGGATGGCAACTGCAGCACCACTTCTTTATTTCAGGTAAGGTAAGAGGAAAGGACAACAGCATATAGCCACCTGAATGTTCCCTTATCAAAGAGCAGAAACCCCACTAGGGTTTCTTTTATACCTGGGAAAATAACAAGCAAACATTTCCTACTTGCATTTCACAGATCAGACCATTTCCAATAGCCACCTCAAGCTGCAAGGAAAGTATACTGCCACTTTTGGGGTTCTTTTACTGAGGATGTAGAGGAAATTGTAATCAGTGTCGATGAGTTAATACGTGTACATTGTATAACAACTGTTACAGCATACACTTAGGTGAGTTTCAATAGATATATACACTACAGTATGTATACATACAGATGTATACATACAGCACATTTGGGGTTGGCTAGGTGGATCAGCAGTAAAGCGCCTTCTTGCTCCTGTTTATCTGAGTCTAATCCCTGGGACCCACATGAAAGAAGAAGGGAATAGGTTCCCACAAATTGTCCTCTGACCTCCACAGTGTGCTGCAGCATGGACAGACACACACACACACACACACACACACACACACACACACACACATTCTTTTTAATTAAAAAATTTTTTGAAACGTGTTTTATTTTTATTTTTTAATTAATTAATTTTTATACCCACTTCTCAGATAGCACCCTCCTAGAGCCTCTCTCCCCCCACTAGAGCCCTTATAATAACTCTGATATCCCTGATACTGTCTGCTGTGTTGTCGGCACCCCAGCCATTCCCCACTACTTGCCCTTCTGGTGAATCTAGTCAGCCTATCTAGAGGTCTTTGTTTTAGGAGGGTCAGCTGTTCCTCATCTACGGGTAATCAGGTGTCAATATTCCTTTGGATAAGATTGGGGTCTGCTGTTCATTTTCCCAGTTCTATGCTGGGTTACTATCTGGGAATCTCTTTGGCCACCCTGGCCAACAACTCATGTATGGGGATTGCCTGCATGTATGTGAGTGCACCTGTGTCGTGCATTGCCGCGGAGGTAAGAAGAGGGCTTCGGATTCCCCTGGAACTAGAGTTAAGGCGGTTCATAGCCGCCATTTGGGTGCTGGGAATCAAACCTGGGTCCTCTGCAAGAGCAGTCAGTGCTGTTAACCGCTGAGCCAACTCTTCAGCCCACCCACAAAAACACAATTTTAAAATGTAATACAAATGTTCTTTTAATGATACAGAGCATTCCCATTCCCACCATCCTGAGGTTGTCCTGAGGTACCTTGAGGTCAATTTCTCCTCTCCTCCTCCCAGGTAATCACTGAGTTTTTTTCTGTCATAATAACTAATCCACAATTTCTGGAATCTTTAATAAATTAATCACACAGAAATGCTCTTAGGTCTGGCCTCTCAATGTGTTTTAACTCATGCATGTTGTTTTATGTAGTAATACTTCATTTCTTTCTAAAATTAAGTACTTCTCACCCATTGGTGTACTTTGGGATAGTTCTAGCTACTGGCTGTTACAAATAAAGCTGTTATGAATATTCATATCTCTTTATGCAGATATAGTCTTTGTGTTTCTCTTGAGTAAGGACCCAGATAGAGAAAAACTGTCTCATATGTAGATGTAGAGAGATCTCTCTCTCCTTTTTTTTCTTTTCTTTTTTTTTTTTGGTCTTTTTGAAACAGGGTCTCCCTGTAGCCCCAGCCGGCCTGGAATTCATGTGTAGACCAGGCTGGTCTTAAACTCACAGAGATACATCTGCCTCTGCCTCCCAAGTGCTGGGTCTTCAGGTGTGTGCCACCATGCCCAACATAACTTTCTCTTTTTAATTTTAGTTATTCTATTGTGTGTATAGCATTATCTTGTGGGTTTTTTAATTTTTAAAATTTTTATTTTCTGTATATGAGTGTTCTGCCTGCATCTAGGTAAGTGTACCTGTGTCATGCAATGCCCATGAAGGACAGAAGAGGGTGTTGGATCCTCTGCAACTGAAGTTACAGGCAGTTGTTAGCTGCCATGTGGGTGCTGGGGTTTGAACCCAGATCTTCTGTAATAACAACCAGTGCTCTTAACCCCTGAGCCATCTCTCCAGCCCTTATCTTGTGGTTTTTGACTTGCATTTCCCCATCATGTACTTTGAGTGCCTTTTGGTGTACTTATTCAGCATTGTATATCTTCTGTAAAATTTTCTTTAAAGTGCTCATAAAGGGAAGAAATTTTATGAGTAGAAATCCAGCAGAATTTGCCATCCTACAAAATTCACAACACTGAATTGCTTAGCTATTGGCAAAATAATGCTGTGAAAGAAGCCATCTGTTGATTCAGTGGCTTAAACAACAGAAAGTTACACTCTCACATCCTTCATAGCTGGAGGTTACTCAGCAAGCCAGAGCAAGTTTTCCTTATGATAATGCAGAAACAGAAGAAAGATGAGTAGAAAATTACAGGCTCTTGAAGGGTAGGGCCAGAATGGGAGCATTGGTACGTCCACTCACATTCAGTTGTTCAAGGCAAGAAATATTATGTAGCCCAGCATTAATGAGGCAGGAAAATAGGCTTTTCCTCAAGTGAGAGAAGCTACAGAATTACATGACAGAGGGCATGGAGGAAAAGGGCAACCTACCTCAAGTGCTATGCAAAATTTAGCATGAATTCCTTCAAAGCAACACACACAATGAGATTCCATTCCATATTTGTGCAATTAACTACTTCAAAAAATAGAATATGGAGATCTTTTTTAAAGTTTAAAACCTCATTTAATTTTATGTCTTACAGGGTTTAAACTGAGTACAATATTGTATAACTGTATTAATTCTAAACCTTAAACCTAAAAAATTTACAACCAATTTTGAAAGAGATACATCTTAGCTCTGGAAATTGTTACTGAACATGTTGATGCTGTTGTAATGAAATGCTTCTTCTAATTATATGGTTATTAAATAAATAATAAAAAATAGAATATCAAGTGAAAAGGGGAAGGTAATAGGATACATGCTCAAACTACACAATATACACAATATACTTGCATGAAAATGGCCTTATATAGCCCTGGATAATAAAAAGAAAATACAAAATCAAGTGCTGGTGAAAATGCGAAACAATTAAAACCCCCCTACCTTGCTGATCAGAGTATAACATGTCACAACTAATTTGGAAACAGTTTTATAATTTTTATTGCAGTTAAACACACACTAGGTGACCCAACAATCTCACTCTTAAGTCTTTTTCTAAAAGAACTGAAAATGTATACCTATGCAAAGGCCTTTGTACAAAAGTTTACAGTTGTTTTTTCATAATTATTTGAAACTAGAAGCGCTAAAAATGTCTACCAATTAATGGTTGGATAAGCAAATTGTGGTATATCCATGTGCTGGAGTACTACTCATCGATAAAAAGAAACATGCTGTTGATGCTTGAATGCTATGAATGCATTCCTAGTTGAATGAAGCATATACAGAGAATATGTGTATGATTTCATCTATATAACATCCTGGAAAAGGCAAAACTATAGGGACAAAAGGGATGAGATCAACTGCAGACAGACACAGAAAACCTTTTTCTAACATGGTAAAAATATTCCAAATCTTGTTTGTGGTGGTGATTATGTGAGGATGTAAGTTTGTAAAAACCGATAGAATTATAGACTTTAAAAGGGTGAGTTTTATTGCTATGTAATTCCTTAATAAACCCGAATTAAGTCAAGCAAACAAAGAACCACATAGACTTTCTCTCTTCCACTCTGCCTCACAGAAGGCAGGAAGATGTCTCAGTGGGTGAAGGTGTTGGCCTCCAGGCCTGCTGACCCAAGTTCCTGTCCCAGAATCCACATAATCGAAGGATAAAACTGATTCCCTCAACTTGTCTTCTGATTTCCACACACACAAGTCCTTCACTGCCCCTCCCCCAATAAATAAATGTTTAGAAGAAGAGAGAAAGAAACAAAGAGGGATGGAGAGATGGCTCAGCAGTTAAGAGCACTGGCTGCTCCTACACAGGACCCAGGTTTGATTCTCAGCACCCACATGGTGGCTCACAACTGTCTGTAACTCCAGTTCCAGGGGAACTCAACACCTTCTTCTGACCTCCCTGGGCATCGTACGACACGGGTGCACTTACACAACTGCAGTCAATACACTCATAAAATAAAAATAAAATTTTAAAAGAAAGAAAAATTCAGGAGGATATGAAAGCTGAGACTTTTGTTTGAAAATAAAAATTTCAAAGACTCTTAATTATTGGGCTGGAGAGATGGCTTAGCAATTAAGAGCACTGCCTGTTCTTACAGAAGACCTGGGTTCGGTTTCCAGCTAACAACCACTGGTAAATGCAATTCCAGAGAATCTGAAGCCCTCTTTTGGCCTCCATGCCATTGCATGCATGTGGTACACTTACAATACATGTAGGCAGAACACTTATACACATAAAATTAAGTAAATAAAGAGACTAGGTGACAAGACAAAATTAGATGTGACTTGGTTTGATGTGACATGTAAATAAATCCGGATGCACAGCTTAAGTATGAGAAGTCATTTGGATGACGAGGATAGGAAGAATAGTTCAGGAGGCAGAGATTAGGTAGGACAGAGTTCCTAACAATAGGCCTGCTTCAGGGGACACGTGAAGTGCGACTCTTCTTTGAGAAACCCCTACCCATGCCCTTTCGAGTGCACTTACTGTTTGCTTGAGCACTTCTTTCTATTTTTCATAAAACCCCATTTCTACTTCACAGTGGTTATTTCTGAAGTTATTTCCTGTTTTAAAGCCAAGAATCCTAGGTTTGCCTGAGCCTCTAAAAGATTAAGGGAATGCCTCTCTGGGGGTGAGAGAATGGAACTGTGCCTCTGACCCTTTGCCACAGAAAATAGAAGAATAATTGGTAATTAGCAACTCTTGAATTTACACAGTGTAATCCAGTCCTGACCCAAAAGGATGATCTATTCTTCTTCTAAAGCTCTTTAAAGGGGAGAGTTACAGGTATATATATATATATATACATATATTTTTTTTTTATATGTAGCAATAAATGCCAACATATGTGCCCATATGCATAAAACATGTCCATTTGTACATGTTCTTTCTCCAAGAATGCAAATTTAGTCTCTGAAGTGTTTCGTAGACTGAACTTTTCTATAGAAAAAGCACGTTTCCCTACCTGATTTACAGATTGTAGAGCAGCCTATCTCTTGCCAAGCTTTGCATTATGCATACAAATAGCAGTGTCTTTTGTTCAACCTTCTTCATAATCAAACCCTAGGAAAGTTTACACCTTAACAATTTTAATTGTACAGTGCCTCATACACCTAGGCTGTTTTGCTTCCCTTTTCTTTTCACAAGGTCAGGGGGCCAGCCTGAACCTGGAAAAATCTTGGAGAACATTTTTTGAGATAACAGGCTTGAGTCTGAAGTGAAAAGGCCAATTCCATCTCCAGAGTCAGCATCTCAGTAAACTCAAACAGCACATGACAATTTAAGTATTGAATTCTGAGGCTCTGTAAACCAACGTAAAATAAAGAAAAAAACAAAAGAAAAAAGAAAATTTTTTTGACAATCATTCTATATAAAGACAATAAAATTATACAGTAAAATTATGGAATTACTAAATAAACTTTTCCCTACGTATAACATTTACTGGAAGTTCTAATACATAAGGCTTGACAACAGCGTATCCACAAACACTAGAAATTGTTTTGTATTCTACACTTAGATACGGGCAGAACTTATCGCAGTTTATAATTTAAGCAGTCCAATTAAAGGGCCAGTCATCCTTTTTAATAATAGAAATATCTAATTTAGTATCAACAAAACATTTATCATGAATTTTAAAATATGAGGTTGTTGTGCTTGTAGCATCATAGCCCAATTAACAGAAATGGAATTAGTACTTTTAAATCCTTCAATTCTATTTTGGGAAGATGATCCAATATTAACTGAGCAAGTTTAGCATCTATAGTAATAGAATATGAATTATTAGTGTGGGGACTTGGTGATAGAAAAGAATTCAACAGTCAGGAAAAGTAAAGACCGTTTGGGCATGGTGATAAGAAATGGAAACCTAATAGTTCTGGGAAACAGAAACCTAGCCCTGCAGAGATAGGAAACTGGCAGTTCTGGGAAATTGAAACTTAAAATGCTAATTAAGTCCTGTGGTCATGACCAATCAAACCCTGGGGTGGAATCAGGGAGGGACACTCAATGCTCACAAATGTATATAAACACCTGCCTGCTGCTTAATAAATGAGATCCTGCAAGACAGACTCCCTGCCTCCTTGGTGGTGCCTCGGGAATGGAGGGTTGGGACGGCAGCACACTCGCCTCTCCTCGGCCCCCATCATGCTGCTTGCGGGGAAAGGGACCCGCAATAAGTAGTAAGTAAAGTTTGAATGTAATCTGCATCAGTTACTTTTGGACTCAAGCAGGTTTATTATAGAGACTACCTGCTAAAACTTCATACATATTGATGGCCTCACCCAAAATACTTTCAAAATGGAGTGCTATGAAATTGTCACTAAATCTATTCTGTTGAAACTCAATGAATAAATGTATATCAGAGCTACCTTAGATTTTTATTTGGACACATTAATAAGTTGTTTACTCAGGTTGAGTGAGAATGAAGTTTGATTTTATGGCGTATGTGACAAAATTCAGAAACACATTAAGACAGACATTTTTATATCAATGAGTTATAGAACCACAAGTCTCTAAAGCAATCAAAGAAAAGTCAGACAGTTACGCTTTAAGATTATAGTTTAATGTTTTTCTACAGCTTAGCAGGATAGCAGATGAGTTACTGAAACTGCATTTGTCCAAATCCTGCCAAAGCTATATAATGTATCAGTTTATGTAAGCAAGAACTGAAATACTCTAGGACTATTAAGAGTAGGATTACCCTGAAGAATTTGAAATAAATTATGTAACTTATAAGTAGGAATATGAAGCACAGGATGAAGCCAATTAATATCCCCTAAAAGCTTCTGAAAGTCATCTATCGTTCTTAAATTTTCTAATCGAATTACGCCAATTGTGGATATATACGCTGTCTCATCAGAGAAAACAAAAAACACAGAAAACAATAGTACCGAAAAGAAAATGCAAAGAGACAACATCATAATACTCTATTTTTAATCTGTCCATGACATTGCAGCATAGGAAGTCTATAAGTTACAATAATGGCTGAGGAAAGATCCGCGGCTACATTACACGATTGAGGAAACAGGTGGTTAGTTGCCCCTGATCATTTATGAGGGGCTTTGAGGAAGGCTCTGATAAAGAACTTTCCATCAATATCTTTTTACAGTCTCGAGCCCAATGCATACCATGATGACAGCGGGGACATTTGTCTGGTGGTCGAGATAATACCTTAGGACACTGTCCTTTAAAATCTCCTTTGGTATTACATCCGAAACATTTTACTTTCGATTTTATTGTTCCCCTTTTGAGGTCTTATAGAAGCCGCCAAAGTTTGAGCAAAAAGCTGCAACCTTTGGGTTTCAGAGTGAACATTACGACAGGCTCGAGCGTAGCTCATTACATCACCTGTCTGTTTTATAGGTAAAATACATCTTTGACAATACTCATTTGAATGTTTTAAGCCATAACCTTCACTATTGAGCAACAATTTTAAGCACAGAGCATTCCAAAGCCTTTTAAAGGTGAGCCAAGAATTGTATGGCTCTTGTTCCTGTTAGCATAAGATAAATAATAGCTTGAATATGTGAATCAGGAGAAGCAGCATTCTTTCTAGATTTTAAAGAAGAAAATTTATAATACCATATAATTTATTAAATATATTTTGATGGTTTTATTAATGATCTACTTAGAATTGGGTCAGAGGGATTCAAAGGACACTTTTTGCTCTTTGCCCTCCTGGGTCGATTAGTTCCCAGGGACTATGAAGAATTCCTTTCACATAAGGTGACTATGGACCATATAATGTTACTGTCTTTTGAATTTTAGTAATGTGATCTACATCTATACTTTTATAAGTAGGTGGTCACGAAATACAGCTATAGACATAACAATTTTCAGAGTCAGGTTTAAATTTAGAAGTTTTTGCCAACAATCTCTGCAGAAGCCATAGTTACTCTCGACCTTCATTTAGGTTTCATTTTTACTTTGGGCTTAGTCTTAACCAGTCTCTGTAATTTCTTTCTAATGTATTGAGCCATAACTAAATCCTCATCAGAATCCTCTATTTCATCCGAACTCTGAGGACTTGGAGCCAGACAAGGAGGAGGTAAAGACTCCTTCCTTGCAGGAATATCTAAAGAAGGCTCCGAAAAACTGGCCCTTTGAATTTCCTTAATAGCTTTTCGGATGAGTGCCCACACAGACCAAAAATCAAGCAGTAAAGTTTCTCCGGTCTGAAATGCTTTTTCCATACTTGTTCTAACTTCGTCCCAGACTTCTAAATCTAAAATTCCTGTATCAGGAAACCACAAATTAAACTCTACAACTATTTGCACACAATTATCTATCTGCCTTCTAGAAACTTGTACTGCATTATTACGAAGAATATGATGAATTAAAGAAACAAGAGGAGTAGACTTACCCTGTCCATTATACTTACTTAAACTGCAACTCTAGCCTCAAAACCTCCTCAGGGTACAATGTCGGGGGTCCCTGTTCGGGCGCCAGCTGTCACAGTGCAGTGACCACAAACCAAGCCTGAAGGGCTTGGGGACCCCGATAGATAGAAATCACGATTCAGGAGATACAGAGGCTTGTGTACCAGTGCATGTTTATTATGAACCAAACCAAGCTTATATAGGAATCAGATCTGGAGTAACCAAGGAATAACCAAAGATACAATATGTTGCTATCAAGAATACATTACTTCACCAACCGAAACTCACATGACGTTTACAGTATCCAAGATTCATCTGCATAATATTTATAATATCTTAGATATAAGGTGTACTGTTTGTGATTACTCTTAGCAGCTACCATAATTCATTATTTCTACATAGAAACTAAGCTATCAGTGCCGAGAAACTCCGGTGCCCATAAACTGAAGCAGAACTCCTTAGTTATATTTCCAAGACTGCCAATTAATCAGGGAAGCACAGCCTGTCAACTCAGACCACAGAAGCAGAGAGCAGGGAAACTCCCAAGGTGGAAGCATTCTTTCTCCAATCCTTAAGTCCAGGCAAGCTGCCACAGCCAAATGCAGCAATGGCTGTGCTCATAATAGTAATAGCTCCCAACAATGGGGAAGGGGGATGGAAACATAGATTACAACTTTATTCTCTACTTCTAAATTGTTTTTTACTATCTTCTCAGTGGGTTTAACCTACGTCTTAAAAGTTAAAAATTGTTTGGATTATGAAAGTATTCTACTCGCACTATAGAAATGTGGAAAAACATGGAAAGGCCTCAAGAAAATGCACTACTCACCATACCAACATCCAGCAACAATCTGAATCAGTATTTTGTCAAAATGTCTTTTATTTTAGGGGGTTGTATTAGCTCACACCTGACATTTTTAAAGGGTTCAGACTGCCAACTTGGGAAGTGTTTATGGTATGATGAACAATTCCTTTCCTGCAGAGCTCTGCTATGTGTGTGCATACATGTACCTTCCTTATTTACTCTATACAGTGAGCCATACATGTACCTTTCTTATTTCTTCTGTACAGTGAGCGAGCACTGCTGGCTGATACTTACCCCATGGCCTCTGAAGCATTGCTAATGCTTACCAAATAAAATGCCGATTTCTAAAGGGCAGGAATCCCAGAAGGGACTCTGCTTTTTCTCACAGTGCCCTACATATGAGAAGGTATCCATTCTGTGACATGCAAAGTGAGCAAGCTGGACTGTCCTTGGCCTTTGATGTGTAGTACCCAGGACTAACTCCCCAAGAGGCAGGCACTTGATTGAGAGCCACACTTACAGGTTGTAGGAGAACTTCCTCTGCAGGCTGGTCTGTTTCCTCTGTAACTGGAGGATGTCCTGCTGTAGGCTGCCATAACTCTTCTGCAGTGTCTTCAACTGGTCTGAGACAGGAGGATGATGAGTCATTTCACTGGTCTCTGTATGACTACCATACCACTCAGTCACATATGACACAGGTGGACTCACAAGTCAGAGCACAAAGGATACAGAAGGGAACAGAGAAAGGAAGAGAAAGGCCCTCCCCTACAGTTCCAACACCCATCCATGGAGATGTTCTCACAAGGTCAGAACCTCATAGAAACTGGCACCTTGATTCTGTTCCAAATGTCTATTAAAGACTTTTTTTTAAGTTATTACACTTTATTTAGGTGTGTGCACATGTGTGTGTCACAGTGCATGGGTGGAGAAGACAACTTACTAGAGTCAGTTCTGACCCTGTACCATTTGTGTCCTAGGGATCAAACACAGGCCATCAAGCTTTGTAGCAAGTGTCTTTACCTGCTAAGCCATCTTGGCTGTCTAGTAAATGCCAATTAAATCATATAGGAGCTCTGTAATATACCTGCTTCTTTCTTAACCATCATAATCCTTGATTTATCCCAAAAGGCCACAGGCTCCTTAGTCACTCATCCCTAGCAGATTTACTTTGGTCTGTAAAACACAAATTTCAACACTTGGTCTGATAAGTAGCAAGGTGCGGGACATCCTGCCCTCAGCTGGTCCCCACTATCCTGCTCTTGTTACAACCAAGCTGTAAGTTTCCTGTGGTCACTTAATCACCCTCATGAGGGACACAGCAGCTTTGTCTGAGAAAATGGACCATCTCATCCATGTTGCCCTTGACAACTCTGCTCATAAAAGCCCAGCAAGAAGAGTGGCTGACAGAGGGCAGAGCTGGGATGCCATGAAAGACAGCCACAAAGGCTGCAGAATGGGAGAAAGCAGCAACCAGGGCCGTACACAGCCCTGGGCAGGTGTCAGTGACCCAAAGATTATCCTTATCACCTACAACTGCAAGGATAAGGTTTTCTGAGGGAGAATAAAATGGAATCAAATGAAGAATTACATGAACTACTGATACACACATGGATACATCTCAAAAGCATTCAGGGAGGACAGCTCAGTGGGTGTCTGAGGCCAAGGCAGGAAGACAGGGTTTATCACAAAGGGATCTGGGGCTCGAAAACTGAGGCAGCTTGGAGTGCCAATCTGATGCTATGTGCCGACTGCAGTGATGGTCCAAGGCTAAGTACTTTATAACACAAAGAATAAATTTAATTATGCATAAATTATACTGCAATAAGCCCAACTTTAAAAGATTTCATAAACTAGGGGCTGGAGAGACGGCTCAGTGGTGAAGAGCACCAGGTGCTCTTACAGAGGACCTGGGTTAACTCCCAGCACCCATATGGCAGCTAACAACCATCTGTAACTCCAGTTCCAGGGAATCTAACAATCTCTTTTGATCTCCACAGGCATCTGCATGACATGGGAACACTTACATACATGCAGGCACTACATTCATACACATTAAAAATAAAAATAATACGGGCTAGAGAGATGGCTCAGTGGTTAAGAGCACTGGCTGCTCTTGCAGAGGACCCTGGTTCAAATTCCAGTACCACATGGCAACTAACAACCATATGTAAGTCGTTCCAGGGGATCTGGCACCCTCTGTAGGGATAGTGCAGCCATTTAAGGCTAAAGCTAACAACCAAAATATGAAAAAGTTTTTTAAAGATTTCATAAACTATGAGTCAACAAAAACCTACTCAACAATAAAAATTATTGATAGCCATACATATGAATGATCTCACAATAGTTATGCTGAGTAAAAGAAACCAAAGAATGTATATTCCACACATCCTTACAGCTGCTGAAAATGCAAACTAATCCATGTGGATAAACAGCAAGGTGTAACGTTACCAAGGCATACCAAGCCTTCCAGGATGAGAGATGTGTTCATTGCACTCATTTCGGTGGTAGTTTCCTGACACGGATGCATGTGTCAAAATCTGTCAAACTATACATTTGATATATAATTTAGGTGTGCCATATGCACACAATTAGACCTATTTAAAAACATTAAGTGGAACTGGGAATGTAGCTGTTAGCAGAGTGTCTAGCAAGCATGAAGCCCAACACCTCTATACGGTGGTACATGCCTGTAATTCCTACACTTGGGAGATGGAGGCAGGAGAGTCACAAGTTGTGCTGGTTAATTTTTGTCAATTTGATACCAGGTAGAGTCAGATGGAAGAAGGAACCTCAACTGAGGAATTACTTCCACTAGATTGGCCTACAGACATCTGTGAGGCATTTTCTTGACTGCTAGTTGATGTAGGAGGGCCCAACCCACTGAGGGCAGTGCCATCCCTGAGCTGGTGGGTCTGGGCAGTATAAGAAAGATGGTTGAGCAAGCCTCGGGGAGCGAGCCAGTAAGCAGCATTTCTTGTGGCCTCTGCTTCAGCTCCTGCCTCCAGGCTCCTGCCTCAGCTTCCCTTGATGATGGGACTGTGTAAGGTGAAATAAACCCTTTCCTCCCCAAGTTGCTTTTGGTCAAAGAGGTCCATCAAAGCCACAGAAAAGGTAACCATAGCAGGAGGTCAAGGTCATCCCTGGCTACACAGATGGAGCCTGAATTACGTGGAACCTTGTCTCAAAAATCAAAAGAATATATAATAAACATCACTAAATAGAGCAAAGGCGCTAGACCACATTCCTGCTTGGAACAGATCTTAGCTGATCTTAGCTGCAGATCACAGCTTAGATAATGCCCGGCAGCCAGGACACTTCTTTAATTTTGTGGAACCCTGCACTTCCTCAAAGTGAATTTGATACATTCTTACTGATATTTTTAGAGCCTAACTTGGAACACAATAATTCTGTATATAGTTCAAGTGATACAGGGGCGTTTACATTTGCTGCCAACCAGTTTTAAAAACAAAAAACCAGAATTAACTTTAACACTCTATCAGCCAGGTGGGCTTGGTGGTGCATGCCTTTAATTTCAGCACTTGGGAGGCAGAGGCAGGCAGATCTCTGTGAGTTTGAGGCCAACCTGGGCTACACAGTGAGTTACAGGCCAGCTGGGGCTACAGGGAGACCCTGTCTCAAAAAGATTTTTTAAAAAATTAACTTGACACTATCCTCAGGCCTCTTGGGGTAAGTTTATAGAGCAGCTCTCCGCGCCGGGACTCCCTAAGCCTCATTCACCCTTCCACCCCCCCCTGCACCCCCCTGCCCCCCCGCCCGCCATTCTATACTCTAGCTTGGACCCTGTGCCATTCCTAGTCTTGGGGCCCCAGACACCTGGGGAACCAATACTGTTTCCTGATCCTTCTCACCCAGAGCAACT
>NW_008344499.1:2961-20741 GCF_000622305.1 Nannospalax galili | reverse complement strand
AAAAACATTACCATTGAAATCTACCTGATGACTTTATATTCATGCTCAGATGCCAAGGAGCTCAGAAAGTAACCGACTGTGACTAGTAATAATCAGATATATAGAGATTAGAAATGCATGTGAAAACGTCTCAGTGTCAATTGCTTTGGATTGAATTCTTCTGTATGAAAAAAAATAAAGTTGTGCTGTAAAGTAAAAAAAAAAATATTAGAGCAATTAAGAGAAAACCTTGTGTATTGTTGGGTAATAAGAAAGAACTGTTGAAAATTAAAAAAAAATTAACTTGATAGATACAAAATATTATCACAGTAATATATAATGTTAATTTTTTTTTTGAGGCATTGACTCACCCTATAGTCTGTTTAGACCTCAAACTTGCACGCTATTCTAAAGTAGGGTGATTACAGGTATGTATCACCATGACCAGCCAATGTAAAAATTCTGAATGAGGAACTTTTCATTCTTTGCTCCATACAAAGCCTTTGTTGCTAGATGTATTTTACAGTTACATTTCAATTCAGTCACTCAATTTTTATTACTTTTTAATGGAATTTATGATTTCATGCTATTTTGAGTTAAGAAGCAGATTAATATATCATTGTCCTAAATTTCCTAGTAACCCCATTAAGAATCAGTTTAAAATTTAAATTACTGAAAGCTAACAGAACTGGTCAATCCAGTCCTGTGTCCCTCTAGCCACATGTCACCTCTGCCTATCAGCCATGTAGGACTCAGACCAAGCTGCATAGGGCCTCTCCTGTGATCAGCCTGCCCATCTTAGCTAAGTGGAGACTGAGGACTGGTGGCTCATGGGAGCTTCCTGATCACGACTCTTTTACCGTGTCCGCAGGCCACATGGGCCCCTAATTCTAGTCCCAGCAGAAGGAGGCACTCACCACAGACAAGACTTGTTCCTTGATGCACACTGCTGCTTCAGTGCACATGGAAGAAGCTAGCCTCGAGTTGCTGAGGTGGACTACAGCAGCCAAGAAGGAAAAGTAAACTAAGTTTTATGAAGAAAATACAAATTCAGGGTGATCTAATTACAACAAATTACATACAGACCATAGGCATATAAAGAATCATGGACATATCATATGGACACTGAGTGTCCTTACCTGATATGCTCAAGACTAGAAATGTTTTGAATTTCAGATGGTTTCCAGATTCTGGAATTTGCATATACGTAAGGAGGTATTCTGAGGATGGGATCAAGTCTAAACATTAAATTCATATGTGCTTCTATGCACTTTATTCTTTAATTTTTTTATTGTATGTGTATGAGATACATGTGTATGAGTGCAGGCATGTGTGTGCCACAGTGCATGCACGGAGGCCAGAAGACAGCTTTCGGGAGACGGTTGTGTCTCGCCACCATGTAGGTTCCAGGGATTGAACTCAGGTCATTAGGCTTGCACAGCAAAGGTCTTTACCCGCTGAGCCATCTCACCAGCCCTCAGATGAATTTCATATACATAGCTTGAAGGTAATTTTATGCAAATTTTAAAATTATCTTCTACATTATGATCTTGGTCCTAGGTCAGTACGAGATTTTTCCACTTGGTGCTGAGACACTCAGATTTCGGAACATTCTGGACTTCAAGTTTTTAGATTAAAGATGTTCAATCTGAGTAATCATTTATTGAATTTGATCATTTATTTGGTGCTGGGAATTGAACCTAAGATCTTGCACATGCTAGGCAAGTGCTCAACCAGCAGCTATACCCAAGCACAGAATTTCTTAAAGCATTTGTAAACAAGAGACAGAATTCTGTCTACCATAACTTGAAATGTACACAGGAAATATAGTTGAGTACAGAATCAATTCCTCCTAAGAGGGCAATACTATTTTGACAGAGCCACCAGAGGCCCTTGGAATGTAGGGAGAGGCAGCTGCTGGATGAGTGAGAGGAGCTTACCTTGCAGATCTCTGATGAGTTGCTCACTGGTGGTGATATTATTCACTAAAACCGCCTGCAGGAAAGACAAAGGCCAGATTAAATGCCACATAGAGCACCTTCCCTTGAGAAGAGAAAGGAGCATACCCCAGCCCCACGGGCGGGAAGCCATGCTCTGCTGGCCTGCGCTATCCATCCAGTAGGGCTGAAAAGGAATCAGCCAGCTGAGGTATCTGCTTTCCTACCACCAGGAGAGGATAATCAGATCTGGTCCTCCATTCCAGCTCCCTGCGCGGCCTGGCTTCTTCCTCCCCCTGACCAGCACTCACATAGCAGCAAACCATATCACAGTCCACTGGGCACACAGTGAGTTACACCAAGTAGAGAATGATAGCAGAGGAGTGGAAAGACTAATGGAACCCAATAATAACAACATACGAAAGAAAGGAAAAGTGTGTTGAGTGACAATCTGTCCGCCAGTCAAATACACTGTGGAGTGGTTTAGGGCAGATACTCCGGTCTACATCTCACATCCATCTGCTCATTTACCTTTCACACAGCTACAGGAGCTGGCCAGGTCATTATCTCACTGCACGGGACTGGCACTGAGGCACAGCTTCCTTAAGTGACTCAAAATCAGAACAGCTTATAAAGAGACAGACAAATGCCACCATACCAGGCACGTTCTAGAGAGCAAGATCTTAGTAGCTGCCTTGCAAACCACAGGCTGTTCCTGTCATGCTTCCTTTTAGGAGTCAGCCTGACAGGATTGAGGAATCCCTGAAGAGATGCTAATGTATTTTTTCTGGTTGTTGGTGAATTTCTACAGGAAACTGGAATGGAGTCTGTGTGCTGAGAGGACAAGATCTCTCCTCCATGTGTGTATGTGTGTGAGCACCATCCAATCTGCTGGGTGCCAGGGACACTGGAACAGGACTGAAAAGGATTTCTTTTTCTCTCTCTCTCTTTCTCTCTCTCTCTCTCTCTCTCTCTCTCTCTCTCTCTTTCTCAGGACATGGGGTATGTTCCTTCTGAGACACAGGTGTGACATGAGTTCTCCAGGCCCTTGGGACTCTAGGGCTTCCACTAGCAGCTAAGAATGACAGCACTGGCTTCCCTGGGTCCCAGGCTTTCAAACATGGACCAAATCAGGCTCCCAGGATCCAGTACCCTGGGGTCTCCAGCCCACAGGCAGCCTGGCCTGGGAATTCTCTACCACCATAATCCCATGAATCAATTTCACCGATAAATCCTCTCTCAAATCTAGTGGTTCAGTCTCTGTAGAGAACCCTGAATAATAAATACAGCATCTAATGCTAAAAACAAGCAGAACCTTGAGATGAGGTGTGGTGGTTTGAATGAAAATGTCCTGCATGGGCCCAAGTATTTAATACATGGCCCCGGTTGGTGGTGCTGTTCGGGGAGTTTCAGGAGGTGTGGCCTTGCTGGAGGAAGCGCATCACTGGGGGCGGGCTTTGAGAGTTCATAGCCATGGCCCACTTCCAGTTTCACTCTCTCTGCTTCCTGTGTCTGCCTGAGGCCGTGAGTGCTCAGCTTTCTGCTCTGACTGTGTGCTGCTGCCATGCCTCCCCTGCCATGATGGGCTTTGTCCTTCTGGAAATATAAACCAAAATAAACTTTTCCTTCTATAAGCTGACTTGGTCATGGCATTTTATCACAGCAAGAGAAAAGTAACCATGATACACAGGGGAACCAAAGATCAAACATCAGAGTACTTCACACTGGCAAGAGCTACTCAGTAAAAAACACACAGAGAATGAACCTGTGCTTAGTGGTAACATGAAAGTCTCTTACCGTGTCATCTCCAAAAAACGCTGCAAATACTCCACTAATCAACACACTGGTCAAACCACAAACACACACTGTGTCCATGACAAACTCACCAGCTCCTCCCCTGGAGCTTTTTCTGATGTAGCCCCCACACTTACAAAGGACTAGACAAAGGAAAGGTCATGAGAAGCACAGCTTTCTGGAGTGGTCTTTACCACATAGGGAATGGTGCTGATAGAATCTAGCCAAGTGAACTTGATGTCTATTCTGGGAGATCAGATGACATGGGATATTCTTGGGGCAATGACAGTGAAGTCACCAAAATAGTGCTGGTGAAATTCACCTATCAGTGAGAGATTTTTTTTCCAGAAAAATACTTATTTTACAAGGGGGGCAGGTAAGAGAAGAGTCAGGAAGGCCCAACTCAGTAGGAACCAGAACATATCTCAGGACACATCTCAGAACTGCTGATCCAGAAGGCTTGTTTTTGTTTAACCGCATGGGCAAATGATTGCCCTAGGATCGA
This sequence comes from Nannospalax galili, assembly GCF_000622305.1. Taxonomy (NCBI): domain Eukaryota; kingdom Metazoa; phylum Chordata; class Mammalia; order Rodentia; family Spalacidae; genus Nannospalax; species Nannospalax galili. The sequence goes on along the minus strand of NW_008344499.1, from coordinate 16,526 downwards.
TCCCACAGTCTCACGCTGGTTATACATACAAAAGAATTAAAACAGGACCCTTGGGCTTTATGTGATCTCCCACATTCACTGCATGTTCACCACAGCAGGTGAACCGCAAAGAGGCAAGATGGTGAAAAGCAGGCCAGTCACAAAAGGAAAGTGCTGAATGCACTGCACTTATGGGAGGAGCTAAAGTGAGAGCCCTGGGGCTGCACAGGCAGCACCTGAGGGTTGAGAGCTGCTGCAGACTGAGGCATCTGAAGGCATTTCTGCCTCCATGGGGCTTTGGTCTGCCAAAGAAAACGTATTATCTTTCCCTTCCACTTACTTAGGCATAAGAAAATATGGCCTCCACTAAGAGCATGAAGGAGGGTCATGAAACACCACTGAAGTATCTACATACACAAAATTTATACGTACAGAAAATATTGTTGAATCATTTTCAGGAAGGCTGGAAATACTTCCTAGCTTATTTGGGGGCACTATTTATAAGGAAAGAACAAATTTACATTCAACAATCTAAAAAATTCTTTTTCTCCATATATTTTACTGGTATCTAGTAACTGTAGAAAACAGTGGGCTTCATTGTGACAGTTTATACAAGCATATGATGCATGTTGGCCAGACTCACCCCTACAATTACTTTTAAATGAGCTAACACACCCTAATCTGAGCAATCAGTGGTTCTTCACATTTGATGCAGAGTGACTTTGGGGTGTCCCAAGCAGTGTCAGCAGAATTAATTGGGAACCAAACTGGAAGACATTAATCACCCCACATACAAATTTATTACAGCCATTCTAGTTTAGGAAGTGAATTATCTGACCATGTTATTCCTACATTTGATTCCTAGGAAAATAAGCTCAATATTACCCTGTAAATTTTCAAAGCAGGGACTCTACGATACACTATCCCATTCTGAAAGCTCAGAAGATGCAAATAATGATCCACCACACTTTGCAAAGCTCACTTGAAAGCTCTGTGCTGATCCCATCTCTACATAGAAAGTGCCTTTTACTGCTGTGTTGGTGACGCATTAAAATAACAAACCTGCTGTTCAGGTGGAAGAGGGAACACCTTAATCACCTCACTTTAAAATCTTATTAAAGAAGACCTTACCCTACGGCAATCCTGTGCCTCCACAGCTTCTTTGTAGGAAACTAGTTCTAGCCTCCAGAGGACTGTCCTATTAAAGTTAACCTTAGTGACCTGCAAGTGACAGGCAGGGAGAACTGTGAAGTATCCATTAGCCCTCTGCTCACCCCAAGTGCTGCTATCCAGTAGAAATAAAACACCAGTCACATAGGAAATTAAGTTTTCTAGTAGCCATGCTGGGCTCTGCGCACTAGTAGGGTGCTTGCATAGCATGTGCGAGGGCCTAGAAAATGTTCCTGGAAAAAAAAATTTGGAAGCTAAGTTCAATTACATAAAAATAATCCAGCCTGGCAAAGGATCCGAACAGACATTTCCCCAAAGACGTGACATTTCCCCAAAGACAGCAGCAAGCACTGACAGATGCCTGAGACTGAAAGCCACAGATGCCAATTAAACACGCAGATGACACTTCATCTACCAAGATGGCTGTGGTATGTTTTGAAAGAAGCAATGACAATAAACCAGCCTGGTGGCTCATGCCTTTAACCCAGCAGTTGGGAGGCAGAGGCAGACAGATCTCTGGGATCGAGGCCAGCCTGGTCTACATAACGAGTTCCAGGCCAGTTGAGACTGCAGGGAGACCCCATCTCAAAAAGACAAGAAGGATGAAGCTGGAAACCGGAAGCCTCATGCAGCTGATGAGACAGTAAACTGCCCTGTGAGGAGTCTGCTGACCCCTTGGTTCCACATGTCTGTCCCTGTGACCTAGGCACACTCCAAGAAAAAGGAAAACTTCTCTCCAAACAGAGATACCCTCAAATGGTCACAACAAAGTTATTCATTATTGCCAAGAAGTAGAAACCAAAATGTCAGATGAAGTACTCAGTCTACAGCACTGAGGGGCCTTGAAGCATGATGCTCAGAAGGAAGCCAGACACAAAAGGACCCTTACAGGTCCAAACTAGGTGAACCACAGAGACATGAAGTAGAGCAGCAACTGACAGGGGCTGCAGAGAAATGGTGAGTGACTGCTCAGTGGGTCTATACACACAAAGATACTGCACAATTGTAAATGGTTAGGATGGTGAGTTTTAGGTTCTATGTATTTTACTCCAATTTAGTAACGTTCATGTTTGGGTTTTTGTTGTTGGTGGTGCTATTGTTTTTTGAGACAGGATCTCCCTGTAATCCCAGCTGGCCTGGACCTGCTATGCAGACCAAGCTGGCCTCCATCTCATAGAGTTGATAGAGTTCCACCTGCCTCAGCTCCCCGACTGCTGGGATTACAGGGGTGTGCCACCACACCCAGCTATTTGTATTTGATGTTATTTGAAATACAAATTATTTCAACATGTAATCTACATAAAAATTATTAATGAGCTGTGCATGGTGGCTCACACCTTTAATCCTAGCACTCAGGAGGCAGAGGCAAGCAGGTCTCTAGAAGTTGGGAGGCTAGTCTCGTCTACATAGTGGGTTCCAGGTTAGGCAGGGCTACACGGTGATATCATATCTCAAAATAAATATCTATGAATGAAATGTTTTACTCTCTTCATAATAAACTTTTGAGCTCTAGCACATTTTACAGTTACAGCACATCTCAAACAGAACATTTTACATACACAGTATGCAGTTGTCAGTGGGGAAAAATGTATTAAGAAGAGAAGACTGAGGAAGGAAGAGGAAGAAAGGAGTTCTCATTCTCCACAGCCTGCTGTGGAACAAGCAGCACCTTGCAACACTTCACCTCCACTACAGCCGCCCCCCCAGACCACACTGAATGCACATTCAGTGTGAAAATATAATTGTACCTGTAACCAGCAAAGATCCGACCTTCTGGAGACAGTCACATGCCACTTAATGAAGGAAGGGGATGTGTCCTCAGCTGATTTTTATCACTGTGCAAACATCATACTTAAAGTAGACTGGGTAAACAGGTCAACCGCTTGATGTCGCCTCTCCACACAACCAAGACAAAGAACAAGCACAAGACGTGGAGGCCGCTGCTGGCCCAACATGGCATACTGGTTATGTCAACAGGCCTCTGCTGTATGTGGGAGTATGTTGAAAAGTACTGATAAAAGGGCATTTGCTGTGCTCAAGACCCCAGCAATTCCATGATATAAAATAGTCATTGCTCCCTTTCTGCTCAATCACAGAAGTTGATTATGCCAGTTGTAAGGCTTTGTGGGCCTGACTAAGTTTCCCACTGCAGTGTGTTACTGTTTCTTTGGGAACGTGCATTCAGTGATCCGGTGTGGCCTGGGTGGTGGTGGGGGGCTGTAGTGGAGGCCACGTGCTGCGAGGCACTACTTGCTCTGCTGTGAGAAAGTAACCAGCCGGTTTCTTACCAACAATGCTAGAAGTGCCCAGATGCACATACTTACTTTAAGTCAGTAGGGCACTGCAATGTGCTTACACCAGCTGCTCTTCAGGAGCACATGAGGAAGAGGATGTGCTATAGACCCTTTAACCCGACCAGAATTTTCCAGCTGCTTCATGTCAGGGGGCCATTATACACAGCCCGCCTTGCTCATGCTAGAGAAGCACTCTGCCACTAACCATGCCCTTAGCTCTTCACTGATGGATGCTAAGTAGGCAATCCACCATTGAGCCACATCCCCCAGCTCCTCACTGGTGAACTGTAGGTGGTACCCCCGGCCCCCAGGTGGTACTACTGAGCCTCTTCCAGAGGTGTATCCGCCAAGAGGGTGGAGTGGAAAGCCCATTGTATGATCAGTACAGCCTTGGGGGAGGGGAGGGTGGTCCCCAGCCCAGCCAAACCCCCCCAACCTCGTACGTCACAGCTGGGCCGCTGCCACGCCAGAGACAGCGGGGACTTCCGGTCGTTCCACTGCATCTCTGTTGTCTCTGCCGGCCTCATCACCCCCGCCCAGCCTCCCCCTTCCCCTCCCCACCACTGCTCGGGCCCCCTCTCCCTGTGGACGCCAACCCTGTGGTGCGGCCGCCTCCAGTGGACCCGCCTGAAATCCTGGCTCGGAGCCACGGACCCAGAACAGCCCATGCCCACTCCACTATCTCCCCCTCTCCCACCCCCAGCCCCGCGTTTCCTAAACGCAACCGCCTACCCTGCCTCCGCCGCTTCCTCCTCGCAGGGCTCAAGCCCAGCCGCTGCCAAAGCTGTACCCCCAACTGTTTCTGCCCAGCGAGGTCCGGTCCTAGCTGCTGCGGCCGAACGTTCCCGAGCGCCGCGGCCCCACGTTTCACAGCGCCACCGGACGTTTCACAGCGCCACCGCACGTTTCACGGCGCCGCCGCCAAAGGTTCCCGAGCGCCGCCGCCGCAGCTGCCGAACGTTCCCGAGCGCTGCCGCCGCCGCCCCCGCCGAAGGTTCTGGAGCGCCGCCGCCGCTTCCGCCGCTGCTTCCGCCGCTGAAGGTTCCTAGAGCGTAGCCACCGCTGTGGCCGCTGAACGTTTTGGAGCATCTCGCCCACAGACGCCATAGACGCTGGACTACGCTAGACGCCAATGTGGAATGTGAGCCAGTTTGGACAATGCGGCTGAGGTCGGACAACGCTCCCGCTCCCGCGCCTCCGCTGCCAAACACCATGGGAGACGCCTGGAGAGAGCGCAGCAAAGAGCCCAGCCTGCCGCCCAGCTGTCCTTGTGGCTTCTGGGGTAAGTGTTGGGCCAGGTGGGGGTGGGAGCTCCAGCGCAGCTGCGGGCCTGGGCCTCGAGGACCCCCTCCGTCCGTCCCCCGGGGAAGCTGGGCCACTGAACCCAGGACAGGGCTTCTGGGCAGAGGCCTGACTGGGGCTTGTGGCTGGGCTTCTGGGCAGCGGCCTGACTGGGGTTTGTGGGGTGGGGAGCCCATACCGGGGCTGCACTGCCCATCCCCTGTCCTGCGAGCGAGGACTCGGTGGCCTAGGGCCGACAGGGAGGGGGAGGGATGAGGCGGGGAGCTGGCACCTCCCGGTTTGGGGGGACTGGGCTGAGCCTCCTTCCCTAGGCCCGGTGGAGGTCACCCCCCCACTTGGTATGAGTTGATGCTTAGCGATCAGGAGGGTATTTCCCCTGACTTCTTCACCCTCCGCTCGCGCCCCCTCTCCCCATGAACGCAGACCCAGTGGTGTGGCCCGCCTCCAGCTGACCTGCCTGGATCCTGGCTCCGAGCCAAGGACCCAGAGTGGCCTGTGCCTGCTCCCGCTCCCATTCCAGCTCCCTTGCCCTCCCCCTGCCCTGCTTTTCCGCGACACAGCCGCCTTCTATGCAGCCGCCACTTCCTCCTCGCTATGCTCAAGCCAGCCGCTGCCAACGCTGCACCCGCCCGTTTCCCCCCAGCGTGTCCTGGTCCCAGTCGCTGCCGCCTCCAAACGTTCTGGAGCATCACTGCCAATGTGGCCGCCTAACGTTCCGGAGTGTTCCAGCCACCGCCGCTGCCAAACGTTCCCGAGTCTCGCCTCTGCCGCCGCCGCTGCTGCCTCCGCTGCCAAACACCATGGGAGACGCCTGGAGAGAGCGCAGCAAAGAGCCCAGCCTGCCGCCCAGCTGTCCTTGTGGCTTCTGGGGTAAGTGTTGGGCCAGGTGGGGGTGGGAGCTCCAGCGCAGCTGCGGGCCTGGGCCTCGAGGACCCCCTCCGTCCATCCCCCGGGGAAGCTGGGCCACTGAACCCAGGACAGGGCTTCTGGGCAGTGGCCTGACTGGGGTTTGTGGGGTGGGGAGCCCATACCTGGGGCTGCACTGCCCACCCTACCTCCTGGGAGGGAGGACTTGGTGGCCTAAGGCAGACTTGGGGTGACAGGGATGGGGAGGGATGAAGTGGGAGCGCTGGCACCTCCTGGGGGGCGCTGGTCTGTGCCTCCTTCCCTAGGCCGGGTGCAGGTCACCACCCCCACTTGGTATGTGTTGGTGCCTAGCGATCAGGAGGGTATTTCCTCTGACTTCTTCACCCCCCCCACCACGTGCTCGGAGCTCCCCAGATACTTGCATCATCACTTCCTAAATTATATCCCAGTACCAATTTGCTTTTAGGAAGATTGTTGGCAACGTCACCCATTTGTACACATCATGGGTGTAGTAGTCTGGGTTGGCGTTTTTTCCTCCCCGGAATTTGAAATATCTGTCCAGGCCCACCTTTCTTTTAAAGTTTCAGTCAAGAAAGCTAGTGTTCTGATGCGCCTGCCCTCATCTGTGACTTTGTGTCTTTCGCTTGCTGCTTTCACTATACTTTCTTTGTTCAATGCATTTAATGTTTTAATTCTAAAACAAAAGGAGGAGGTACTCCTCTGGCTTTGTCTGTTTAGTGTCCTAAATGTCTTCTGTATCTAGATTGGCAACTCTTTTCCTAAATCTGGGAAATACTGTTATTATTCTTTAAACTGATTTTTTAAATTTACTTTTATTTTATGTGTATGAATGTATTGCCTGAATGTGTATAAGTGCATCCATGCCATGCAGTGCCTGTGGAGGTCAGAAGAAGGTTTTGGATCCCCTGGAACTGGAGTTAAGGACAACTGTTAGCCACCATGTGGGTGCTGGAATTGAACTGGGGTCCTCTGCAAGAGCAGCCAGTGCTCTTAAATGCTGAGCCATGTCTCCAGCCCCCCTCTGTTACAATTCTTTAAGAATGTTTTCTGTGCCTTCATAAAGATTTATTTATTTGTTTTTGAGACAGAGTCTCACTGTGTTTCTCTAGCTGACCTGGACCTTGATGTATAGACTAGGCTGGCCTTGAACTGAGAGATACACCTGCCTCTGCCCCTGAGCGCTGGAGACGAGTACCACCATGCTTGGCTCAAAGATTTATTTTAAAACATTTTTGTGAGAGAGTGTGTGTGTGTATGTCTTTATGTATGTGCTTGTGCAACATGTATACAGCTGTCCTGAGAGGCCCTTAGAGTGCATTGGATCCCTGGAGCTGGAGTTACAGGGTAGTTGTGAGCCATCCAGCTGAACTGAACCTGGGTCCTCTGGAAGAGCAGGTCCTCTTGACTGCGAGCCAGCTCTCCAGCCCCTTCTCTGCTTTTAGACTGGATTCTTCACCCTCTGCCCCTGTTATCCTTAGATCTGGGCTCCACTGTGTATCTTGGAATTCCCACTGGCACCTCATTATTTGGTCTTTGTCATTGTTTGATTGTTGTCTCAGCTTCTCACCGTGTCCCCAAGCTTGGAGACTGTCCTTTCCTCAATCTGTTGATGAGACTTTCCACTCAGCTTTTTGTTTGACTTACATCTTTCATTTCCATCATTTCAGATAGGTTTTTCTTGAGTATTTCTATATCTTTGTTCAATTCCTCTTTCATATCTTGCATCATCTTATTTCATCTAGCTATTTGTGTTCCCAATATGGAGCTATTTTCTTTGAGTTCTTTGATTTATTTATCATTCTTTAGAGTCCTCTGAGATTTCATCTAACTCACTCTCACTAGACACCCTTTACTGTAGGTTAGTAATGTTTGGAGGAGTTGTACTGTCTTGTTTTTTTCATGTTTCTTATGTTACTATGTTAAGATTTACACCTCTGGTGCTGTTCCTTCGGGTGGTTTATTTTTTATCAAGTGTATTTTCAGTTTGTGGAACTTGGACGTGGTAGAGTTGAGTGTGTAGTTCAGAAAAGAGCTCCTCAGTCCAGGGGCTCCAGGTGTCGGGTGTAGACTGTTATTCCCTGAGTAGGATATTAACTGGAGTAACCACAGCTGCTCAGGTGTTCTCACTGTGTAGATGTCATGCTAGCCAGTTAGTAACAGTGCCTCCTTCGACTTTGGTAACCATCGGGATACAGCCATCAAGGATAATTCCATATGGAGTAAGTTCGGATCTTAGTTTGTAAGATTAGGAGTGGGAAGGAAGAAGGGTAAGGTAAGGATTAAGTACTAAATTTTTTTTGGAAAAAAAATGATGGTAGGTAAAGTAGTTAGGAGGGAAAGGTTGAGATACTGTTGGGTCCACAGACTTTAGAGGTTGTAGTTTACAATTGTGAAGTAAGAGGAGGGTTGGGGGAGAGCAAGAAGAAAGGTGGAGGAGTAGGAGGGGAGGGTGGGAGCTGTGGGAAGAGCTTAGTGAAGAATGCCATATAAACTGGGTGGAGAAATAAGAACAGTGCTTCTAACGCCTGACTGAACAATATACAAACGAGCTAAACCATCACGAGACATGCATGTGAGAGTGGAAATTAATAGAAAATAGGAACTAAAAAGAGTGCTTATGGCTGGCCGTGTTGGCACATGCTTTAGTTCCAGTACTTGGGAGGCAGAGGCAGGTGAATCTCTGAGATTGAGACCAGCTTGGTCTACAGTGCCAGGCCAGCTGGGGCTAAGGGGGAGACCCTGTCCCCAAAAAAGACCCCACCCCCGGAAAAAAAAAAAACCACACACACACAAAACCGAATGGTTATGGAATAAATAGCTATGTGGGGTTGGAAAGTTAAAATTTCAGATCCCTGTGGGTCTAGTAGGTTCCACATGGTACTGTGTATGAGAGGCAGGTGACATCTCTGCAATCTCTGTACTCTTGGATCCTGGCTTGTGCAGGAGGGCAGGTTGTGAGTCCTTTCCTGGCAGTTCCCTCGAGCCTGCACTCCACCTGGATAGTTTCTGGTCCTGCAGGTCCAGTTCATGTGAGAGGAGGAGCACGTCCCTGGCAGTTTCTGCAGCGCCTCCACGGGTACAGTGTTTAAAGGAGGTCAATTTTATTGGTATTTCACTTTTGTCATTAATTCTGTTGCAGTATTTTGTGTATGAACTAGATGTGGTAGATAATAGATGTATTTTAAATGAAGTGAGGATAAACAAATCCTTAGATTGGAATAATCCCCCCCCTTTTTTTTTTGGTCTTTTTGAGACAGGGTCTCCCTGTAGCCCCAACTGGCCTGGAACTGGCTATGTAGACCAGGCTGGCCTCAGACTCACAGTGAAACACCTACCTCTGCTTCCTGAGTCCTGGGACTAAAGGTGTGCCTGGCGGATTGGAATGATCTCACAAAACAAGTTCTGCTTTTGAAGTGTCACTAGTAGGAAATTGTTCGAAGACCCAATTTGTTTCCTTTCTCTTTGTTTTGGGCAATTACAAAATGTTGACTAAGTTAGCGTAAATAGAGTGTTTTCTGTGTCCACATGTGCATGTGCGTGTGTACGTGTCCCCCCTCCAGTCCCAGGCTTTGTGGACTAATGCAGAAAAGCACTTCTCACTGTGGCTGCTTGGCTCCTTGCCACATTCATTGCCTTCATACTCCTTTTGCTTTTGTCTTGGTCTCCCACACTTCAGCAATCTTAACTTTGGCTTTTAAGTTCATGTGGACATAGCATGAATCACTGAGTAATCAGCGTGCTTATGCCAGTGATGTCACTAACTGTCCCTTGATTATGGAACCCCCTTAAACATGCCCTTAAAGATAACACAGCTGCTGTGCAGTTTTGCTTTGAGCACTGTGCCGTCTGAATGGAGCATTCATTGTTAAATACACTTACCTACATACTGTTTTCCTGATCATATTTGGAGTATCCAGAGAGTGTGATACTTGATACTTACCTCTCTGTGATGAGCCATAGGGACATAATTAAAAACAACAACATAAAATACCAAATAAGGGGCTGGAGAGAGAGATAGAGCTAAGTGCTGGAGTGCATACTGCTCTTGCAGAGGATCCAGGTTTGGTTCTTGTCAGGAGGCTCACAGTCACCTGTAACTCCAGCTCCAGGAGATCTGACACCCACTTCTGGATTTCACAGGCACCTGCACTCATGTGCACTTAACCCCCTGCCCCCTGCCCCCAGCAATTAAAAGTAAAATAAAATTTAAAAATGATGTGTTTGTTTCTGTTGCTTTCAGATAAGCACTTTTGAGAGTCAGGGCCATTTATCATGCAGGTGCTTGCCCTCTTTTCATTTACTCTTCTAATTCACCCTCTCTACCCTCCTGCTCCTTTCCTGGGTCTAGAGACCCTCTGCCTCTACTATCTGTGACTATGGTGTGCATCACCATGCCCAGGTTGGGGGAAGCTTTGAAATTGAAATAAGAAAGTCCATGTCAACCTTTTGAAAGATGAACTGCTGGTTATGGGGCAAGCCTGTGGCAGCAGTTGGTCACACATGGTCCTTGTACAGGTAGCTTCTGTGGGATGCTGCAGTTCTGGGAGTGAGTTCTTACTGGAGGCACATGTGTGGAGGCTCCTTTTAAAATTGTATGTGTGTGTGTGAGCCAAGGTGTACATGAGGTCAAAGAACAATTTGTGAAAGTCAGTTTTCTCTCTTCTATAGTCCCAGACACCCCTATGCATCTATAGTCCCTGACCCCCCCAACTCTTCTATAGTCCCAGACCGCCCCACTCTTCTATAGCCCCAGACCCCCAACTCTTCTCTAGTCCCAGACCCCCAACTCTTCTATAGTCCCAGAACCCCCCAACTCTTCTATAGTTCCAGACCCCCCCACTCTTCTGTAGTCCCAGATCCCCCCACTTTTCTATAGTCTGAGACCCCCCACTCTTCTTCTAAAAGCGCAGACCCCCCCAACTCTTCTATAGTCCCAGAACCCCCACACTTCCATTGTCCCAGACCCCTGACACACTCTTCTATAGTCCCAGACCCCCCAACTCTTCTATAATCCCAGACTCTCCCCCTTCACATACACCTATGGAATGATGCTTCACACGGTAGGCTGGATCTTCCTACATCATTTAATTAAAACATTTCCCCACAGACAGCTCACAGGCTACCTAATGTAAATCATCTCTCAATAACACTATTCCTTGGGGATTCTAGGTTATCTCAAGTTGACAAAGATCACACCTCCCAAAGACACCATCTCTCAAAAGCACCCTTTCTGAACCTTAAGGGAAATACTTGAGATCCAGCATATACTGTTTTACCCCCCACCCCAACCCCAAGGTTCGCCGAAGTCTAAAAGTCTCTGAAAAGCAAGGCAGGCTCAATGTGAGTTCTGATAAAAGAAAGATACATGCTTCCCAGATAAATGATGGGGAATTTCTAATCCAAATGGAGGGTTGGAGGGATAGAAAGCATGGGTTAGGAAAAAGCAAGGCCCCTACCCAACAGGACAAACATTAGTTATTCTGCCTCTGTGTCCAGCATCCAGGGCACCTAGTGAAATACAGGTTCCAAACAGTGCTTGGGGAGCCCCACTTGATGCTGTCACTGGTTGCAGCCCACTTGGCCACTCTTTCTTGCTTGTTTTTGCACATGGTCTGCAGTGTCCCTTCCTTGGGTCTCCTTTGCAACTTTGCCTTTACTAAGGGCCATACCATGTCAGGAAGTCTGCCATGCAAGATAGTCACTCATCACCATTATCAAGTGTTCCAAGTGTGTGCTATACTTTCATGTGGTGAGGAGGCAGATATGTTTATACCAGCACCACCACAAATGTGTGAGTAATATGCTGCACTATGATCTTAGAGTGGTTACGATGTCAAGGCTGAGGTGATGGCTCAGTTTGTAAAGTTCTTGCTTCACAAGCATGAATAGCTAGCTGAGTTTCAATCCGTGGCACTTATAGAAGAAGCCAAGCGAGGCAGTGGACACTTGCAATCACAGCACTGGGGAGGTAGAGAGAGGTGGATACGTTGGGTTCGCTGGTCATCCTAGCTGACTCAGTGACGAGTGGAGAGACTACAGAAATGGCTCAGCAGTTAAGAGCACTGGCTGCTCTTGCAGAGACCCCAGGTTTGACTCCCAGTACCAGCAGTTAACAACTATCTATAAGTCCATGTACCAGGAGATTTGATGTTCTCAGGTCTCAAGGCTGGCCTTGAACTCACAGAGATCCGCCTGCCTCTCGCTCCCAAGTGCTGGAATTAAAGGCGTGTGCCACCACGCCCGGCTCTTATTAGTTTTAAGAGTGGGCCCAGCCTTTCTCTGATCCTGGGCTGGTTGTGGGCTAGTTGCCACACGGCTGCACCTGCGAGTGGAGGCTACATGCCGGGTCCTAGCAGGTCGGCAGTGACATGGGTGGCACGCCGGACATGCGCTGCATGGCGGCGGGACCTGTGTGGGCTACTGCATCTACAGGCTGACGCGGGTTGGCGTCTAGGTGGTCTGTGGCTGCCCCCCTCGTGGTCGGCAGTGAGAAATTAACCAGTAGTTCATATGATGATGTGTGTTCATGTGATGGTGGTGTGGGACTGGGGCATAGGCACGTGGCTTTTCTATGTATACCTATTTCTATTTAAATTTGTTTCTACTGAGCATAAATTGTATAACTTTTTTTTAATAAAAGGGAAAAAATTACAAATCTGTTAAAAAAAAAAAAAGTGGGCCCAAATGCTGAGGATTTGTTCCTTCAGAGCTCTTATAGAACTGTGGTCTTGAGTCAGGCTTTACCCATACTTTTATTCAGTTTGTCCAGCATCAACTGGGAAAGTAGAAGTTTGATCCGTCCTTATCAGAGAATCTTGCCCCTTTGATCCCTAGACCTAAAATATCCCCTACACCAATGTCAAGCAGATCCTCAGTCATTCTCACTGTCTGCAATGAGACCATGACTATGAATACACGGCTTCTTGCACTTTGATATGCTACTTCAAGCACACCTACATTCACTGTCTTGGATGGAGGGCAAAGTGGGGTACCAGGGATCAAGATCAGGTGCGCAGATCCCAGGAGCATGTGGCTCAGTTCACTTGTTTGCATGATAAAGAGATTTTTGGATCTATGTTAATTAAAAGTGCTTAGTCCAGATTCTGTCTATATTGTGAATCATTCCTACCAATAATGTTCACAAATTATGTAGTTTATTGTTTGTTTTGGTGCAGGGGACTGAATGCAGCCTTTCTTACATGCTAAGCAGATGACCTACCACAAGCTCCAGCCCCAGCCTCAGACTCAGATATAAACTTAAAATACAATCTATCATTTTTGGATGACAGTGCTATTTGCTCCTTAATTCTGAGTTGTGAGAGCAGATTTTTTTCAAAGTTTTAGGAATTTAGCAAGCTCGTTGTTAGAAACAGCTGTAGTTTAAGTTATATAAATATATTCCAGTGTTTAAATTAAATACAAGGTACTCACACTCACCCACACCAACCAACCCCTCACAAAGCTCTTCCTTTCTGTGTGACTATCAATGTGTCCCCCCTCTCCCCCATCCCAAGGTATAGGGGAATCAAATCTGGCATCTCAAACATGACAGATAGAGCTGTAACATGCCCCAACCCCCAGACAAGGTTGATCAGGCCAGGTTGGTCATCTCCAGTGATTTTATTTATATATTTATGTATGTATGTACATATTCATTTATTCGGAGACTCGGGGTGTTGTAGCTTGTGGTAAAGTACCCTGAGCAAAAGAACTTAGGGGAGGAAAGGGTTTATATGGCTTCCAATTCCAGGTCACAGTCCCTTCTATCAGGAGAGTCGAGAAAGGAACTGAAGCAGCTAGCCCCAGCACACAGGCAAGAGCAGAGAAACAAATTGAAATGGGGCCTTGTGCTGGATAGCTTTAGTGTCAACTTGACACACCTGGGTTGAGGGAGCCTCAATCGGGGAATTGCCTCTATTGGACTGGCCTGTG
>NW_008344499.1:0-1309 GCF_000622305.1 Nannospalax galili | reverse complement strand
TGGTGCCACCCCTGGGCAGGTGGGCCTGTGTTGCATAAGAAAGCAGGCTGAGCAGGGGCCGGGGGAGCAAGCCTGTAAGCAGCGTTCCTCCATGGCCTGTGCTCCAGCTCCTGCCTCCAGGTTCCTGCCCTGAGTTCCTACCTTGGGCTCCCTGATGAACTGCGTGCGACCTGGGAGATGTAAGACAAATAAACCCTTTCCTCCCCAAGTTGGTACTGGTCAGAGTGTTCTGTCACAGCAATGAAGAACAAACTAAGACAGTAATTGGTACCAGGAGTGAGGCCTGGAAGGGAAGAAGTGCTACTGTGAAGTCTTCTGTGGACACAAGGCAGAGGGGTGGGAGAGGTGGGCCTGAGCAGGCACATCCATGCAAACAAGGTATCAAGCATGCAAAAGTTGTCCCTAACCCTGTCTTAAAGAATTCACCAACCTCCTCCCTCCACTTCTCTATCTACAAGGCAGAGGTCACTTGACTCTATTCTGCCCAATCAGGAGAGTCCATCCCGCCAGGCCAGTCTGATTGGCTGAGTTCTAGGTGTATGGCCAATCAGGTCAGAGAGCAGTTAAAGCACAAAGTTCCAGGAGGGTTCTGAGACAGTTGGTGCCTGACTGGTGAGGGTGAAGGCTGTGTTTTCGCTTTTGCTGCAAGGACGCCAGCAATTCGGACTGCACTCTGAAACAGTACGAAGCTTCATGATTTTGGAAGAGGATCTTCCTGGATTACTCTTCCAATACCCGGTACAGACTTGTTTGCCACCACCTGCCATGCCCCTGGTTCTCATGCTCCTTCACCCTGCTGTTTGTTTTTCAAAGCTACTTTAATTGGATTTTCTGTCAGTGGCCCTTGTTCCTATGGTATGGAGAATTTGAGGCCTGTGAGTCTGGATTTTGAACCACCCAGGGCCCTTGCACCAGACTCTGGACCCTGTGGTGGCTCAGGCACTCAGGCCCAGGGCAGACCCTCTCAGGCCCAGGGCAGACCCTCTTAGGCAAACAGAACCCTGCCCACTTCCACATCCCAAGTGGGGCCCTCTTTATGTTCAGGCTCCCCCAAACCTCCAGATTCTGTGTATGAGAGAAAACAGGTGATATGTGCTTTGTGTGACTGGCTTGTTACACATAACACAGTGATCTCCAGTTCATTCTATTTTCCAAAAAATGATAAAATTTCCTTTTCTTTGAGGGTGTGTAATATTGGGCCTGGGTTCTCTTCATATGCTGCATTATTTATTAATTTGTATATTTCAGACTATCTTTACATTCTTGGATAAACACATCCTCATTATGAAATCTTTTTAAAACAATTTTT
>NW_008344498.1:0-544 GCF_000622305.1 Nannospalax galili | reverse complement strand
TCCTTATTTGAGGATGGTGGTACACAGGCAACTACCCAGAACCATGCTGGGTCCAGGGGCAGGTACCAAGGGGGCAGTATGGGCTAGTGGGGACAGATTGAGAGGCTTCTGTGATCTAAGCATCCCAGGGAACAGGAACATGCTCACGTGCCTCACCTCAAAGCATCCTGTGCCAAGTCATCCCTTTCATCCGGAGGTCCAAAGTCAGCCCCCGCCAATAATTGATCTACCTGAAAAGAAAGCAAAGGGGAAGGTAGGCCACAGTGTTTGCTTTCTGCCTCTGAGGAGTGCCTGTCGGACAGTGTCATGGCCTTCCACGTGGCTCAGCACAGACCTCATGACTACTACATATGGCTTCCCAATCAGGGGACTTGCTTCATGACTGTACTTCACAACCTTGCTGTTCCTTTAATCTGTCACACTTTCCTTAGCAATGACAAAACCTTTAAAAACTTGTAAATATTAGTCAAGTCTGTGAGGAAACCAGTTAAACGCTGAATGAATCAAGTACCTAGTATTTATTGGTTTCTAAAGTAGTTTTCAA
>NW_008344497.1:0-330 GCF_000622305.1 Nannospalax galili | reverse complement strand
CATACAGGTTTATCTGAGTGCCATTTTATAGGTATGGGTACGGGCGATGGAACAGCGACCAGAACTAAAAATGTCCTAGGCCTGTTCTATCTCCGGGGAGGTGTATAATTTGATCCTTAGGGGTTATGGGTGTCACCCTGCCTTGCATGTGCATCCCCAAGCCCTGACCCGGATGCCATCCCCTGGTTTGCATCATTCTAATGGCCTTTTCTGAGTCCACAGAAGGGGACTGTGTAGTTATTACTGCTCCAATCTCAGCTAAAAGATCCCGGCCCCACTGATTAACCAGCAAGTCAGCGAGAACATAAGGCTGGAAAAACCCTGTATGTC
>NW_008344496.1:0-307 GCF_000622305.1 Nannospalax galili | reverse complement strand
GCATTGAATTTAAACTCCTTTTATATATGTATATGCACATATTTTAGGAAGCTTTTACAGTAGTAAGTTTCCACAAGATTGTTTTTCAAAAGACTTCAGTGTCACTCGTTGCTCCTTGTACTCCCTTCTGTACCCTGCTCTCCCATCCTCCACCCCGTTCAACCCTCCCTCTCCCATTCTTTTCTTTTCCCACTTTATACCACTGCTTTATATCTTCCCTTCCTTGAAATCGCACGACCCATCTATTGCCCCTTAGTATTTTCCTGACATCGATAGGCATTCCAAATTAAACATACATGTCTAAAGA
>NW_008344495.1:0-315 GCF_000622305.1 Nannospalax galili | reverse complement strand
CTGTGATATGAGAACATATTTTGTACCATTTCAACCCCTAAAGTTTTGAAATTTTTTTGGGGGGCCCCAAATATCTGTCTGGGGAACATACCATTGTGCGTTTAATAAGAATGTGTTTTCTTCTGTTGTTGCAGGCAGTATTCTCTAAATAAGTTAATTTCATTGACTGGTGGTGCTGTGGGTCTGATTTCCAGCCTGCTGTATTGGGTGCACATGGGTTTAAGATCCCAGCCATAATGATGCATTTGTCTGTTCTTGCAGTGCTTGCTTTGTGTATTTTAAAGTTGTACTGGCAACCAAATTCTTTGTCATTAT
>NW_008344494.1:0-340 GCF_000622305.1 Nannospalax galili | reverse complement strand
CAGGAAGTAGTGGTGGTTCCCCAGGTGTCTGGGGCACCAAGACAAGGACTCGGACAAGGACTAGGAGCAGAGACTGGTGGGGAAATTGGGAGGATGAATGAGGCTGAGGGAGTCATGGCCTGTAGGGCTTGATGGCCTTACCCTGGAGTGAGAGGCCTGCAGGTTGGAGAGAGTGACCTTAGAAATTTTAAGATTATGTGTATATTATTTTTCTCATCCGTATCTATCATAACAAACCCACACAGGCCTTCATCTCTTACCTGGGCTTTCTCAATATTTAGAAAATATTTACATTCTCATATCCTTTTAACATCTTTTACATTCTCATTTTCTTTTTTAA
>NW_008344493.1:0-324 GCF_000622305.1 Nannospalax galili | reverse complement strand
TCTCCTGAACCTTGGACTAATTAAAGATATATTATATAGCAGTTATCAGAAACAGAAAGAGGAGGCTGTCAAAGTTCACTTCTGTTAGAAAATGATGGATCGGGATTAACTAGGGTGGGACGGAAATGAAAGATGAGAGACCACCTTTAGAGCAGATTGTTCTTTACTAAGAACAATGAAGGTGGTGACAGTTTCCCTGCAGGATTTGGAACTGCGCCCTCACGCACAGTTGGTGGGCTGCTTCTGAGGGTCAGGGAATTGGGAGGGGGGAGTGGGGTAGGGCTAGTGCTGGTGACAGGGTTTGGAGGTTTTGAGAAAACAGGA
>NW_008344492.1:0-358 GCF_000622305.1 Nannospalax galili | reverse complement strand
GCCTGTGATTCAGTCTTCCCGGAGGGGGCTATCCTTCCTTCAACAACCACTTGGGAAGATCTTGCATTCACCGTTCCTGCACCTGCCACGCCCTCGTGATCTGGTGGCCAACCGATCATGTGTACAGAGGGAGCATCCCGCAGCTTGCAGCCCCCTGCGGAGTCTGCACTCACCAGTGCCCGGCGTGGGCTTGCCGATCTGCTGAGCCCAGCCTGCACTTCCAGCCACGGGGAGTGGATCCGGTGCCCAGCAGTGCACGACCACGGACCCGCCACACACAACAACATTTTCTCCTTGTAGAACTCTTTTACAGTACTGCTGGGTATTGTTGGGGACATTGTGTTTTGGTTTTCCATTT
>NW_008344491.1:0-551 GCF_000622305.1 Nannospalax galili | reverse complement strand
TAATAGGATGATGCTAATAAGGTATCCTACTTGCTGTGCTGTGATAGGATGATAAATCTGTTATGCTAATGAGGTACTCTACTTGCTGTGCTGTGATTGGACCACTACCCCTATATAAGCTTGTGCCTTCCTGCAATAAAGCAGACCTGTGTCACTGAACCTGGTCTCCTGTGTCTGAATGTGGCTCCGCTGTCAGTCTCCTCATCAGCCCTGGGGTCTGGGACTGGGCAGAAGCAGCAATGACAGGAGGCAGCACAGGGCAAGCAGACGAGCTGCCTCAGCACCAGGTGAGCAGAAGAGTGCCCTCAGCCCAGGGCAGGCAGAAGAGCAGCCTCGACGCCTGTGAGAACGAACGAGCGGCACCTATGAGAATGGAGGAGCGGCCACCGCTGGCGGTGACCGCAACTTCAGTCTTATTTCAATTCACTCTAGAGGGCAGTGTGGGATGTGTTTATTGCTTCTGCATTATATGAGCTCTATCTAGTGCCCTAAATTTCTGCTCTGTGGATGGTAATAAGTGAGGTAACACAGACTCAGAGAAACAAGTGACA
>NW_008344490.1:0-285 GCF_000622305.1 Nannospalax galili | reverse complement strand
ATCTATATGTTTTTTGGCTATATTTACTGTATCATAGATGAGTTCCCACCCTGAACTCATTGAGCAGGCCCGAATCCCAATCAGACAGCTGTTGATTTCCTCTAAGAGAACAGTGCCACTACTCCATCAACAGACATATTTTGTTGGGCCATTCATTGTTGTGATTGTTAGGCTTTACAGTTGAATAGGACCATTAATTTCTTTTCACTTTTGACAGCCTGTATAGTACCCTGTGATACTATTAAAGCTAGTCTTCAGGGATGAGGCATCCTGATCAGGTCCACC
>NW_008344489.1:0-2487 GCF_000622305.1 Nannospalax galili | reverse complement strand
GGACCTATCCAGAGACTCTTTCTCATTCCTCTTCCAGTGACACCAGTAAATTGCCCACTTCCCCCAGGAAGCTAGTTAACGGCCTTCTCACTCTAGTTTCCTCACAGGGACATTGCACGACAGCCACTTGCCCCAACTTACATGAGGAGTACCCTATTTCTCTGGGGTTACCTTGTTTCTAACATTTAGGAGAGGCCATGTCCCCCAATTACTGTAGTCTTAGCTTCTCCTGATGACTCTGACTTCTTTTCTCCTCTTCACCTTTTCACCTCACTCAGCCTTCCATGATATTCTCTGCTGATAGACAGCTGTGAGTCAGGGACCAGCAGTAAGAAGGCTGCTACCTCCCATACCATCTGTCAAGGTTTCTGTAATCTCAGCCTAGAAATCATCTATGGAAGAAGCAAGTTTGGGAAGAGAGAAAGTTTTTTGCAGGGCAGCCAAGGGGATATTGTGTTTCTTTGGTCTCGTTGAGCTTTGATGTGTGTACAGACTCTTCAGATTTTTCTCCCGAGATGCCAAAATAAAGCCACCACTCCCTAACTATGCTGCAAGATGGCAGATTAAAGAAATAAGTTGTGTTTAGGACATGTCATTTTCTTATAAAGAATGTAGAGGTTGTTGACCTCAAAGACATTCTGTCATGTTGTTCCTGTGGTGGTCTTATCTCCAGGTGTGACAGACTGGCAAGAGCAATGGCTGGTGAGGCTGACCACCGTGGTTGCACTGGACTACCTGTGTTATGCAGGACAGGTGTGCAGAGGAATGCAGCAACTACTTTGTTTCTGCTCTGCTAGAAAAATATTCTTTGTTCCAATGATTTACCGACTCTCTTAGCTGTCTGTTTTAATGAAGTTAGATGTATAGACAGTTATTTTTGCCCCTGTGTTGAAGACATCTTGTATCTGACAAGAAAAGGGAAAAAAAACAAGTTAAGAATTCTTAGGCATGAGGAATTTGCCTTGGTGAGATTTAACTATTTGCATGCATTCCTCCATACCCCACTCACTCCACCACATTGGTGGACAGAACTTGTCTGGCCTTAGGTTTGTGTGCTGAACAAAGTCA
Organism: Nannospalax galili; assembly: GCF_000622305.1. Classification (NCBI taxonomy): domain Eukaryota; kingdom Metazoa; phylum Chordata; class Mammalia; order Rodentia; family Spalacidae; genus Nannospalax; species Nannospalax galili. The sequence continues at coordinate 1,419 of NW_008344489.1, read as the reverse complement.
CCTACACAGACGCACACATGCACACATGCACACACACACACGCACACAGTTACTCTGACTCCCTCTACCACTGTGCCAAGAGACCAAAGTGCTCTGAAAACGGTCCTTACAAATTCAAAGACGGTATTAGTTGAGGGCCTTGAAGGTCCTGCAATGAGTAGACCCTAGGTTCTGATGTAGATATAAGCCCCTGAAATCAAGTTTAGAAGCCAGAACTCATCTGTTCGTTTCCTAAGTGATTGGTGAAGAAAACTTCTCATTTCCCAGGCACTATGCTAGGTAGTTGACATACAGTGACACAGAATAGCCCCTATTCTTACACAGCACAGTCTCTGTGAACTGGTGCAGATATGGGGGTTCACTTGACCTGGACCAATGTTACATATCTAGAGCAAGGTGTTTTTAAAGTCAGTAAAATATAGGGGGCTAGGGTCCCAGTAACATTAAATATTTAGAAACTTGTCCTAGGTCCTTCTGGAAAAGAAAACTATCAAAAATAAAACAAAATACAGTGCTTTCTGTAACTGTTGATGGGGTCCTCCTGAATAAGTAAGAAATTCAGACTCATTTTTTTGCAAAATCATAAAGGAGACATAGATAAATCAGAACTTACCCATTTTCTGTTCTGATTCTGCTTTGTTTGTAGGTGATTTCTGGATAGCTGCTACATTAGGTCTGAGTGTGGTGACCCATGCCTTTAATCCTAGCACTTGGGAGAAGAGGCAGGCAGATCTCTGTGAGTTTGAGGCCAGCCTGTTCCACATAGTGAGTTCCAGGCCAAGCTACATAGTGAGACTCTGACCAAAAAGAAAGAAGAAAAGGAAGGGAAAGGAAGGGGGAAAGAATGAAGAAGGGAAGAAGAGAGGGAAGAAGAGGAAGGGAAGGAAAAAAGGAAGGAAGGGAGGGAGGGAGGGAGGAAGACTGGTACACAACATTTCCATAGTTTATTATTTAGTGTTATCATTTTGATACTGTTCCCCCCCAAAAAATGAATTTTTCAAGTGACCAAATTTACCTTAAAACAGAATATGAATTTAGCATTAACTGTTTACAATCACTTTAAAAAAATACTTTATATTTCCTACATTTTAATATATATATAAGCTGCCTTAAAAAGTTAGTTCCTAGGACTGGAGAGATGGCTCAGCAGTTAAGAGTACTGTCTGCTTTTGCAAAAGACCTGGGGTCAAATCCCAGCACCCACATGGCAGCTAACAACTGTCTGTAACTCCAGTTCCAGAGACTCTGACACCCTCTTCTGTCCTCTGTGGGCACTATATGATACAGATGCACTTATATACATGCAAGCATCTCATACGCATAAAATATAAATTTTAAAAATTTTTAAAAATTTGTTTCTACGCTAATGTCAAGTATGTGAGGATTATGTATGTAGAAGTAAAATGTAAAGCTGTGGAG
>NW_008344488.1:6797809-6812278 GCF_000622305.1 Nannospalax galili | reverse complement strand
GACTTACAGGTCCTGTACAGGCACAACTGTTCAGACGGAACGTTCCCAGAGAGGAAATAACTGACAGACATTAAGACCAAGACAAACGACAAGACAAATATTCTTACCTCCTGCTGATCTGAGGAAATGGGTCTGGCGGTGACCGAATCCCAGACGAGCCCCTAAATATAGGACCCCCCGCCCCCAGACTGGGGTACCCTACGTTCTCGGGAGGCCACACCCCAGTAACTCAGTCCTCAAACCAGAAGATGCAACAGTAAGAGGATTTTTTTTATTTTGTCTATGGATGGCCTTCCACCTTGATCAAAAGGGGAAGTCCTGATTCAGCTTAGAAGTTTGCTTATATAGACAGAAACCACAAACCACAAACAGCAGAAGTGGGAAGGGGGCTAGTATTCAGGTCACAGCAGAAGTGCTTGGTCACAGCAGAAGTGGGAGGGGGATTTTTCAGTTATTTTTCCAGCTTAAGGAAGCATGAAAAGGTCATCTTTTCTTCTCTACAGTTAGAATTATTTTCCTTTTACTTCCTTGTACAGTTTCCCAGAATATAGCCTGGGAGATTTAATTTCAGTTCACTTTAATCTGGGGGGCTCTGATTTGATTCTATCATTTTCACTTGGAGGTAATCAAAGGATATGGCAATAGCATTTGCTGTTTTGGGAGTCTCTTGAGCCACCATGACCAGCAACTCAATCAAAGGTTTCTACTTTCTGGCACTGTGTTCCTTCAGGTATACACATACACTCATGTTCAGATATATGTGTATTTTTCAAGGCTTTTTGTAAAACTTTATGTATCACATTTATTTTATGCATATGCATGTATTGCCTGCATGTAGTAAGTGCACCCTTGTCGTGCAATGCCCGTGGAGGTCAGAAGAGGCTGTTGGATCCCCTGGGACTGGAGTTACTGACAGCTGTTAGGTGCTATGTGGGTGCTGGCATTTGAACCCGGGTCTTCTGCAAGAAAAACCAGTGTTCTTAACTGCTGAGCTTTCTAGCCCTCAGTGGGGGTTTTACGTTAACACATTTCCTTCATACTTTTTTTTTTTTTGTCTTTTTGAGACAGGGTCTACCTGTAGCTCCAGCTGTCCTAGAACTCACTATGTAGACCAGGCTGGCCTCAAACTTGCAAATGCTTGGATTAAAGGCGTATGCCACTACGCTGGGCTTCCTTCATGCTTTTTACACCAACAAAGCTTTATTTTTCTGTCCTAACTCTAGCCCTGTTCAACCTCCCTCCTCCCTCCCTAGTTTAAGTTCCACCATTTCCCCAATTTGCCTATTGAAAATACATGTTTCCTCTTAATCCCCCTCCCTCGAGTTCCATCTGCCCCCTTAACCCCAATGATTTCTTGTACGTCCCTCCCTCCACCCTTTCCAATTGAATACACCAGTTTTCTCCATTTCCCCCTTGGTAACATCTGTTTCCTACTATCTCCCTCTCTTGGGCTCTTTCTTTCCCTTTATCTCTGTGCTTCTTTTCTATTTTCCTGGCTCCTGCTGTTTCATCAGCATATATATTCACTCATAAGGGATTGCTATTAAGATCCACAAATGAATGAATCCTTTTCTGAATCTGTGTTACTTCACTTAATATAACAGTTTCTAAGTGTGATGCACACAGTAGACCTCAACTGGCTAACTTTAAGAGAAAAAGACACTGCAGAATGTGTGTCCCCTGGATAAGACTCCCTCCTATATTAAACCTCACCCACCCATGGCTCAGCTCAGAGAACACTCTGGAAGAAGGGTGGAAAGATTTTAAGAGCCAGCATTGGTGCATAAAGAAACAGAGGCTTTCAGACCAGTGGGAATTTGCTCATATGAACATGTAACAATGGTGACAGCATGCACAACATCCATGCTGACTCAGTCAGAAAAAAACCCAGCATAGAATGATGGAAATGGACAGTAGGCTCCAACCCTAGCCCAAGAACTTTTGGCAACTGATTGCTGATGGATGAAAGAGAGTCAATCTTCTTTAAAGGAAAGACTCTAGATAAACATAAATATGGAGAAGAGAATAATGGAATAAAAAGGGTTAAATTGGATGGGGGAAGGAGTGCAGGGTAGAGGAGGAAGTATGAGAAGAGATAACTAATGTTAAAAGACTTTTGAAAATGTCATGTGGAAATCTACTATTGCAGATGTTTCTGAAGAAATCTATCTATCATCTATCTATCATCTATCTATGTATCTATCAATCATCTATCTATCTATCATCTATCATCATCATCTATCTACCTGTCATCTATCATCTATATATTGCTATCTGCCATCTATTTATCATCTATCTATCTCTATCTCTATCATCTATCTATCTATCATCTCTCTCTGTGTCTTTCTATCTATCATCTACCTATCTACTGATCATCTATCTATCTTCTATCAGTCATCTATTTATCTATCAATTATGTATCTTTCTAGAGTTTAAATAGAATTACCTTAAAAAGGGTGTTTAATGTCCCTGCTATATACCAGAGGAAAGCAGATAAAGGGCAAAATTTCAGAACTCTATTCCTTCTTTTGGAGTTTTTGCCCTGGAAGGTCCCATATACCATCAATAAATGCTGGATATTGCTGCTATTCTTGTCTTCTGGAACATGACAGAAAGATCCTATTGCTGTAGATACTACATACATAAATCAAAATAAACATGCATAAATGAAGCTTGTACTGACCTAAAAGCAAATCTCTCTTGGTTAGCTTTCATAATGCTGGAAGTTGCAGCATGCTACTGGAAGAGAAAGGTAATCATCAACTTTACCTAGCTGTGTACTCTGTGAAGCACAATAATTACTGGCCTGGCAAGGTATGCACATTGCTGCTGTGGGTCTCTCCTTTCCCATGTGGGTTCTTGGCCACCGATCTGCGAGAACAAATGGAGCAGAGGCGACAAACATTAAGACAGCCGTGAGTAAAATGGAAAGAACTTGTGGGAGTCAGCTTCAGTGAGACAGCTTGTATATGGGGGGGTGGAGAAAAGATACAGGATGAGGAGGGCAGCCAAACTTTTACCTGATAGGTGTTCATAGTATGCTTTATTTGCATGTGGCAGGAAGACCCTATCATGTAGAAAGGGGAGGTGGGATTGAGTGGCTGCAGTGCAATGCCTAATTATCATACAGGAAAGCCCTAGGGGCAGCTTTTGTAGGGAACTATATCAGAGATCATGTTCCAAATAAGGTCAGGCATCTGTGCTTGGAGACACTTTCCAAATAAGGTCAGGCAGAGAATAGGAAGCCCCTGCTGAGAAAAGGGAGTCCTCTCTTTAGCGCCAAGAGCTCGTAGAGCTATCCGGACATGGTAGACTCTGACCTTAAAAGCAAGGTCCCTCAACATACTGCAATAGTGTCATGAATGTTCAAGGAGTAATCATCAACTTTCCAATTGGATTTAATCCTTGCTTCACAAGATGGAGTCCATAACTGGTACTGTTATGTTGGCCAAAAACCTGTGCATAGACAAGCCACAGTCCATAGAGGAAAACCTACTACTATTATTCTGTTAAATGGACTTAATATTAAACAATGTCCTAATGATTTATGCTATGTGCATAGATTAGTGCATATCTCACCTCTCACCAGCAAAGCTTCTTCATAAAAGAGATAGCAATTAACAAATATTCCACAACCAGTTTACGTGTAGAAAATAAGGAACTGTGGAGTGTTTGGTCCTAAATAGGATACCTATTTCACACCCTTTCCTCCAAGGCTGAGGGCTCATTGTGGAACAAAGAGCAGGATAACTCTATTGGCAAGAGGTGGTAGACGAAAACAAGGAAAAGGTTTTGTGTCCATAATAAGGCAATTGCACACATGAACACACAGCACTTGTGACAGCCTGTGTAAGATATAGTCAAGCACATGCCTGAAATTTTTCAATATGGCAGAGGGAGTTAGGCCAGAAGCCCCAGTCATAGCTGAAGCACTACTGGCAATTGATAGCTTCTGTAAAAGGGAGTCAGTTTCCTTTAAGGATGTGATGATGGGTAGTTTCAGCAGACTACAGGGTTTGGACCCACACACAACAGGATTCGAAGAACACAAGTTAGATTTGATAGGCCTTAAAACAAAGCATAGGAAAAATGACATGAGAATTGTAGGAAGATGGGGCTATATTGTAGAGGAGAGGGGACAGGGTCCTGACAGAAGAATCTGGAATATGATCAAAATATGCTGTATGAAGCTATCAAGAATTAAAAAAAACTATAAAAAATATTCTCGTGGACACTCTCCCTTCTATCACATCTTTACTGGCCTCTGCGCACTTTGACTGCTGAATCAGGGAAATCATTTTCTTAGGCAAATATTTAGGAGCAAAGAACCACAATGACATAATTAGTTCAGGCTCTGTCTTTAATATGAGTATCCATTGCCACAAAATGATGCCTTCGTGGGTGAATGTGTGTAGGTGTTTCCTTCAGGGAACTTTTCTCATCATTCCAGGGCAGAGTCTGAAGTTTCTCTCACTTTTTTTCTTTTCACTTTTTGAGACAGGGTCTCCTTGTAGCCATAGCTGACTTGGAACTTTCTAAAAAGACTGGCCTGGCTCTTACAGAGTCAGGGTCTCTGCGAAAATGTCAGACAGATGACTTCTAGCTCAGTGCCCAGTATAGTTCCTATTTCTCTGTGGAACCTCAAAAGGAAGGACCCTGTTGTGTATTTATCTCTCAGCATTTTGTTCTTTCAAACTCCCCCTAAAATGGCCCATTAATGTTTGCTTACTGTGTTTAATGGCCTCTCTAGATCAAAGCTCCAATTTTTTCCACATTTCTCCAAAATGTACATTCCAAAGGCTTGTAAACCAAGTTATCATCATAATATCCCTTCTTCGTCTGTGGAATGCTGCTGTCCACATTCAGGCTAGTTTTCTTCCTCAGTTAAACTTCTTTGAAACCTCCCCCCAAAGACAAATCAAGTGGTATGTCTCCTAGGAAATTTAAAACCCAATAAAGTTGACAATGAAGATTAACCATTGTATCCTTATCCACAGATGTTTAAATCCATAGATTTTTATATCTCTGATAAATACAGATGCATAGACTACAGAAAGGACTTAGAGGACAATTACTGGAAGATAAGCATTTTTTACAAAAAACATACTGGTTGTAACCAGGTCGTATGGATTTTCTTGGTTGGTTAGTTGTCCAATATGAAATTCTAGCCTGCCTTTGTTGAGTTGATGTTTGGTTCTGTTTTGTTATTGATGTAGCTTGGTTGTTTTCTGATCAGGTATGAATAGTCAGTTGGTCTGTGCTTCAGAGTCTCATGTTTTATTTTTTTATTGGCGGTATGGGATGGTTTCAGGCAGGGTAGTTAGGAACATTCCAGCAGAGTAAATGTGCCTAGTCCAAAAGCAGGAAAATGGCAACCAAGTGGATAGGTTCTGACCAGCTAAGCAGGGCAGATGTGAGCCCTGGAGCAAAGTGCATGGGTTTTGTCCCAAATCAGGGAGATGGACACTGAGGGGTCAGTATCTAAGTTACAAGCTAATTGAGAACTTTCTAACAGGGGAAGGAGATTAATTTCAAATCATAATGATGGGGACCAAGTGAACAGGTTCTGACTAAGCAGATGGATGTTTGCCCTGGAGCAGCAGGAAGGGTTGGTTCAAAGCACCATGAGGGCCAAAGAACCAACGGAGTGGGCAGGATCTGACCAAATTAGCAGTTGGTCTGGTTCTCTTTTTTTGGCAGAACTATACCAGAATCCCCTCTTCTTTACTTCTTGGTGCTACCTGGGCTACCAGGGCCTTGGCAGCAATGTGCCTCTTTGAAAGGGTTCCTGTAATAGATATTGAAGGCTCTGACTTTATTTGCAATGCAAAGTACAACAGAGTTTGGTGTATAATCTCGCAATTAGTAACTGAATATCTTCAATAAAATATTTTTTAAAATCAGTGTTCAAAAATTTGTGCTTTCTCCAAATAGGAAAATTGAGATAAATAAGGAAATATTAAATTACATAACTAACAGCCAAAGTCTATTAAGATTTGGGCAAATATTTGCCCTCTCCTTTGATGTGCTTATTATCACTAGAGCAACATTAGGAAGTTGAAAAGTGTACAAAGACATTCTCACCCATGAAGTATCATTATAATTGCAAAGGTATTTCCTCTTTCATTTGAAGTAAATAATTCATTAATGTAACCATGAGATTGAGTAAAGTCTAATATTTAATTGATTAAATATGATATTTAAAATTTAATGTTTGCTATATATTTGGTTAAATTTCAATGTAAATATTTGGTAAATTAAGGAAGTACAATTATATCACCATTATTATAAAAAAGTCATCTGACAAATCATAATTTTATATGCATTGTAGAATGTGAGAATCGTTGTCATACACGTATGTATAGATGATGTTATGCTTATAGTTGTGTAGTGAAGTAACAATGTAATACAGTCACATTGTATTGCATTTCACAATTTACTAGGCATATGAATTAGGTAGAGTTCACTAAGCATGTTAACATTTTTGTTCAAAAATTTAGTCTTATAGCAGGGGAAGATATAATCTAATTTTTAGCATAAAATGCATAAACAAGAGAAGTTATATGAAATTATTTCACATATTGAAACAAATACTTCATAATTCTTTAAACATTAAAACAAATTTGTACTATAAATATTGATGTATTTTAGTTACGGGAAAGATTATCTTTTAAATTTTATTTTAGATTATAAAGTAAATCATAAAACGATACAAGAGAATTTTTTCATTTTCCAGTTCTGAAGGCTCAATTAGGCAAACATTGAATAGACTGATAAAAATAGCAAGAGAAATACACAAGAAAGACCCTTTACAACTGTTACAAAGAAATCGACTCTCAGGACACAATGCATAGCAGTCAGAGCCTCAAGGGCCCTGTCACTGTGTACAGATCTCCATATTGTCTGGTACCATTACCCAGGAGATTCACAGTAAATGAAGCTGCTAGACTATTATACTTTTACCATGTAGGACTCTTTTTGCTAAACTAACAAATTACCATCCTATGTATTGTATAAAATAATGAACATTATTATTAGACAGAACATTAAAGTCTCATCAAATTTTATGTGTTTCTTTTTTCAGGAGACTTTTCCCTGTGTATAAATACATTTTTTTTTATTTTGAATCTACATGTAAATTTACAAATAGGTCTTAAATTTTCTGTAGATAAGCATGTGTGATTATTGTGTTTGAGCAGAATAGCGAGGTAATTAGTTATTTAATGTTTAGTGAAGTTGTATTGTGGTTTATAATGAAAGGCATACACATATGCAGTTATAGATGTAAATACAAATAAATATAACCTGACATATATGGTTTATATAAATACACAAATCACCATAAAATTAAGATAGGGAAATATGTCTAAAAGAGAAAAGGGAATTGTCACACTAAATAAGAAATATATACATGTATGTGTGTTATATATATTAATTTTTACATATATTTATATATGCATATGCAATCAAGGATGAATTTAAAGTTCTAATTATGCATTTGGCTCTATCCTCCAATAAAACAAATTATCTTATTATTTCATATAGTGTAGCATATATTCAAACATATTCTTAATGGTGATAAATGACTTTTTTCAGTTTTTTTTCAGACACTTGATGAAGATGCAGTGTTAAGCCGCTATGTAGCTCTGAGAAGAAATCTGCATACCCCGTGTACACAAAATTTCAGATGAAAATCTACCTTAGTACTGAACATTCTATCTAGAAATTCAGCTTCTTTACTGTAGTTGGACGTTGTGGATCTCTTCACTGTGCATGCACCTAACAAAAGGAGAGAATTAAAATAAATTTTTAAGGTATGCTGAATAAAACTTTCAAAGCAGCTAAGTAAATATCAAAGGAAGATAACAATCTGTATCACAAGAAAATAGGGATAATTCAATAGAAGAATTAGTAAATGGGGGAATTTTGAATGTGCTACAGAGATACATTACAGAATCCCAAGAGCATGAATTATATTGTTAGAAACTAATTGCTGTTTTTTGTATTGCAAAAACAAAATAAGACCTGGATTATAGTGTTAATGTTGGGATTTTGATTGTTAGATTCCACAGAGTGTCTTGAGTTTCATATTATATGAAGAAAAGTTATTGGAAACATCAACAAAACAGTTACTCTGCAATACAATACCTCTGTTCTTTAATTATACTTACTGAAGTCTTTAACTTTGCAATAGTGATACAGATCTATTTCTATGGTTCCTTTGTTTTGAGCCTCGGTTCCTGTGTTCACATTGATAGCCAAACTCTCTGAGAACAGGAAGTTCTTTTCCTCAGCCACTGCATGGAATTGCTCTAATTTGTTCTGGTAATGGGCGCCAGATGTCACAGTATAAAAAGGAAAGCTAGACCAGGCAAAAGAATTGCCATTCGACCTTTTAGTGAATTCCAAAGCACTTGCCCTTTTTTTTGTATTCTGTGGAAATCAAATATTCAGAAGCATGCTCAGAGAAGTGGGACAAGCCTATTCCCCACCGTGACTGGCCTCACAGCAGAGAAAGGGCAACTTGGCACTTCCTGGATGAGCAGCATCTGCCATTGCTTTCTAAGCTGTCTTGAAGGGGAAAGGAGGAAAGAAACAGAAAAGAGGGAAGGAGAGTTGGTAATCTTCCCATTTATAAAATCCCCTTTACTTTAGTGATTTTAAATTTAAATTTGCATCCCCCAAAACTGGGCCTTTGGCATCTTCCTGTATGAAAGATAGAAAACACACCTCAAGACTTTTTATTCCCTTCTGCTATTTTTCCAGTAACTATGGGTTTAAGGTGTGTTTGCTTGCACATCACATGTCTAATTTATTGCATTTGTCACTCGGTTTGTCTTGGTAAAATATGTATAAATCTGTAGACGTCTACAGAGAGTAAATCAAACAGTATAGTCAGATGTCTATGGCTGTTGAAGACTATACTCTGATGATAAAGTCAATCTGCTAGTACAGGATTTACATGTCTTTGCATGTAAACTTCATTTTCATTAACTGAATTTCTGCAGAATCAAAGAATTCCAGCAATTATTTCTGTGTTTGTAATGGAGTTTATTTTACAAAACTTTCAGATGATTATGGTTTCTTAATGCCAACAGAGAATTACTGTTTCAAGTGATGCCTCAGTGACAGGGATATATATTTTCCTTCTTAGAGGTGTAACTGAAGAAAAGAAATAAGTGTTTGCTGAGGAAGTTACATTTACTTCCCCTCAGGAAAAGGAGTTATATAATAAAAGAAAAGGAATTAGCTATTCACATGCATAATTTTTGATAAAATTTAATCATTAGATAAAGATCCTAACATTGCTGAGAATGGTTAACTTAAATGCCAGTAGGAAAATTGAAGGGTGTTATGGTTAGTTTTAATTGTCAGCTTGGCTTAATCTAGAATCACCCAATGAGAGAATGTAGATGAGTAATTGTCTGGATCAGGTTGACAAATAGGCATGCTTGTAGGACATTAACTTAATTACACTAATTGATGTGGGAGAATTCAGCCTATTGTGGGAAGCATCATTCCCTGTGCTTGAATCGTGCGTTGACAAAGAGCAGAAAAAGCAAGTTGGGCCATCAGCATGCCTGCATTCATTTCTTTCTGCCCTTCACTGTGGAAGTAACCAGCTGTTTCAGGTTCCTGCCTTGACTTCTCACCAATGATGGACTGTAACCTGGAATTTAAGCCCAAAACCCTTTCTCCCATACAGTTACTTTTGTCAGAGAATACAAAGCAAAGGAAATGAAACCAGAACAGGGAGTTTTCCCAGGATTGTTGTTTTAAAAACAACTGTTGAAAATGGATATCTCTTTCTAAGTAGATTTATTACAGTTATGGTTTTTTAGATGCTTGCTTTTGTTTTTGTTTTTCATTAGTTTTTAAATATTGGACTTTGTTTAAAAAGTAATTTTAGGTTTACAGTAAAATTGAGTGAAAAGTACAAAAATTGTCCATATCCTTCCATTTATAAATGTAGACAGATTCTCCCAATGTTAACAACTACCAGAAGGACAATTGATGGTTCAACACTGACAGATGATTGTCTTCCGCAGTTCATAGCTTGCAACAGCCTTCACTCTCACTATACATCAATACATTTAAATGAAGTAATGTGCCCAATATCTTCAAATCCTGTCTTAGTTTGTTTTCCCTTTTCTGTGATAAAAGTCCTCTGACAAAGAAACTTCAGAAAGAAAGGGTTTATTTTAGCTCATAGTTCTAGGTACATTCCATCATGGTGGAAAGTCAAGGTAGCCGGAGCTTGAAGCAGCTGGTCCCGTTATATCCCTGTTTGAAAGAAGAGAGCAATGAATACATCCTACTACTCAGCTCACTTTCTGCATTTTTATGTAGTCTAGGATCCACTGTGATGTAAGAGTCCTTATCCAGAGTAAGGATAGGCAAACCCAAATCCATTAACGCAATCAAAATAACCTCCCAAGGGCATGCCCAGGGCCCCAATTCCCAAAAGATTCCAGATTCTATCAAGGTACAATTCACACTAACAATCACACTGCCCTAAAATTCTTTGTTCATCTCTCTTCCTCCTTACCCTTAGTAATCATTTATGATTTTAATCATTTCCTCTTACTTCTCCAGAATGCCATAGAATTTAAATCAGACACTATGGGAGCTTTTCAGATTGTTTTCTTTCCTACATAGTTACATGCATTTAAGTTTCCTAGTTATGTTTCAACTATGAAGACATAGTTTTGTAAACTATGAATACAGCTCCTAAAAACTTTTCTGTGCAGCTGGATATAGTGGTTCACACCTATAATTCAGAAAATAGAAGGTCGAAGCAGAAGAATTGTGAGTTTGAGGCCATGCTTTGATACATAAAAAGACTTGTAAAATAAATAAATATAAAATAAAATAAAAACAAGGCTTGGAGATAGAATTCAAAGATTGAACTCTTGTCTAACATATTCAACACACTTGGTATAATCCCCCAAGCACCTTTAAAAAACTAACTAAACTAATGAACCAAATTAATTAATAAAATTATATTTCTATAGAAGTTTGAACACAAACTTTCATCTTTGAGTTAATATACAGATATGTTTGCTATTGTTATTGACTGGATTCATATTGGCGGAGTTAGGAATTATGTTCAGTTCAGTAAGAAACCATCAACTTGTCTTTTCAAAGTGGCTGTTCCTTTGTGCATTTCAACCAGGAGTGACATACACATCTACTGTTGCACATCCTTATGAGGATTTTCCATTTTCTAAATTCTTGATTTGGCCATTTTGCTTTGCATGTCCCTGATTAAAAATGATGTAGATCTGTTATTCATATTCTTGGACTGCAAAGTTTTTTAAAACTCTTTGTTTATTTTTTTTTTTCTGTAGAGCATTGATAAATTCTTACAATCTCTAAATAGGCTGAATAGACTCCAGTGGATAAATTTGTACAGAAAGACATCAGAATAGAAATTGTGACTGGATAGGAGTTAGTACGTGTGGAAAAATACATGAAGTCTGTTGGGGGGGGTTGGCAGAGACATGGATGGCAGAGTCTAAATTTGATTTAGAGCTTTGGGATGAAATGTCCAACACCTCAATTTTAAAAAGTCTTTGACTTTTGTACTTGGGTTTTCAATTCTTTTTCTTTAGTTAAGTTTTCAGAGTTCTTGGTGTATTCTGAATAATCACCCTGATCCTGCTGGTAATATTATATACATATACATAATTATTTTAAAATAGTTACAGGCTGTATGTGGTGGTAAATATGGTTAACTCCCAGTTTGGGGAGGCAGAGGCAGGTGGATCTCTGGATACCATAGAAAGTTCCTATCAGGTGAAACAGAATCACTGTTTTAAAAAAAAATTAGTAATTTCAGTTCTACAGCAAGCAATGAGCTTTGTGTTATGTTTTCCGCTTTCCAGAACAATGAAATGAGCTGCTGGATATACAAATTGAATCACTGAACAAAACTACCTCCATATAAAATCGAGGATTGCTAGTAATTATTCAACTTTCTCATGGGGTTTCTTGGTATCATTGACATAATCATTTATAAACTTAAAATAAAAGCTTTGATTTGGGTGTTACAAAGAAATATTGATTTGTTTTATATGAATGAAAATCACTTGGACTTTCACAACAGGGCCAAAAGTACTCATCAGAGAATAGACAGCATGGTCAACAAATGGTGCTGGTGAAACTGGATAGTGGCATGTAAAAGAATGAAACCAGATCTCTATTTCTCACCATGCTCACAACTCAACTTCAGATGGAACAAGATTTCAACATAAGACTTGATATTCTGAATCCAATAGAGGAGAAAATAGGGAATACACTGGAAATTTTAGGCACAGGAAAGGACCTATAAACAAGAATCCTATACTGCAGTCATTAATTCCAAAAATTTACAAATGAGACTACACAAAACTAAAAAGCTTTTGTACAGGAAAGGACACTATCACCTAGTGAAGAGGCAACCTGTAGAATGGGAAAATCTTTCCTAGCTATATATTTGACAGAGTGTTAGTATCCAGAATGTACAAATAACTCAAGAAACTAAGTATCAAAAAACCAAACAACTTAACTGAAAATTGGGACAGAGGTTTGAAAATGGAATTCTCGAAATTTGAAACACAAATGACTGAGAAATGCTTTTAAAATGTTCAACATCTTTAGTCATCAGAGAAGTACAAATTAAAACCACTTTAAAGTTTCATCTTAGCCCACTCTGCATGGTTAAGATTAGTAAAAGAAATGACAAATGCAGGCACGTTTACAGAGAATGGTGACTGTGTATTCACTCCTGGTGGGATGCAAACTGGTACAACTACTCTGAAAATCAGTGTGAAGATTCCTCAAAAAAAAAAAAAATTCTATCTACCTTATGAATAAGCCATACCATTCTTGGTCATATTTAATTATGAAATTCACAGGTAAATGTCTGTAACTGGAAACAATTATCCTGAATGAGGTAACCAAGACCCAGAAAGACAAATGCCCTGAAAACTAGCTTGGCATTCTTAACTATTCATGTTTCAATCAGAAAATCTAGAGAGGTCAGTAAACTAATAAACAGATATGGGGCAGAGAGTCATGGAATGGGAGATAAAATGAAAGTATATAAAGAGGGAAATGTGAATAATAGAGTAGTAAGGATTAAAAGGGGTGGGTCAATAAGGCAGGGCAGAAGAGGGAGTGTAGGGAATGTTAACTACTCAAGCTGGCAGTTAGAAGTTTCACCTCTACTGGCTAGCTTGCATAGGGCTTAAAGCTGCTATTCATGCTACTTGAGGAGAAAATTAATCATTAATTTTACTCAGCTGTGAATTCTATGAGCTACAGTTGACCTAACAAAATATGCCCAGTGGTACGACAGTGGCACACATATTATGAGAATAACTGATCAGTTTCTAATTGGATTTAAGGTCTATTTCATAAGATGGAACCCATAGATGACACTGATAATAACCTAAGCAGATCACAGGCCATACCAGAGAACCTAATACTATTTTTCTGCTAAATAGGCACAGTATTTAAGTGAGTCCTAATCACACATTTTTATTCTCCTGTAATAATGAATCTCTCATATCTCACTAGAGAAGTTTCCTTATGCAGCTGACAGTGATTAACACAGATATCCACAACTGGCCAGGGTCCAAAGAATTAAGAGGCTGTAGACTGCTTATCTCTGAATAGGACACCTGTAAGAAACTTCTGCCTTGCAAGTCTCATGGATCACTGTGGAGTAGGTGGTGAAAGATTGTAATAGTAAGAGGTCATTGATGACCACAGGGAAACAGAATCTTCAGGATAACTGAGGTTGCTCATAAGAACTCTCAGCAATGGTGGAAGCATCCACAAGTCCCAAGTAAGCTAAATCTAGACAAAATACCAACATGGACTTGGGGAGGTGGGTAACAAAACCGAAATCTTCCTAAGCACTGAATGGCAAATGATGGTTTATTGGGAGAAGTGCCAATCCAATGACATTTATGGATGAGACTCTCAGTAGGTTGACCAGGCTTCAGTGGATGGATCTGATCAAAGGGTACTTGTGGAGAGCCGTAGGCCCCCACCCCAGAATATAGGAAGGCCTGTTTCCTGGAAAAGCTGTTTTTCAGACATCAAGGCTGGCCTGGTTTGAGATTAACCAGGTGACTATACTTGAAAGCCTCACACAAACATGTTATTCTAACTCGGGCACTTACCGCTTGAGAGACTCCCTCATTTCTCATGTAATTGCCTAGGAAGCTTTGGCATTACTCTGTAATCATGCAAGTGTAACCTCTTAATTGATTTATAACTTGCTATATAGAATTGTGGTGTTACTATGGAATTTACTCTGTGATCAATTGGTGTGGTGTAATTATGATAATTGCTCTGTTAATAGAATTGCTCTGCCTCAATAGATTTATCCCTTCCAACTTTCCCCTTTCCCTCTCTATAAAAACTGTTCCTTCTCCATCAATAAATGAGACTTGATCAGAAAGCCTGTCTTGTCTC
>NW_008344488.1:6794558-6796708 GCF_000622305.1 Nannospalax galili | reverse complement strand
AGGGGGAGCCCCGTGGGGAATTAAAAAAAAAATAAAAAAAAAAAAAAAAACTGAAAAAAAAAACAGCTAAAAGAAATCAACAAGCCAAAAATGGATGGGATTTTAATATGTTCAATGCTAGGCTGGTGTACCTTGTGATTTTGAGGTCACCTGGGTTGCAGGCAGACTGTGTCCCAAAAATATGATGCCCCCAACATTCCTATTTTCTAATTTATAAAGGACATTATCTGTCAGGCTGTAATTCAGCCTCAATAAAAACAAAACAGACCCCGGGACTTTCCCTCTCCCCTATCCAGCCTTTTCCAGTTAGAGAATTTGTACTGGTCATTAGTTTGTGCTATATTTTATCTCTGGAAAGGAGCCTTCCCTTTGACATTTAAAATATGATTCTTGTGTTCTGTGTTCACTGTGACTGTGTCTGAAACTGAGACAGCCAGTGAGAGTTTATGTAAGGTCTCGGTTTCTATAATGTGAGAAAAAGCCTGTGCAATTCACTGTATAAGTTAAAAATATTTTTTATCTTTGAGATATTTTAGTTAACTATAATTCAAAACTTTTAAATTGTTAAGTGTTATATTTATTGCTTTAACAGATCAGATTGACAGATACTAATTATTAAATAAAATAAAAATATCTTGATAAAAAAAAAAGGGGCGAGAGGAGAAGCTAGTCTCAGGCTATGACTGAGAGGCTCCGTAACTATGCTTTTCAACATAATTCTCAGGCCCCAGTGGGCATCAACAATGGTTGCCATTCCTAACTGTAATAATACACATAAAAGCTTTGCAGCAAGGTTTCTTGGTCCTCTGCCTCCTGAAAGAAAAGAGTGTGAGGTTTCTTGGTCCTCTGCCTCCTGAAGAAAAGAGTGTGGCAGATTTTTGTGTAAATATTGTGTTTGTTTGATGTATACTATGATTTCTGAAAACCTAGGCTGCTTGACTGTGCTAACAGCTAACTCTGGAGGGAAACTGTGCCCCTTTCACTTCAGACTTAATCCTGTTCTTTAGATCTAAAAGATGTTTTCTGCCTAATGTCTCTTACTTCCTCTGCCTCCTGAAGAAAAGAGTGTGGCAGATTTTTGTGTAAATATTGTGTTTGTTTGATGTATACTATGATTTCTGAAAACCTAGGCTGCTTGACTGTGCTAACAGCTAACTCTGGAGGGAAACTGTGCCCCTTTCACTTCAGACTTAATCCTGTTCTTTAGATCTAAAAGATGTTTTCTGCCTAATGTCTCTTACTTGCTGTTTCAAACTAATGTAATATAGGCAAAAAATGTGAGAAGCTGACTCAGGGCAGAAACTGGTCCTTTCTGTTCAGACTCATGCTAGTTCTCACAAACTTCTGCAGGTTCAGACTGACCCCCTGACTCTGTGAGAGAAACTGAGAGCAGCTTGCATGCTTTAGTGCCTTGGCATGCAAGATTTTCCTTGGTTAAAAAGGCTTTCACCTCAAGGGTCGGTCTCCTTGGGTTCCTGACAGGAGGACCTAATCTAAATTGATCATATGATAAACCTGTAAAAACAGGCGTACTGTAATTAATCAATATAACAATTGGAGAGCTGCTCAGGATGCTGACCAGGGCTGTCCACAGTGATTCTTTAGACGTAAATCAGGCATGCCCACACAATGTCAACACTGTGCCTTTTGCAGATCTGCGTTGGGTCTCATTCCCAACATGTTTTGTTTCAATTCGGTTTGATGGTACCATTTAACAAATTTCTCTCAGTCTGAGCCTGGCATGGCTCTGTGTGGATAATGTGTAAAAAATGACAGTTTTAAAACTTGTCTTTCTGTTGTCTTCTGTGTAAAAAATAGCAGTTTTAAAACTTGTCTTTCTGTGGTCTTTCTCTATAGCATAGTGCTCTGTGTCAGAAATAGCTTGTGAGAAATACTCTAAACTAGTGGCTTGTGGCAGGAGCTGCTTATGATGAGTCTTAGAGCAACAGGTATTGTGACAGGAGCTACAACTCTGTTTTGCTCTTTTCCAGGTTCCATGAGTTTACAATATATGTCAAAAATAAAACATTAACACACTACAAAACTTAGAAAATTAGGTTACTGATATTAGTTATAAATTATTTTTGCCTTGTTTGTCTCACTTTAAATGGTATGTTTGTGTCTCCATAGTTACCTGTTGTCACCTCAAT
>NW_008344488.1:6788979-6793424 GCF_000622305.1 Nannospalax galili | reverse complement strand
TTTCTCATGTAATTGCTAAGAAACTTTGGTGTTACTCTGTAATCATACAAGTGTAACCTCTTAATTGATTTATAACTTGCTATATAGAATTGTGGTGTTACTATGGAATTTACTCTATGACCAATTGGTGTGGTGTTATTGTGATAATCATTCTGTTAATTGAGTTGCTCTACTTCAATGGATTTTTCCCTGCCAACTTCCCCCTCTCCTCCCTATAAAAACTTTGTGTAGATTTTCATTAAATGAGACTTGATCAGAAAGCCTGTCTTGTCTCCATTCTTCGCATCACTTGTCCCTTTCCATCCCCTCTCCTCCTTCCAGGTACCCACGTTGACTGTCCTGTGGGTCGAGACAGGTACTTGGGGACACAAGTTTGACTCTAAACACACACACACACACACACACACACACACACAAACACACACATATATAGGAGCTCATGAAATTAGCAAGGTGTAATGGGAGATGCAGATGGGAGAGTGAATCTAAATTCAATCAATATATATTGTATGACACTAATAAGGCACATATTGGATGTGTCTGTGGTGTTTTTCAAGAGATTTCACTGAAGAGAGAAGGTCACTTTGAATATTTACAGCACCTTCTTTCAGTGTGTTCTGTACTGAAGCAAAAGGAACAAAAAGAAGAAAGCCAGCTCAGCACTAGAATTTCCCTTTCTCTGCTCGCTGGTGACATCACAGACTAAACAACGGTTATTGTTACATGTTCACAATCATGATGGACTGCTTTTCTTTGAACGTTGCTGTAGAATAAACCTTTCTTTCCTAAGATATATTTTGGTCAAGCCTTGTTTGCAGAGGTGAGGAAAATGACAAATAAAACCATATATTTTGAAAATATAAGAAAAAGTTCCATTGAAATGGAAACTAAGAAAAATCGACAGTACTGGAGAACAAAATCATTCAGATGCAACTGAGATCACAGTATTTCTTTAGAAAAGCATCATGCCTCCATGGCCCCTAAATCTTCCACACAACATCAAAACTGCAAGTTTAACTCGAATCCTGATCAAAGAAGAAATACCTTTGGAAGGACTATTCTTTGGAAAGGGCTCTGATTAATGAAGGTTCTGGGAGAATATTGGCTGTCCTGACTGTGATCATATAACCTGTGCTTCTAACACATTTGCCTTAATAAAAGGCTTCGTGTGAATTATTGTAGGTTGTCAGAGAGTGCAAGGTCAAATGGGAGAATGAGATGACTAAAATAGGATGATCAGATTGGGAGATTCAGATAGAATCAGGCAGGTGGAACTCAGAATGTAACATGGCATGCCAGAAAGAGATGAGCTTTTTTGATTTTTCAAACTATACCTGTGATGATTTCTCCATTGAATTTCGAGATCTTCCACAATCTAGTCGCTGCTTTCAAGTAGAAAATTATAGATTGTGCGTTATTCCAGACATATAATTCTAAAGTGTGCAATATTAAGTCATATGAACAGTGGATGGACAGATGGCTCAATGTTATGAGCATGTACTACGTTTACAGAGGACCTGAATTGATTCTAACAGCCATGTCAGGCAATTCATAAACACCTGTAACTTAGCTCCAAGAATCTATTACCTGGATATTGTAATTTGTTGGCACCTGTACTTATATGTGCATAATTCCACATGCACATACGTATACATACTACTAAAATAAATAAACAAAAAATAAGTCTCATAAATGATAAGGTATGTATACTTACTGAGTATAAATGTTAAGTGTGTAAATTCATAAGCAAAATTTAGGAGTTTATTACAATATTAAAATTAGTTATGAATTTAGCTTATAGGCTATTAGTATTAATTCTTTTCAAATTTCAAATAAATGTTTACAGTTATATATAATGCTTGCAAAATGTTGCCAAGTCCGTTAAAATTTGAAATATAATTAATCATTTTTATAAATCTCACTAGAATTGTGCTTTCATGTGTGATATAGAGTTTGCAACCCCTCCTGTACTTTTTTGTTCTTTATGATGGAGTTTACCAAATCTCACAATATCTTTTTTCTATTTTATTTATTATTTTTATTTTTTTATGTGTATTGCCTGCATGTAGATAAGTGCACCCGTGTGGTTCAGTGCCCACAGAGGTCAGAAGTGGCTGTCAGATTCCCTGGGACTGGAGTTACAGACAGTTGTTAGCTGACATGTGGGTTCTGGGATTTGAACCTGGGTCTTCTGCAAGAACAACTAGTGCTCTTAACCACTGAGCCATCTCTCCAGTCCATCTCACAATAACTTAATTCACAGATTTTAGTACACAATCTAGCTCATAGTAGGTTTTCAGTGTAGTAGTTCAATCTAAACGCAAATCACTCTATATTTTCAGAAATAACTAGTCATTTTTCTCAATATTTAGTTCAGAGGTTTAATATATATATATATAAGTTGATGCACTCAGAATGCATGGTGTTCAGTTATTTCTTGTATGTTACTTCACAGAAAATCATTGTTCCCAGACTTCTCGGCAGTGGTGACTGGCATATGGAGCAGGCCTTGTCTAATCTTTCTGCATATTGGAGTTGCCATTCAAATCTCATTTAAAACCAAAGCTTTGTCTTCAAGTAATATTGTTGTATTCCATAATTGCATTATTTAATTCTGTTAAATGTATTGGGATACAGTTTGTTATGATAATGACTTGCACAAAACTACAAGGGAACATAACACTATTTAGAAATTAATTTTCTAGAACAGACTACCCCTAGATCACAAATATTCCTTTGTTTCTTTACATTCAGCAATTCAGCTGCATAGAGACAAATATTTACAAATTTACAAAGATGCATAGAAATAATAATGCTGAATGAGAAGAAATGTACCTTTTCTTAATTTTAAAATGAACTTAATGAAGTATTATGTTGACATGTCTGTACTTCTGTCCATATACCTCAAAAATCATTTGAGACTTAGAGTGTAATTCCATAATTAATTATTTTATATGGAGAGCCAGACATAAAGAATAACAGCATAATCTCATAATCCCTTAGTTATTTCTATTTCATTATTTGAATTTTATCCAAAATAAACTCTTTTACAATCATTTAGTAATGCCAACCTAAACAAAAATGACCCAAGTGAGCCAACTAACCAAATAAAAAGTGCAATAAAGGTTCTTTATGTGGAGCTTGCAAAACAATCGGTCAGCAACACTTGCTTTCGGCAGATATCCAAAGACACACAGAAGATGGAGAGAGAAAAACATCCTGAACAAAATGGAAAGCAAGATAATACTGTGATTAGAAGAGCTGGGCAAGCAGGAGGTAAGCCCCGTGTGCCTAGTTCAGGTAGCACAACTGACTTTGTGTAGTGGGTTCTATGAAGCTGAGATAAAGATTTAGGGAAGTCCTCAATCACTAGGCAAGTGCTGATTCTTCTGGGACAGCACTGTCAAGGTGGTCTGGGTTCAAAAACTTACCAGGAGTCGGGAGAGCCCACGTTTTCATGGAAGATGCAGCTTTTCATTGTCAGTATTTTCAGTTCCTCAGCAATGAGAATATAATTCAGGGATGAACATAGGAAATTTTGGAACAAAACCTAACATAGTGAACAACAATGTTAAAGAAGATATTTTTAAAAAAAATTTAGTACATATTTGAAGTGAAAATAAGAAACTAAAATTGAAGGATTTGTATTTTGGATTAGGGAAAAATAAACCGGAAGATGGAAATAGAAATCTCAGTGAAATATAAGAGATGAGACCATTCATAGAGGAAGGGGAGGGAAACGTGGATTACAACAGAACACCTGGATACCTGAGTGAATGTCTGTGGATGTAAAAAGAGGTTCATGGCAGGTTCCTAGAAGGGTCCTGTGATCATGCTAGTCTGAGGAGTTCCCGTATGATGCTTCTGTTCAATGTAAATCAATACTGAGTAACAAATAAGAAAAAAATACTGCTTTATTTTATTTTTTGATATTCAATCATTTAAATAAAAATCAATGTGAAACAATACTGAGTAAAACTAAGAAAAAAAGAAAAAGATGTTGCTTTCTTTTTGATATTCCATCATTTAAATAAAAATGTTCTAACACCATTTTGTATCATGAAACAAAATTCATTGAGGAGATTATGAAAACATAAAAAGATAAATGTCAATAATGTGATTACAGAAAGGGAATAAAAGCAAGCTTATTTACTAAAACTATGAATATCAAGATGAAAATATCAGTCAGGCATGGTGGCACAGGTCTTTGAGCTCAGCACTTGGGAGGCAGAGGCATGAGGATCTCTGTGAAATCCAGGCCAGTTGGCCTATGTAGTAAGTTCCATGCCAGCTAGGGCTATAGGGAGATCATGTCCCAAAACACAGAAAGAAAAGAAAAAAAGGAAAAGCAGAGAAAAGTTCTCAGATTTCTCATAAGTAGAACATATTTATATTTGTGCAAAGATTTAAACTCAGTGTGAATAGCAGTTAAAACTTTACATAGA
>NW_008344488.1:6786311-6788924 GCF_000622305.1 Nannospalax galili | reverse complement strand
TATATATATATATATCTGTCGACGTGCAATGTTAACCATTTTTAAGAACAATCTAAATGAATTATCATATTCAGTTTTTGCTAGACTTGTGTATTTGAAACACGTAAGTCTGGTGTGTTTTAAACCACACAAAATATTATTGTACTCATGTGCAAAACTGTAAAGTTTACAGCTCAGAACACTTAGAAACATAATAACTGTATGCAGCCATTCTGTATCATACATAAGACAGCTGATATGCATTGTGTGCATTGCTAACTTGCCACATCTGTAGTTTTAGTGAATGTTTGATTCCCAGACATAGATTTGCAAATGTTTTGCTTGTTTACACTTTTCTTTTTGAGATGATATAAATAAGAATGCCCTCCCAACCCCACAGACACACAGGTTGCAAGTATTTGGGCATTTTGTCTCCAGTTGGTAGAGCTGTTTTGGGAAGCTTCAGGAAGTGTGGCCTTACTGGAGGAAGCAAGTCACTGGGGACAGTTTTTGAAAGTTTTCAAGCCTTGACAGATTTCCAGTTAGGTTCTACTTCTTGTGCCTGCTTGAAGACCTAAATGGTCCTGTTTCTGCTCTGGCAATCTCTAGCCACCATGCCTTCCCATCACAATGGACTCTGATTTGTTTGGATCCGTAAGCTCGAATAAACTCTCACTTTTAAAAGTTCCTTTGGTCCAGTGTTTTATCACAGTAACAGAAAAAGTAACTGGTACACCTTTCTTAACAAGAACATATAAACAGGTTCCAATGAGCACTTAAAAATCTTTACTTGTAGAGAGAAATCCCTGTATGCATTTAATAGGAATTCAGAAATTTCCCTAATAATGCATTTTCAATTTATAGTTCCATCATCAAACTAGAGTTTTAGATTTAAGGAATGGCCAGTGCTTTAATGAGAAGCAGAGAGGCAGAATTGAGAGAGCATTGAGAGAGAGACTAGAGAGAGAGAGAAAGAGATAGAGACAGAGATAGAGATAGGTAGAGACACAGAGACAAAGGGACACGAGATGGGAAAAGTGGGGAGAGGGTAGAGAGAAGAGAGAGTTAATGAGAAAAATTTACTCGATTATTTATAGTGACTGAAGAGGCCCACATCATATCTTCTATGAGCTGGAGAACCAGGGAAGATAGTGCCAAGTTTTAGTCCAGATCTTCAGAAGGCTTCAGAATCAGGAAATACATGTCTGTTTCAATTGGAATTTATACTTGGGAGAAGTGGGGAAGGGAGTTAATTTGAGTCTCAAAGTTCGGACTAGACAAACTTGGAGCTTCTGACAATTCAGGGTAAGAGAAGTCTGACTAGGCTCTAGAAGAAAGATTAAGAATTTGATCTTCCTTCACCCAGCTGATTGGATGTTACCCACCCACTTTAAAGGATAGATCCCACTCAGTCCATTGAAGCACTGCAGACTACAACCTGATGGGAATACTCAGACACAGCTGGGAGAAAATGATTATTCTAATTAAACTCAAAACACCAGAGTTTCCTTTCAAAAGGAGAATATGGACCTTGAGGATAATCTTTTCCAGCTATCATAGTTTTTTTAATGTAGTCAATGCACCCAGGGAAACACATTCTCAGACTTCATTTTGACTTTCTTTTTTATGCATTCTCCCCTATAGTCAGAAGGGACATCAACTCTTTAAAATGACTTGGAAAAATATGCTGAGCCTTTGAAAATCATGGCAAAGATTATTCCAGATGCTTAAAATGACCATTATATTCATTAGTAATTTAGAAAAGTGGGAGGAAGAAAGATATCTGTCTAGAATGATGAATCTGAAGACAAGGGGATAGACGTTGAAAAATCAAACAGGGCTTGGTCACTAAAGCCTTGGCAAAGGACCACGGAGTTTATTGAACTTCAAGAGGAACCCAGTGGTGAGTAGTGGTCTCATTTTGATGTCATCATTGATCTAAGCACGTAGCACCACACTTGCTAATGTTTTTCTCAAATATTGAAAGATCTCTTCCAAATATACCAGTAAGTATGAAGTTATATGGATATCCTTTCAAATTAATTGGTTATTAATAAAGAATATCTTAATTTCATTTGAAAGCAAAAATGTCAAATTCCAAGTCAACCAAAATTAAACTAGACCATAAAAAAGACTCTTGATGATTTAAATTTCCATAGTTGCAGATTCTCTTCTCACCATTAATCACGTATATATTATTTATTTACATTGTGAAGTGATATATAATTATGCAAATTATTATAAAACTATTTTAACTTATAATATTTTAAATAAACAATAGGATTTCACTTTTTAAATTATAATAAAGATAATATCAACATGCATTAAGTACATATTAAGAAAGTGTTTTAAACCAGGTGTGGAAGCACATACCTTCATAATCCTAGCTCTGGGAAGGTAGAAGCAGTTGGAACTCTGAGTTCAAGGCCAGCTGGACTATGTAGTGAATTTTGTGCCATCCTGAGCTACATAGTGAGACTTTGTCTTAAAGCAACAACAACAACTACAACCAAAAAAGAAAGTAGTTTGGATTGAAAGATCAAATCTTCCTGCCAAGCACATTATTTTCATCCTATGCCTTCTCAATTCCTTCACAATACTCAAGATAAATAATATACTTATTATAAATTTATT
>NW_008344488.1:6760476-6785184 GCF_000622305.1 Nannospalax galili | reverse complement strand
ATACTATTGTGTTGAATCCTATGAATATGCAATATAAAATATCCAAGGTTTAGAAAAATTAATTTGCTTATGTAGCTTCTGTTCCTTGCTACAAGGTGTTCCAAATTTTGATTTAAGGATCCCCTTATTTAAATTTGAAGCTTTTCTTCCTGCTTCTCATCTCCCACATCTTTCCTAGTTGCCTTATCACTTTTAAGATCTTTGGATACATATTAATTTTGTTTCCTCATTACAGTTTCCTACCATTACAGTATGTACTTTCTTCATGTGTGTTGATATCTCCCAATCAGGGAATTTTATTTAACAGCAAATTTGAGCTCAATAAATATATGTAAAAGAATTAACACATGTGCCTTTCTCCTACTGAGAACAGTTGGGACGATGTCCATTTGTGTGGTAATAGCTGTCCACAGCTATTACTGACACATTCCCATATAGTTTCTGTGGTGACTTCGTGATTCTTCTGCTAATCTTTGCCATGGGGAATTATATGTGCCAGGTCTTGCTCTTCAGGAATTTGGATAAGAATTTTCTCCAGTACACACTGGCTAATAGTATAAGGCAAAAACAGTCAGATTTTAGGTCTGAACTAATGTTGGTAGGAACAGGAGCATAATGAGTTATTTGAGACCAATAGGAAATGAGAATGACTAGAATCTTTTTAAAAATTGTTTAATTGAATTTTTGTTAATTTCACACACAACACCTCAATCAATCTTTATCATCTTTATACCTGCATACCCACTACCACCTCCCTACAACTCCCCCCCCAGGCACACAAACACCAGAATTCATACATTCTGTCATTTGTGATATGCCCTATTGTGTCAAGCTAGTGTCCCCAGATGTTCCTCAGGGCAAGTTCATCTACTGAAGTCCAGTCAGCTCATCCAGAGCCCCTTGCGATGGGGGAGATCAGCACCCTCTCAACCAGCAGTAATTAATTGTCAATATTTCTTCAGCTAAGATTGGAGAATGACTACAATCATTTAACTTAGCTAATGGGAACACAGTGGTTGTTACAAGAGCTGGGGAGAACTATGAGGCGATCACCTTGAAGGAATGGGATTCACGTCTGCATTCGAGATCCCAATTGGACATCCACCTTCAAAGGTTAAGTAGTTAGTTTTACTTGTTTGTGTACCAACAAAAACTTTATTCTGGAACTGAACACTAGAGTCATCAGCATGTGCAAGATATTCAGAGTTGTAAACCTGGGTGACAGGAAGAAGAAAATACATGATAATATGGAAGTATCTGGTATCTGATGATAGCAGGATGACAGCAAAAACAGGCCAACTAGAGGGAAAGGGAGCAGCCAGACAAGTAGAAAAAGAGCAAGTGAGAGGGGAAGCAGTAGAATCCCAGGCAGGGTCAAAGGCTGAGGACAGAGATGGTAGTCCAGGGCTTAAAATCTGTTACAATCTGCTGACCAACTTATCTACATATGAAAGCTTCTACCTTTGCTCTATTCACGACTGAATAGTCATTGAAGAAAGATTCTTCATATTTTTCATGGTTTCCTCTTGGAGTGTCTTGGAGTGCTAACTACTGAAGGAAAGATGTGGAATGATAAAATATATATCTGGGAGAATGTCATTTTTATGCTGTCTATATATATGTCTGTGTTTATAGATAAAAATGAAACTTTATCTCATGAATGTCAAACTCCTTTCAATTTATGCTTACACCTAATAATTTACATGAAAATATAAACTTTCAAATGATTACATACATGTTTCCAAAGTTTTCAATGTTTATGAATTTGCATAAATTAGACTAACTCATATTTTAAAGCAAATAACAACAATAAACCTGCATGTATTTTCAGGGAAACTTTTCAAATTGCATATAAGTATAAAAACAAAGCTGGCAAATTTTTCTTTAATATTTATATTTAACATAGATATTTCACTGATATTTTAAAATTTTATTTATTTGTTTTTATGTGTATAAATGTATTGCCTGAATGTCAATAAGTGCAATGCCCACAGAGGTCAGAAGAGGGTGTCAAGTGCCCTGGAACTGGAGTTATGGATGGTTGTTAGTCACCATGTGGATGCTGGGAATTGAACCTGGGTCTTCTGCCAAAGCAGCCTATGCTCTTAACTGCTGAGCCATCTCTCTAGCCCCCATTTTACTGGCATTAACATACTTCTAATTTTTAAAATCCTTTTGTTCAATTTTTTTGCTTAATTAGTATTAACATAAATCTATTGCATATGACTTACAATTTCATTTAGGCTTAGGAAATTTCAATGCTTTTAACTTGTGAAACACTTGAAATATGATTATCATAGGGTAAGTGTTTCTTGTCAAATTTAGATATAAGGAAAATGCTATTTCCGGAAAAGAGAAGAAATTGGATATCTACAGAACTTTGTCTTCTTTTGATGACTCTGCAATACATTATGTTAGTTGCTGGAGCCTACTCAATTGTTATTAGGTGCATAAATTAATTATTTTTGTTCATATTATCATTTATCAAATTCCTCATGAAGGAGCATTTCAATGTATCTCACATCATGCAGATGAATTTATCATTGAATACTATATAGAGAAGTTTTCCCAGTCACAAGGTAATTGGGGTACATGTAAAAATGAGGAACAGCAGGAAAGGATAGGATTGGAATATAGCAAGTGAAAGGGCTTGGATTTAACAATTTAGAATTTAAACAAAATGTTAAAAGACCATGAATGCAAGCACACACACACACACACACACACACACACACACACACACACACCGTAGTTTGGTATAAGATATTTAGTGGAAGGTGAACAATGAAAAACATCCACAAATTTGAGGAAGAAAACGTCAAAATGCAAAGCACATGCAGAATAGCACTTGAAAGCTAATGATGATGAGGGAAGGGAGCAGAGGACAAAGAAAGATTAAGAGAGGGAGGAGGTATAGACAGGAAGAAAGAAAAACTATAATCCGTGTAAGCAGTCAGAAGATCAGAAATAACCCAATGACACTGAGGTGATTTTGTCAAGGGATGAGATCGGTTTCCCTCTATGCTCCTCTACCTTTCTACCAGCTCAGTGAAATCCATGTCAAGTGCTTCCACCTTCATCTCCATAATTCACACTTGCTGTCCTGTGTTTCCTACTGTTTACTGCCAATCCTAGAACAATTGTATCTTCTTCTAACTTATTTTTTTCATTTTTTGATACTATTCTTCACCTGTGTCAAATCTATTAATATTTTTGTGTGCTTGTTATAATTTCCATTATTGCATTTCTCCAAATAGTATAATTCATAACCAACTATTTTAATACAGGGGTTCCAATGTTATGGTAAAATTCTTCATCTTGCTATATTGTGTTTGATACCTTGAGCACAATTCTGGATTTCTTTTGTCCTCATATACATTGCTACTTGATTTATTCCATCTAGCTCCTATCATATTTATTGAAGAGTGTGGCATATTGCCAGCTGTCTATCCCAGCTAGTGTCATATTAGACATAAATGTCACTACTTGATTTTATGAAGAGCATTAGCAAAATGCCTAGTCTTTAATTTCACTTTTAAGAAAATGGAACCAAAATATAAAAGCAAGTAGTAGTAACTGAAAATAAACAGAGGTAATTAACAATTATATGTAATTATATGTAATGACACAATATTACTAGAATTAGTGGAACTGAACAGCAAACATACAATTTCATTTACTCCATGCCCAACAAAGCTTATAAGCAATATATAGTGAGTAGACAAACTGTCAGTTAAGTTTCCATCAATCATAAAACTTTCTTTATGTGCATCAGGAACACGTGTTATGGAAAGTTGGAAAGACATTTTCAGCAAGTTTTCTGGTACTTTCGCCAGACTTGGATGGTCCATAAATATCAAATACCTATCAATCAGACATTCTTTGTAATGACTTATTAAAATGAAGATACATGTGCATATGTCAGGGTCTTCAATTTTAACTTTCATCCAATGTCAATTGCATTTCAATATCCTTCCTGCACCCAGTTTATGGTTTGTACAAATTACAGCAGTGATATGTTTGCTAGGGTAATGGTGATGGTATGCCATTAATTCCCCAGAGCGTATCATATTTTCTGAACACGTGATATAAGGGAAGGTCACATTGAATTAATCTATTTTATACTACTGAAAATAAACCATTGCCACTAAGCTTCTGTGAGAGGAGAAGAACACCAACTATGAGCCTGCTGTTAATGAGAACTTGTGTAAATCTTCCATATTATCACAACTACTTGTACTTAGGTGAAAACTTCATAAAATTCAAATTAACCAAATTTCAAAATAAAAATAGGTTAATCAACAGATAATATTAAACAATATTATTTTCTCCATGTGTTGCAATATGTCTACATATTTTGGTAAGAAAAAGAATGTGGTTACTGATTTTTGGCTTCCAATCTCAACAATGGCAAATATTCCTGAAATTACCCATGCCAGTAGTGAGGGAGAGTCTCTCTAAACCCTGTAAACCACATTTTCCACTCCAGCTTTGGTGATGCAGCATATCCACAGCCACTTCCAAATAACCTGGACTCGCAATGAGTACTTATTTTTCTGTCACCAGGTAGCTTCCAATCTTGTATCACTGTTAGTCCTCAGCTGATAATGTGTGAGGCCCTCTAGACATAGAATCAGGGCATCATAGTTCTCACCTCATTCCTCCTCTCTCAGGAGGACCAATACCCTGGGTAGGTAAGGTACCTTACCTGAAGAGCTGCATTTCATAAATTCTTCTCTATTTAATTATTTCAGACGTTATGAGAAATTGAGGTCCTGATACCTCACCTTTAAAAAAAAAATCCATGAGAACTGTTACCAACTATGGATCTAGAAATATTGAAATGAAAGTTTCCCAAAATAAAATAAGCCTAATTTAGGGCTAAAGAGAACAGTTTTAATTGCCAAATATTTAACTCTCGTCCCTTTTAAAAGAAAATAAAATGCCTTATTCTTAGAATGGCATACAAAGTCTTTTCATAAAGGCTTCATCTTAAAATTTTTAGTTGGAATATAAATACATTTGTGAACAGCATTTATGAATTAGCGATGTTCCCCAATATCAAACTTTTAGGTTTATTTCACAAGTTGAACTAGTATAGTAGTACTATATCTTATTCAATATTCATGCATTACATAAGAATGGAAAGAGACATCTCATCTTCATCCCAAGCCAATGGCCCCCAAACATCAGTGATCAACCAAAGGGTACACTTGCAATTTGGAATCATTTTGTTTTCACAGCTGGAGCTTGGTTCTGACATCTGTGAATGGTGGTCAAGAATGTTCAAAGCATTGTCAATATACGGAGGAGGAGCCCTACTACAGGAAAGTTTTCAGCTGTGGCTTTGGAGCCAAGTGGGAGAGAAATAATTCCTATCTTCTTGTTATTAGATGTATGGCACATAAACTAAAGTAACTGCTGGTTATATGTAATTTACTGTATAACCAGTTCATATAAAATCCATTAATTTACAGACTTATCTTATTCATCTGAAGGAAATATTATCTTGGCCTTTTAATACTGAATAAACATAGAAACTATATGCTAATAAATTAAACTTATTTGAAAAGCAAGTTTTTTGAGTAAAACAACCTATTAAAATCCACAGAAGAAAAATGAGCTATTGGGATAAATCTGTATCTCCCTCTGAAGAACTTAATTATTAGTTGGAGACCTTCCAAGCAAGAAAATTATAGGACCATATGATTTTACAGGCGTTGTGATAATGAATTTGCACACACATACAGCTAATTCTATGCATTCCTTTGCAGAATTTAAAAGACCAAACTTTATACATTCATGTTTTCATTATATTTTCACAATTCAGTATCTTGTTTGATATCTCTCAATACATTTTAAATCTTTTCTTCCAAGCTCTCTTTTAAATTTGAACAAGTCATTTTGCTTGGTTCCTTTTCACTCACTTCTATCTACACGATGGATGATGAGTCTGAGGCCAGTCAGAGCTATAGAGCTAGTCAAGGCCGACAAATAGTTTTTAAAAAATTACTTCTTGATAGCGTTTCTTTTATCCATATTTTTATTGAATTTGTGTGCATTTCATATTTAACAACTGAATCATCTTTATACACCTTCCCCCATCCAGACACCCCCAAATCCTTCCCACTGCATTTCATTGATTCTGTCTTATATGTTAAGGCCTATCAAGTCAAGTTGTATAACCAAATGTCCCTCAGTTACAAGTGCACCCACTGGAGTCTAGTCTACTAACTAGAGTCTCTCCCTGTAAGAAGATCAACTCCATCACCTAGCAGTAATCAGCACTCAATAGTTCTTCGGTTAAGGTTGGGCTCTTTTTACCAGGTGTATGTATAGTATTGGAATTAATCACCAACTCATCAGTACCACTCATGAAATGTATCAATATACATATTTTACTGTGTTAAATAACATTACTTAATATAACCCCTTAAGAAAATAACATTATAAAACATGATAAAATATACTAAAATTTTGTTCTACATGGTGAATACTTTGAACATGTTATTCTTGTTGCCTATTTTCTCTGCATTCACCTCCCAGTGCTCTGACTTCAAATTTGCCCTAACATGCCACATTTATACAATAATAAGAGAGAACCCAGGGGTTCATCCGTGCTAGGCAAGCACTTCACCAAATGGGCTACCCCAGCCTGAAAATTTACATCTTTTAACTGAATTTGGCAAACCTTAATCTATAATGATGCTATTGTATTTGTTGCTGACACAGGGTAAGGCCAACAGCCGATTGTCAACTTTCATAAAAAGGTTTTTAAAAATATCATTCAATATAACTATTATCTTACAGATTTAACTTTAATTGTTTTCATAAAAATAATGCTATAATTCTTCCTACTACACACGTTCAAGTTTGGAGTGTGGGTAAGAAAAATAAGATACATTTTAAGTTTATTCATTAAATTCAACACATAACTTTAAGACTGAGCAGTGAGTGTCTTCATGTGGACCGGGATCTGATGGTAGCTAAACAGGGCAGGGATTTCAGGAAGTTGTTCTTCCAAAATATCCAACCCAAATGGATAACAGTATACTTATACAATGTGATGCCAGATAAGCAGAATTAATGCCTGCTACATAAGTATTTACCAGTTCTTGAAGGGCTCTTGCTAAGCCTTTGTGGAAAAGTTCAGACTTGCTCTGACTCAGTGACTATTTCATGGAACCTAGCACTGTCAGTCAAGAGCATACTGTGGGCTCCATGCTCTTCCATTGTACCATAGTGTTTGAAGTTGGATAAAGTATGTATTTCTATAATGTAGTTCTATGGACCTAAATAACAATATCTAACAGGAACAACAAAAAAAACATGACTCGTAGTTTCTAGAACTTTATTTTGGTATACAATGACTTGATGAGTATTTGGCATTGTTCTCCAGAGGAAAGTGTACATGTGCCTGCCTATGGCATGGTCAGGTTTATGTGAAACTTATAGTTGTCACTAGAATTTCCATCTCATGTTGCTGTACCCTCTACAAGCTATCTAATAGGATTTCACTGCCTCACACAGTTGAAGACCCATAAAGTGTGAGTGGATGTGACATTTGTCAGTTCAACGTGCAAATGTAAGAACCATTGGACAAGTCATCCATCTCTCTTTCTCCTGGACCTTAAAACAGGCATCAATTCATTTCATTATAGTGTCTGCTCTGTTAGCATTAGTTGTGGAGTGACTGTTCACAAAAGAAAGTCCCGGTCAACCTGTTCGAAGAGAAGTATTTGCTTTCAAGTAACTGAGATTTTGTGATTTTTTTAAAAGCTGCAGCCAATTTAGTCTATACTGAAAGATGTAACCATTTACTGTAAAATACTGCTAACGCTGGGAAATTAAAATTCACTTTAACTCATGCTTACTATTAAGTGATGCACTGTACTAAGGCTAATAAGTTTAATCCATATTTGCCTCTTCCTGTTTAAATTAGAAGAAGCTTTTTGTGTCCCACATATTCTAGTGCCTATTAAAAAATACAGTCATAGTAAAGAGCATTTATATTGTAAAAAGAGGTAAAGCATAGTTTAGCACAGATTCTAATGCAAATAAGCATTGTATTTCCCCCCTGTGCCAGGTGCACTTTTAACATATTTCTAAATAATACATTTTTCATGTTTTCTACTAAATAGCAATATCATTTTTAGATACAGAAACTATCTCCTTCTTGAATTTTGCATTTCAGAGTGTTTCTCTGTGAGAAACAATCAATGAAACAATTATTATCATCTTGGAGCAAACACTTACCAAGAGAGAAGAGACACACACACATGCACACATACACACAAAACACATTCGGGGGGGGATGCTGTACTTTACATTTTAGCTATCAATTTTATTGTTGAAGGAAACAAGTACCAGTCATCAGTTAAGATTAGAAATCCTATTGCTGCCATATTCCCTTACTTGGCAATGTCCTTCTTGGAAGTTTCTGAAAGAAATCCTGAAATGGAAAATAGTAAGTTCTTGGACATAAATCAGTCTTTATAAACAAGTTGAGTCCTAGAAATACATTTATTATTTATAATATATAGTAAAACTAAAATTCACTAAAGAAGATCAAGCGGTTTTGAGAACTGAAAATTTACTATATCAAGGAATGGCTGGGTTTTTAAATAAATAATTTTGTATTTTTTCATCAGAATAGCAAGCTGAATATTAGAGTTGACCAAATACTTGGCTTTAAAAGTCTTTAAAATGTCTTTTTATTTAGTATGTCTGTAAAATGTTTATTTATGAATGCTATTAAGATTCTATAGAATATATGAATGTATTCTTAGGAATATAAGCATATTATAAAATTGTTTTTGCATGAAATAAATATCAGTGTTATCAGAGTACAAATGGGAACAGTTTTATAGCTTACAATTGAAATAATATTCCAAAAAGTAATTTTACATCTAATTTTGAATATTTACATTATCTATATTATTTGACAGAACTACTTTAAACTAAGAGTCCAAACATTAGGGAGCCTACTTGTTTACTATGTAGAATTACCTCATGATACTTCCCAATTGAAGAGCTCAAGTGGCATAGTGCCAAATGTTATAAGTAATGTCATTGATTGTTACACAGAATTTCCCTTATTGTATGTTATAAGCTTTCATGCTTTTGATATTTTATTGAACGCGCAGGGCAGCATTAAAAATTGTTTTTGTCATCCAACTATTCAAGCACCTCTTGCTCAGATTGGGAGTATATGTGCAAACATCCCATCTAATGAACTAAGACATGCATTCTCATACACAGAAACTTTGGCTTTGTATGTCTTAGTAAACTACATGACAAGAATTTTAATGTGAAATAGAGTTTAAGTTGTTAAAGTACCATTGACTTTAGGGAAAGTGCTTTTGACATCACTTGCTATCAAACAAAATTACAATAAATAAACAATTGCAGCACAGGCAAAAGCTTGGAAATAAAGGAGCTGTGTCAGAAAAGGAAAAAGAATAGGATGGCCTGTTTAGAATCATCTAAGTGCTTTTATTCTTAATTTTCATCCTTCTTAACTAATAATTACACAGTAAAATCACTCTTTAATTAAGAATACTTGTCCCTACAGAATTATTTCTCTAAACACGTTTTGAGGACAGAAATTTTGGTGGTCAGGAGACTCTCACTTATTTTATGCTGTTCTTGAATGGCTTACTGACAGACCCAGACAATAACACTTTAATTTTCCTGTTTACCCTGTTTGAATTAAGTTTATGACTTCCATGTTACTGGGTGGTAGGAAAATTTAGCTAATGAAATTCACTGTAGTCTTATTCATGGAATATAGAACTTCCTTTACAGGTTGTTTTGACTCAAAGACCTTTTATCTCAACTGAAATTGACCAAATGGAACCATAATGTTGCATCTCTTCTTTCCAAATTTCCTTCCTCTCTGCCTCTTACAGAGGTGGGAAATTGGAATTGTGGTCTGCGTGCTCTCTCCATCTGTTTCAGATTACCCTTATTTATTCTTTCCTGTAACTTCCTGCGTTGAATTGCTTGGACATCTGATCCCTCTTGTGGAATGCTAAACAATACAATGTATGGATCCTAGGTAAATTCTAAGGAGAAATATTTCCTGACTTTTCATTGAGTCTTACTGATTCCCTATAATGTTCACATGGATGAAGCAAAATGCAAGATTGATATATTTATCATGAAACAAGCGCTTACCTACAGTGAGATACGTATACGTGACATTCTTTATTAACACTGTAGTGTTGTTTGTAGTCAAATATTTAAATGTCAGTTAAGATACTTATGTTTTGAAGATGTAAAATTTGTGAAATCACCTTGGAAAAACCCCCACATACTTGAAGTAGTCATTAACCATGCTTTAATTGTTGTCCAAATCTTCAAGAGAAAGCTTGTTAACAAACAAAAATGAAAATATCATTATATGCTTTGGAACTGAATGGTGAACAAACACTGTATTTTAATGTAAGGAATATACAAGTACTTTGATCTTTGTATGGATCATATATAATGTTTTTGTTAACCAATGTGTTTTAGGAACATATACAGGTTTATGAAACACTGCTCAGTTTGAATCTCTGCTACCTCACACCTAATGGAAGAATTCTTTTTTACTGTAGTGGTGCCTAATTTTGCATTATATTATTAATAAATATGTCTGACTGTTAAACTTTATTTGAGGTTGCTGTTTGTGTGGCTTTCAAAAGAAAATCACCCCATGCAGAATAATAGTAAATTCAGATAACGTGGTTGCCTGTGGTTATAATGCCCAGAAATGGAGGTGAGGTTCTGAAGTGAAGTCCAAAAACAGGAATACAGTACATGAGGAAAACAAAGTGCTTTAAAAGAATTTCAAGCCCTCTCTGATCAAAGATTATTGAGTTAGGCAATAAAAAGTTATAAACTAACTTTAAAAATTAGATAATACAGTTTTTTAGAAGAAGATGCTATTGTCATGACAAGTCTAGGAAAGTTGGAAAAGGCTATTAGAAGAGAGATATTCAGTTTACTAAGATTATCTTTTGTAGAAAAATATTCATGGAGACTATTCATGGAGAAGACTGGGGAGTATGATTGGAGAGAACAGTCATGTTATAAAGAATCAAGCACTTCAAGTTGTGGAAAAAAATGACCCACGTTATTTAGGACAGTTAATAGTGACTGTTTCAGAAGGGCTCATGCACTGCACATCCAGGGTCATGAGGTTCAACTGTCCTTATAAGCAAGGGTGTGTTTCTCATGCTGTAAAGAAGTACAAACAAACAAACAAACAAACAAGCTAGCAACAAGATGGAAAGGTAGCTGGCGAAGTAGTATGTTTATGGAGAGTGGAGACTAGTTTTCAACATACATAACTGATATCTTGTGGAATTTTGATCATATGTAACTATGTTCAGGAAGCATGTCAGAAGGATAGAGTTCTCAGACAATGAACATTATCTTAGAGGCATACCTGGGAACCTAAGAATTACTGTGTTATAGCAGGTTAAATAGGAGAGTTCGGACTGGACTCCATGGCCCACAGGTAGAGATTTTTGCTCAGATTGTCAGTGTTGCAGGACATACATGGAGGGACTTGGGTCTCCACAAGGCATGAAGATAGCTGATCTACCCTCCTCCCTCTAGACTGGACTGCTATGGAGACTGAAAGGAGCCTGAAGCCTTTCAGAGATCCTTTAAATTTTGTTATTGGAGGTAGACTCTTGGAAAGATGTAGTCTTATCAATTCATCCCCTCCCACTTTTCTCACTGAAACTTATTTGTAAAATACAAACTCACAAAATTTTGAGCAAATGAAGATTGGTTGATTTTCAGCACAGCCCCATCCTTCATGATAGTGGCAGCAAAACATTTGCTTTGTGCTGAGGAAAAGTGATGATTTGTCAGCATGAGTAAAATGCCCATAGCAGCATTATTCAAATTATAAAGTCAAACATTCATGGTTACTCTATCCATTCTACAGATAGCAAAAGCAATGAGCTGGCCTTAGTCACATATCTTCCAAATGAAAGAGATGGAATGGAAATCTGTTCATAACATATTACAAAGCTTTCCTATTTTGTCACCCTGAATTTCACAGACCAGTTAACCCAGCATTAGTCAACTTTTCACTTGTACCTCTACATAGGAAGATTGTCCTTAAAGAAGCAAAGGGCTATTTCCTTATCTTATTAATCAAACAGGAATGGATATATTCCAGAGGCCCCTTGGCTACTAAGTGGGCAACAAGCTACATATAAAATCTCTTACTAATTCCTTCCTTTCACATACATGGCAGAAAGTTTTGTTTTATGATAGAAACTAGACTAAAAGTTTCTGAAAGGAAAAGATGATAGGAAGTTAAAATGAAACTCAGGTGAAATAGTATAATATGGTACCAAACCTTCACAGATTTTATGAAAATATTTCAGTGAAACATTTCTTAAAGGTGGCATTGTTTTTCATTTACCATTACCACCTGAATCCCCAATAGATGACCCAGAGAATTTCCTGCATTCTGTCATGTATGTTAAGGCCTATTGAGTGGTTTGTGCACCTGGATGCCCCTCTGTGCAAGTTCATTCACTGGAGCCATGCAGAGATAACTCCTATGATTTTATGGTAGAGAAGTCCTTTCTGAAGGTTTTGATCACCAAGTGCAAGCTCTGATTTTCAACATGTATGAGCAAACGTTTAAAATAAATGATCTTTTTACTTAACAAAATTTCCTCTACTTCCAGAACCCTAACCTCACTATGTATGGATTTTGTTCATGTTGATTTGTGAAACCTTTTGAAAAATCTCAAAATCTACTTGTCATTTTTCTTATGCAAAATATGGTGATTAACCCAGAAACCCACAACTGGCCAATGTGTAGATAATCGGAGACCACAGAGAACTTATCCTAGAATTATTTCAAACCTCTGCCTTCCAAAGCTCAGAGATCATTATGGAAGAGGAGGTGGAAAGACTGTAAGAGGCAAGGATGTTTGAAAGGAAACGGAGTTTTCCGGGAGGCTGGGAACTGTTCATATTAACTCACAGCAATGGTGACAGCATGCATATGACACATGCAAACTGAAAGCAGACAAAAACCCAACACAGAGCTGAGACAGGGGGAAATGAGTAAGAACCCCTAACCTTAGCTCCAGAATTATTGGCAACTCGTCACTGCTGGGTAAGGGAGTGTTAGGATTCTTTAAGGGAGTGATGCTAGATAGATGGATCACTCTCCAGTAGATGAACTCACATTGAGGCACATCTGGGTAAACAAAGTTGAGTAGATAGGTCTTAACATATGTGACAGACTACATGAAATATAGAGTTGGGGGGTATATGGGGTCTGGATTTAAATATGTTTGAGATACATTGTGTGAAATGCACAAAAAACAATAAAATTGTATATTGTAAAAAGCATAAAAATCAAAATAATCCATTCAAGTGTAAGTAAAAATATGCAATATATTTCTAACTGTTGAGAACTGCATTGTGTAAATATACCACATTTTTTTAACCATTCATCATTTGAAGTATGTTTAGGTTATTTCCATTTCTTAGCTATTGCAAAAAGACGAAATGATGAAATTTGCAGGTAAAAGGATGGAACTAGAAACTGCTATATTAAGTGAAGTAACACAAACTCAGAAAAGCAAGAAGAGTATGTTCATCCTCATTTGCCAATCATAACAACAATCCCTTATATGTAAATATATATCCTGATGTAACAGCTGGATCCAGAAAACAAACACAGAGGTAAATGGAAAGAAAGAACTCAAAAGAGAAGGATATTAGGGAACAGTTGTTATGGGGGAGTTGGAGAAAGTGGGCGTGTTCAGCTGGGATGGGGGAGGGAAGAATATGCAGGGGACCACGGGAGTGGGTGAGGAGGGAACCTAGGAGAGGAGGGAATGGGGAAGGTGGGAGTTATGGGGGGAGGACGGGGTAATGGGGATGCTTGGACTGGAGAGGAAGGAGGGAGGTTGGATGGGGTGAGAGAGGAGAGAGAAATGGATCATGGGTAGCATAAGAAGAGGGGATTGTGTTGCTTTGGGGAACCCCTGAAAAATACACATATGGTGTCTGAACATTAGTGTAGGAGTATACATGGGGGCTGTATGGCAAGGAGCTCAGCAAGGAAAGTCCATTTTGAGTGGCTGGTCAGAGTAGCCTAAGAGACTACCAAAATAACAGAGGTTATTACCTTGACTATCTCCCATAACTTAAAGGTAAGAGCTTGTTGCTAAAGATAGGTCATAATTTGGACGCAAGATTTGGAGCAATGGAGCAGGAACTGACCTGGAAACCTTTTCCCTGAAGACTTGCTCTCATAGATATAGAGGATACTACTACCTCTATTGATGAAGTAATGGCACTGTTATCAAGGGAATAATTGGATGTAAAGTCCTCTCAATGGTAGTGAACTCATGGGTGGCACTGTAATTGTAGCCAAATATACATGGCTGAAGAGGTCATGGGTCACAGAGAAAACCCTCCATCTTCCATATTTCTAGACAAATAAAATTTCTTACCATATGCTAAATATGGATCCTTATAGTGACAGACAAGAATGCAGTACTCTACCTGTCAAAGAAGTTTCTTTTTGCAACAAATGGAGTTTAATGCATAGTTCTGCAACTGGTCACATACAGAGAATTATGGCTGAGAGAGGCCCAGCCGTAGGTGACATATGTACAGTGAAACCATTATACCTAAAACTCAAGGAACATAATGGCATGGAGGGTGGAGGGAATAATAGTGCATCCCTCATCTCCCACCAGTGAAGCTTCTTTATACAACAGAGTGTTATGCATACAGAAGGCCACAACTGGCTAAGTTTTAGACAATAAGAGAGAGTGTGGCAGAATAAGAATGCAGAGTGTGTGTCCTTGGATAGGACTACTACATTAAACCTCACCCACTGCTCGGGGTCATTTCAGATAAGTGGCAGAAAGATTGTAAAAGCCAGGACTGGTTCATGAACATAGGGAAGCAGAGGCTTTCAGGACATTGGGAGCTTGCCCATCTGAAATTGTGGAAATGCTGGCATTGAGCACAAGACCCACTCAATCAAACAGGACTCAGAGTGGAGCCAGAGAAATGGGTGAAGGGCCAGCCCTAGTCTGAGAACTATTGGAGACCAATTGTTACTGGGTGAGGGAATGTAGGCCTTATTTATGCTCTCTAGATAGGCTGACTGGACTCCAGTGGATGAATTTGGACCAGAGGACATCTGGGTACAAATGCTTCAGCGGAAAGGACTTAACATGTATGCCAGAATACATGGCATACATGTATGCCTGGTAGGAAGTTGGGGGGCATGAATGGGGAAGGGGGTCTAAATTTGGTTAAGAATTTTGGATTGAAATGCACAAAAGATCAATAAAAGTTTTAAAAAGTGATTTTGTATGATTCTGGCATTTCTGAATCTAGAGTCTGTTTTCTGAGCTCACCCCACGTGAAGCTCGACAAGTATTTTGCGTGTCAGTTGTAGTTGTGCTTGGAACCAACTGGCCATGCATTGAGGTTTCCCAGGGAAGGCTATGAAGAGAAACATCTTGGAGAACCATGTATGTTGTTGCAAACAGTTAGCTCAGAACAAGCATCAACCAGTATATAAGTGAAGAAGTAAAACTCTAAATATGCTTAGCCCCAACCACCCAGACACTCACAGCCTTCCTGAGTGAGCCCACTCTGAAATCTTGATCCACTTAAACTCTGAACAAAATAAAAAAACTTGCTTTCTCTCACTGAATGTTTAGTGAATATAAAACAAAAGTAACTTCACTAAACAGGAAAATGCTCAGTTTATACATGACCAGCTAGGAACTGCACTAGCAAATTCTGGGTAGAGACTGCTTTTTAAAGGCTGTTCCCTCCTTGGCTATATAAGCAAGGAACATCAAGCCCAACTACCAGAGGTGCATGGTTATAGCTGCATCATTCCCAATAGGTAGGGAGTGAAACCAGTTTGAAGTCTATCAACAGAAGAATGAATAAAGACAAAGTGGTACATATATACGATATTTTATGCAGCTATGAGCAAAACTAAAATCATGACATTTATAAGAAAACAGATGCTACTGGAGATCAATAATTTGAGTGAAATAAGCCATTCTCAGAAGCAAATACCTCTTGTTCTCTCGCATGTATGATATAAGTACACATACACAAATATGGGCATTTATTTTTCTGTGTGTACATTTATATATTTATGCATGCATTTTACAGTTCAATTAACTTGAAGAGGGATCAGGAGAGGAATAGGAGATCTTAAAGAGGTAGGAAATATAGAAAGTAATGGAATAACTGTGATAAGCGAGGGGAGACGACGAGACAAACAACAAAAAATGGGAACATGATAGAAGCAGAAGAGCTGAGAACAGAATACAATGATGCATATGTATGAAGATAAGATGATGAAACCCAGTACTGTAGTGACAGCTAAAGTGCAGTTTTAGTAAGTGATTATTGATTCCCTCATCTCCATGGCAGCTGATGATTAATGAAAATGCATAGATAAAACATTTATATTTTCATGTGTTTACAACATCCCGTAAGACATAATCTTAAAAGACAGGAAACGCATTGAACAATGTAGCTTATTCTTCACTGAAGAGTTAATTTGGACTTAAATTTCAATTTATTTATTATTATTATTATTTTATGTATATGTGCGTATTGCCTGCATGTATCAAAGTGAACTTGTGTCATACAGTGCCCTTAGAAGTCGAAAGATGGCATTGGATCATCTGGAGGTTGAGTAATAGATGGTTGTTAGCCAACATGCAGGTGCTGGGAACTGAACCTGGGTCCTTTGCAAAATCAGTCAATGCTCTTAGCCACTGAGTCATCTCTCCAGCCCCTAATTTTGGATTTAGATAACCAATATTGACCTTTTCATTATTAGATATTGAGTGATAGGTTATCAGGGATATTAACATATTTAATTAATCCACATCTGGATTAATGTTGTGAAAGTCTCAAATTTGAGGAACACATCATACCAAGTAGGCTAAGAGAGAGCATAACAGCATCAGAGGCAACATTTCCTTACTAGTACCAGGCTATCTTTGAGGGTTTTCAAAATACTGACAATGAGAAAAGTAACTTTTATATTTCTGTTAGGACTAAGGAGAGAACATGCAGCTGTTAAAGGAGGTGCAGCTGATGGACTGTGGAGTTGGTTAG
Source organism: Nannospalax galili (assembly GCF_000622305.1). Taxonomy (NCBI): domain Eukaryota; kingdom Metazoa; phylum Chordata; class Mammalia; order Rodentia; family Spalacidae; genus Nannospalax; species Nannospalax galili. The sequence goes on along the minus strand of NW_008344488.1, from coordinate 6,768,036 downwards.
GTGTGTTATGTATTTATCACACATTACTGGCTACCTTAGTTCAATCCCTGAAATACACATAGATGTGGAAAATGAGAATCTGTTTCACAAATTGTCTTCTAAACTCTACATATGCTGTGGGTCATGTGAGACCCTCACAGATTAACATAGGATAATCATAAAATTTAAAAAAGAAAATTCAACTATTGTGCAGAATTGAAGCTGTTTAGGCTGTCTGCATCCCCCCCAAAACAGGAGTTTATTGCACACTAACAGGGGACCTCCATGTGGCCACCCAATACAGAAGGATCACGATTGGACAAGTATTTTCCTCCTTTCTAAGAAAGGTAAACCCAGACATTTAAAAATGGTGGATTTAAGATTAGGGATGTCAAAAGTGTAAAACCAAGTGGTCTCTGGAAAACAGAAAAGTGACAAATGAAAATTCTTTATGTGGATAAATAACAATTAGCATGTTTTATGATTTTATATGCTCACAGAGCAATTTAGAAGTCAAATCAATTCATCTTTATTTAAAAAGCTAACTTGAATCATTCTGGTTATTTGACTTTCACTTCTTGTGAAATGAATCTTTCACACACATATGATTGATTATTTTGTTTCCCGAATTCTGCTCCCTTAATATTAAACCTGAAGAATATGATTGGAGTTGAACATGTTTTTTTTTTTCTCTTTTATAAATAAAAGCAAGAAAACTAATGAAGGCAGATTCTTTAGAGACATATGCACTTCAAATCCATGACAGAATAAACTAAGGACAATTGGTGTCACTCAGTTTATTAATCAATGCATTACAGTTGAATTTGATCCTCCCATGGACTATATTTGAATTTGACAATGAAAATGGTACATAGATATTGGCCGAATATTAAGTATGATGAAGCTGGAAGGTTTACTGCAAAAGTATTTAATAAAAATTCAGTGTCATAAGCCTAAATGAATAATAAACACACCTATCAGCAAGATAGATCAAAGCTAAAACAGGCAGTAAATGAGGTGTAGATATTGCCCTACGTTTAGATGTGCTATGCTATACCTACTAAGCAGTGCTTGTTACACATTTACCTCCTCAGCAATCTTAATAGTCATAACCAGCAAGTAAAAAAGAATGAAAAGCACATCTCCTTCACTGTAGGAAACATTGTGTAGCTGTCCCCTACAGGCTGCATTCCTTTGAGAGGGAGAGACACACCCACAAATCATTACTCTGTAGACTTGTGAGAAGCCCCCATCTCAGGTTCTATAAGAAGTCAACAATTGCTTCTGAGTGGAAAATCTTCAGTGGCTGCCTGCAATTTATATACTGGGAATCCAGTATTCTAGCTTTTGTGAGTAGTAACCCATGCAATGGGTGCAATGGACTTTTCAGTTATGCAGCCCCAAAGTCACCCACGCTCCTGTAAGTAACTATAATAAACTCATTGGTTCACTAAGCTGGACACGCACAGAGTACTTTCTTTGGCCTTTGCTCTCTATCTAGAGTGAACAGAAATAAAATCTTAAGGAAAAGTCACACAACAGTGCTTGTACTAACAGCTGTAATAACAGCTTCAGTCAGGCATTTCATATATCTGTTTGGGGGTAGAACAATGATCTGTTAAGTGTACAGGAAATCAGAGCTAACTTTTTTAAGGCTGAAGGAGAAACAGCAACAAAAATGGATGGGGTGTTTCACATAGTATGAGGGAGAGAGACTCACGATACTCAGTGCAAGAGATACTTGCATACACCTGTAAAACAACTAACATGTATTTTTTTTTCTCTTCTGATCAAGGAAAATGAAGTTTTAGAAATGTCTTCTTATGAAAAATATTACAAAAAATAAACTCAAAACAGATAAAGCAACATAGAAAGAGCCTCTTTAATCGGGGTAATAATTCCACAATGGCAGGCTAAATGTAAAATCAACAACTAGAAAGTTATGTAGCATGCCTACTTCAGCATTAAACCTGACTTTGTCTAACACCTTGATCCTGAGAAAATGGAATGAACCTGTTTAATTGTGAAGATCATACAGAATAAAAGTTCTATGCAGTCGATGCCAAAATGCAAACATGAAAAATTTTCAAAGGACAAATTGAATTGTGAAACAATAAATTATGTGGAAACTCTATATATCAAGTAATAACTGAGGGTTTTATCAAAAATAATAGACATAAAAAGGTTTTAACAGAATGACATAATAGTGTACAGAGGAGTTGACTCCAATTAACACCGATAGATTAGATACTGAAGAAGGTAAAATACCATGGTAATTTAAAATTTAATCCTAATATATTTCAATTAGATAATATGAGTATCAACTTATAATGTATAAATAACTATTTAACATACAACTATGATTTAGAATTAATAAATAATTTACATTTAGAATTGGAAATCCATACAGATCAATGCATCTCTCAGCTAATACCAAGAAGCTTCCTCATGCAGCAGGCAGTGATTAGTAGAGATTTACAACTTATCAACATGCTGAGAAAAAAATTAAGAGACTTCAGAGGGTTTATCCCTATACAATACCTATATTAATCCTCTGCTCCCAAAGTCTCAAGGATCATTGCAGAATGCAAGCAGAATGATTGTAAGAACCATGGGAGATGGATGCCCATAAGGAAACAGTTTTCCAGACATCTGAGCAGTTGCTAATGTGAACTCACATCAGAGGTGACAGCATGCACAAGACACACATAAGCTCAAGCCAGACAGAATTACAGCATGGAAGTGAAGAAATGGGTAGGAGACCCCAGACCTAGCTAAGAAATTATTGGCAATCAGTGATTGCTAGGAGAAGGACAGTTGGTTTTCTTTAGCAGTGTGATGCTGAAAGGTTGAACAGTCACTGGTGGGTGGATCCACTTTGAAGGACATTTGGGGACACAGTTTTAACTTAATTGGCCTTCATATATATATATATATATAGAGAGAGAGAGAGAGAGAGAGCACATGAAATAGAGTGAGGTAATGAGGGGGTTACAGAGGAGGGGTCCAAAATGTGATCAAAACAGACTGTATAAAAGTCTCAAAAAATCAATAAAAAATGAAAAAAAATCACTACTCTGCTACTAAGGACAAATCCATCTCATTCAATTGGCTCTCTTTGGGCCTTGTTCCCTTCAACTGAGGGTGCTGGAGAGTGCCCAAATAGCTGGAGTGATTTAGCCAAATCCTACCACCATGCACATCCCCTTGCTTTGGGATCACCTGCAATCTCCTTGCACCATAAGTCACACATTCTCTGGTAAATAGTAAGAGCTAGCCCATATTGTTCCCACTGACCCTCCATGGGGCTTGGACCCTTCATGATGAAGTTGCCAGAGAGCATATGAGTAGCTGTGAAAATCAGACAGATTTCACCTTTAGATCACCATTCCCCTGGCTTTGGGACAAGCCACAGTGGTTCATCAACACTGCTCACACTCTCTCTCTTTAGCCATTTAGGACTACCTCTACTAATCCCCATCACCCTGAGTTGGCCTAGGCTCCTTCTTCCCTCAGGGGAGCTCTTATCTAGCCTGCATAAATCAATCCAGTCCCTCCAATAAAATCAAAAGAGAGGATCTGAGACACAGAATAACTAATGATTCATACCCAATCAGAAACCAACCAAGCTATAACAACAACGTAAATAGAAAAAAACTTCAACTCAGGAAAGGCAGGCTTGAGTTTCATGTCAGACATACCACAATCAAAAGAAATCCATATGCCCAGACCAAAATGAAAAATCAAAAATAATATGAGAAACCAAATTAATAATATATCTTCACTAAGCCCCATCAGTCCTGTAGATGTGTTCTATAATGTAAACTACCCAGAGGAACTACAGGACAAAGAATTTGAAAGAATAATCATATAAACATGATGAAAGAATTCAATAAATGTAAAGAACATACAAATAACTCAAAGAGGATGGGAATAAATTCCTACCTGCAAGTACAGAAAATGCAAATACAAGGATGAGTAGAATGAGAAAGGCAACTCAGATTTTGGAAAGTGCATTCATGAGAGATAAGAATATTGAAGAAAATTCAGACTAAAATGAAAATGGATTTGAAAATGTCAATGTGTCAACCTGAAAGGATAAGAAAAAGTCTCTCCAGCAGAATGAAAGAGATGGAAAACAGAATATCAAGACTGGATGATAAAGTTAAAAACTGAACCACTCATGCAAAGAATATGAAAAATTAAAAACAACACAGGGATGAATTATGCAGGAAATGTGGGGCATCATGAAACAACCAAACATATGCATCATAGGCACAAAGGAATGAGAAGAATCTCAAGTCAATGGCATTGGTCAGATCTTCAACAGGATTTGCATAAATTAAGGAAAGGAATAACTACAGAGATAAAGAAAACCCCACATACAACACTAAATAGACAAGACCACAAAGTATCTATAACACATCATATTAAAAACACTACAGATAAAAACATCAGAACTGCAGCTTACTTTTCAATATAAACTATAAGAGCAAGAAGAGGCTGGAGCAAAGCATTCCAAATTCTAAATGATCTTAGATACCAGGCCAGAATAGTTTACCCAGCAAAACTGCTATCATAGTTGAAGGGGAAAGAAAAAATCTTCCATGATACAAATAGGGTAAAAGAATTCACATCCACCAAACCACTATGAATGAGAATAGCAAAAGCAATACAAAGGACTGAAGAATGAGATAAACATATGCAAGAGACAAGAGAAAGGATATAAAGTATAATTTTGGAAATGTAGTATGGAATAAAAATCAAGATAAAAAGACAGAAATGAGGGTATAAAGATGGAAAAAATATGCCAGGCAAATGGCACTAAGAAACAGGCAGGCATTGCAATTCTAATACCTGAAAAAATCAATTTCAAGTTAAAATTAATCAGGACAGCTGGGGCTACAGGGAGACCCTTTCTCAAAAAGACCCAAAAAAATTAATCAGAAGAAATAAGGACAGTCACTGCACTCTAATCAAGGGAACAATGGACATAGAAGACATTATAATCATGAACATACAGTCACCAAATTCTGGTACTCTCAATTTCATAAAAAATACTATAAGATTTCAAGATACAGATCTACCACAATTCAGAAATAGTAGGTATCTTCAATACTCCACTTTCTGAACTAGGCAGGCAAACAAAACTAAAAATAAGCATGGTAATAGCTTAATTAAATAGCATCATACATCAAATGGACCTAACAGACATCCATCAAGAATATCCCACTGAAGCACCAAAGAATAAACGTACTACTTAGCAGGCCATGGAAGCGTCTAAAATAGATCACAAACTGGGGCACAAAACAAACCCCAATAAATACAAAAATATTAAATAATTCCGTGCATTTTCTCACAAAACAATGCAATAAAGCTTAAAATCAACAGAAAAAGAAGCTCTAGTAACTACATAGACTCACAGAGATCAAGCAACATAGCCCTGGATGATGAACGGGTCAAAGGAGAAATCAAGCCTGAAATAAAACTTTTTTTTGAACCAAATGAAATGATAATAGAAAACTGATAAATAAAATGATAATACAACAAGACCTCTGGATACATTAAAAGAAGTCCTAAGAGGGACCTTTATAGCTCTAAGCAGCTACATTAAAAAAAATATCACAATGAATACAAAGAAATGACTTAATGCTATAACTCAAGAATCTAAAAAATCAAGAACAAAAGAAACTCCAACTCGGCATATGAGAAAAAATAACAAAAATCACATCACAAATCAATGAAATTGAAATGAAGAAAACAATACAAAGAATCAAAGAATCTAAGAACTGGTTCTGTGATGTTCAGCAAAGAAAAAACAACAGAGTGAAGAGTTATCCCAAAGAGTGGGAGAACAATCTTTACCTGGTATACAGTTGATTAGAGGATTAATATCCCAAATATACAAAGAACTGAATTACAGTAAAGAATAACCAAATGAATTATTAAAAAATACATTTTGGATTTGAACAGTGAGCTCTCAAAAGAAAAAAAAAATGCTAAGAAACACTTTAAAAAGTGTTCAAAGCCAGGGGCTCCTCCCAAGCCCATGTGACCCCTGATGAAGAGATCCTCAAAAGACCTTCAGAGTAAAAATAAATCGGTTTATCTGGACCAACTGTATGGCATTAAACACCCAAAAGGAAAGTATAACCAAAGATTAAAGGGGCCAATATAATTTCATAAGTACAGCTAAAGGCTACATAACAAGCAACAATGCCAGACAGGCGATACCTTCTTTTGAGTTGTTGGGCAGGGTAGCCAAAGTGATTCCCAAATAGTAACCCAGCATAGAACTGGGAAATTGAACAGCAGACCCAAATTTTATCCAAAGGAATACTGACAACTGATTGCTGCTAGATGAGGAACAGCTGACCCTCCTAAAACAAAGACCTCTAGATAGGCTGACTAGATTCAGCAGAAGGGCAAGTAGTGGGGAATGGCTGGGGGTGCCGACAACACAGCAGACAGTAGCAGGGATATCAGAGTATAAGGGCTCTAGTCGGGGGAGGGAGGGTATGGAAGGGTGCTATCCGGGAAGTGGGTGTAAAAATAAGTTAATTAATTAGTTAATAAAAACAATAATAATTCTTCAAAGAATAAAAATTTGCTCCTTAATAATTAGTAGATGTGAAAAACATTATCATTGAAATCTACCTGATGACTTTATATCCATGCTCAGATGCCAAGGAGCTCAGAAAGTAACCGACTGTGACTAGTAATAATCAGGTATATAGAGATTAGAAACGCATGTGCATCTTAGTGTCAATTGTATTAAAAATGAATTTTTCTGTAAGAAAAAGTGTTCAACATCCCTTGTAATTATGGAAATACAAATAAAATCTTCTTTAAGATTTCATCTAACTCCAGTAAGAATGGCTACGATCAAGAGAACAATTCACACAAAATGGTAAAGGTGTGAGGAAAGAGAACCCTCATTCACTGTTGATGGGATTGCAAACTGTTCAACCACCATATAAGTCAGTGTGGAGAGCTCTTAGAAATCTAAAAAGAAATATACTGTATAATCTAGTCATACCATTCCTTATCATATAACCAAAGAACTCATCTTGCTACAGAGATACTTGCACAGTCATGTTTGTTGTTTCTCTTCTCACAATATCTTAGGAAATGAAAAACCCTAAAGGTTCCTCAATTTATGAATGAATAATGAAAATGTAGAACATTCACACAATGGAATTCTGATCACTAGCAAAGAAAAGAAAACTGAAATCATTAAATTTACAGGTAAATGATGGACTAACAAACCGTTATACTAAGTGAAGTAACACAGACTCAGAAAATGAAGCGACATATGTCCTCTCTCATTTGTACATCTTAGTTCCAAATACTCATAAATGAGTATATATTGTGAAATAACCACAGAATACAGGAAAAGGTAAAGAAATCATGGAGAAATCATGGAGGTGAACGGGAACAAGCTTGAAAGAACAAGATAGTAAGAGGTGTTATCAAGGAGGAGATGTGAAAAAAGAGGGTTCTTTACCTGGGGGAGGGTGAGAAGGGTTATATAGAGAGAGTTTAAGGTGAAATAAATAGCACTTAGATCGTGTGAAAAAC
>NW_008344488.1:6735485-6760435 GCF_000622305.1 Nannospalax galili | reverse complement strand
TATGTATCTGAAGGCTATATAACAAAAAAGAGTGTCAGGTAGGAGAAATCATGCTTCTAGTTGTTGGTCAGGGTAGTCCAGTAAACTCCCAAAATAGCACAGGATATTATCACAGTCTTCAATTAACTCCCAGAATTTGAAGGTAAGTACCTATTGCTGAAGACAGGTCATACTTAAATTACAGGACTTGAAGCAATGGAGCTGGAACTCATTTGGCAGTCTCCTCCCTGAAAACTAGATCCTTTGGTATCAGAAGGTAAATGTAAACTGCCAAGGGAAAAAAAAATACATAGTCCTAACCAGCTGCAAATCTTAACAACAACTGGCTAAGCAACAACTATTGCTGTTGGTGCATTAGTGGCTCTTTTATTTTGGGGGTAATGAACAGCTGTCTAATGGGGATTAAAGTCTGTTCAATGAAAGGGAATACATGTGTGCTACTATAAACATAGTCAAATAAACATGGCTAAACTGCAATAGCGGCAAGTACGTTTTAGGAATAAACAACCACTTTCTGAATTGATGTTAAGTCCTATACTGGCAAGTTTTTACTGCTAACTTGACACATACAAGAGTTTCGTGGTGTGGGGGATGGAGACTAGAGATATTGCTCAGCAGTTAAGAGCACTTACTCGTCTTGCAGAAAATCCTGGTTTGATTTCCAGCACTCATGTGGTGGCTAACAGCCACCCATAACCAGTTCCAGGGGAATCCAACACCCTCTTTTGACCTCTGTGGGCATTGTATGACAGGTACACCTACATACTTGTAAGCATAACACAGGTATACTTACATACATGCAGGCAATACACTCATACACAAAAAATAAAAATAGTTTTTGATAAAGGAGTCAAATAAGAAGAGGGACTACTCATAATTGAAGAATTGTCATTATTAGATTCACCCTTTGGCTTGTATATGGGGCATTTTATTGATTTGCAATTGCTGTACCAGTGCCCAGCCGACTATGCAGTGTTCCTCCCCAGTCTGAACAGGTGGCACTGGGTTGTATAAGAAACCTGTCTGACCATGACCCAGAGAGAGCAAGCCAGTAGTCACATTCCTCTGCTGTTTCTATTTCAGTTCTTGTATCTAGCTTCTTACCTTGAGCTCCTGCCCTAGATCCCCTAGTTAATGGACTGTAAGCTGTAATTTACCTTTAAGCTGAAATAAACATTTTCCTCCTCCACCATGCTTTTAGTCAATGCTTTTTCAAAAGAGAAAAGTAACTAAAACAGGCCTGGTCCACAAAATGGAACATATACCTGGTACATTCACTGGCACCATGGATGCCTTTGTAAAGATTGTGAGACACAAGCTTACCAAGACCCTGAGGAACAGTCCTCCAGCCACCCTGGTGATGACTGCCTACGATCAACTCAAAGCCTTCCTATGTGGCTCGAGCCCTGACCTCTGACTTCTAGGCAACCATGGTGGCTGGTGCCCTGTGCCCTAGCCCACATGGACACCGTGACAGTGATCAGTCCTCTGGAACTTCTATGGACCATGCTACAGCTAGCTCAGCACTTGTCAAAGCAATAACTACCTGTGTTCAAGCTTCAGTGGCTCAGGGGGTCGGTGCTCACTGTGGCTCAGCTGGGGTCCCACAATCCTTCAAGCCATGCCCTTCTCAGCTCTTTATTGTTTCAACTGTGAACTGGTGAAAAGCTGCCTGAATTGGAAGACACCAGAAGATCAGACATCCATGGGCCTCAGCTTTGTGGCCAGTGGCATCTATGGACAGTGGCTGCCACCCTCACCCTCACGCTACGCTTTGATGTGGTGAAGACACAGCGACAGGTCTCACTGGGAGCTGTGGAGGCTGTAAGAGTGATGCCCGGGTTTGTTGACTTCACCTGGCTTCTGTTGCATAGAAACAGGGTTGAATCTGGCACCAAAGGACTCTGCCAGTTTACTCTGAAGGCTCATCAAGGCTACTCCCTTTATGTGTCATCATGATCAGTATTTACAAGCTTAGGAGTTTGGAAGTAGCTCCTTCTAGAGGCTCAACCAGGAACAGCCTCTGGGCCACTTAAAGGGGAGGAGCCACCCAGTGTGGTGGGAGCAGGAGATGGAGCAAAATGCCTTTGCCTCAGCACTGAGGAGGAGCCTTGTGATTTTCTCTCCCGACCTGGTCACCCAGACTGTCCTCATACTTCTATTCCTTCTGTTCCCCTTCCCAAAATATCCACTTCTGTCTTCTATGTTCAAGACCAAATCTGACAATTGCCCCTTATTTGTACTCCGTTTATGTTTATTGTAGATAGGTCCTGAGGAGTCAAGATCCCAACGCCAGATGGTCTGCCCAGGCCTGTTCATTCCCTTGTCTAAAGCTGATGACCTTCAGTGCACTGCTATGACTGTGGGGTGTGCAGGAAAGGGGGACAGAGGTCACAAATTCGGTGGGACCCCAGACCAGCACGGTGGTGTACCTACTTCAATACTCAGGAGGCAGAGGTAAGGAGGACTGCTGCCAGTGCTAGTTCAGTCAGGGCTTCATGTCAAGTTTCTGTCTCAAAAATAAATAACAAATTAAGTAATTAATAACAATTCTTCATCCAAGTGTAGTGGTCCACATTTTTAATCCCAACACTCAGAAGGCATAGTCAGGTGGGTTTCCGTGCAATTAAGGCCAGCCTGGGCTACATAAGAAGGCTGTCTCAAAAAAAAAAAGAGGAGGGGGGGCACCTTAGGGGATGTCCAGAGTCAGATGAGGTAAAGGGTGACAGGTTATCAACATGATAGCCAGGTCCCTTTATGGTGGGCCCACCGTGTTAGATTTGGCCAAGAGTCATTTCCCCTTCCAAGGCCATAGGGGAGTTGCAACAGTGGTGGAACAGGGTTGCCTACTTGCCAGATCAGGATGTTGGAGGGGACTATAATTTTGGGCTCAAGTAGAGATGTGCAGCTTGGTCAAGGCACATTCCGAGAGATCTCTGGGGGGATGGATCATCTATTAGAGGAGTCAATTCCAGGGGCACCTACAGGTCTACAGAAGCATGCTTCTCCCAACCTTACCCTGGATTATGGCCTACCAAAGACAATTAATTGTTAAGAATAAATTTTTGTTCACTTACAGGTGTAGACATTTTTTTGTCAGTTTTTAGTCTGTTCATAAAACCCCAACTATCCTTTCTAATCTTTCTCTTTTGAAAGTTATTTACCATTATTTAGAAAACAGCTCTTATTTAACTAAATCCTGAAATATTTCAAAATAATGTTAATAAATAGGAGAAACAATGAATTTCACTCATAGAGTTAAGAGACATATCAGTTTTTGAGGGCTGGGGAAATTGTTTAGAGTTTAGGAGAAATGGCAGCTTTTACAGAGGACCCAGGTTTAGTTCTCAACACACAAATAACAGTTAATAACAATCCTTAAGACCAGTTTCATGAGATATGATATCCTCTTCTGGCCTACTAGACACTACACACATTTGACGTACTTATATCCCTGCAATCAAAACACTGTTACACATAAAATAAATAAATAAATACATGCATACATACATGAATAAAAAGAGATATGGGGTTTTTTGAAGGATATTTAGTTTTTTGTTAAATAGATCTGTTTAGGTTTAAGTTCAATTAGATAGTTGGTTACCCCCAAGGTAAAAGTGCCACTATTGCACCAATAGCAAGTTTTCTGGGCCACTCATTGTTGGGATTATTAGGCTTTACAGCTGGGCTGAACCATTGTTGGTTTTTCAGCCTTAGCAGACTGAATAGTATCCTCTGATACTGTGAGGGCTAGTCTTCAGGGAGGAGGTTTCCAGGTCACTTCCAGCTCTATTGCTCTAAGTCCTATTTTTGAAGTATGTCCTCACCAACAACTAGAAGGGATGTTTCTCCAGCCTTGAGTGGTGTGTTCTGTTATATAACCTTCAGTTCTATACATGCATATACATAGGCTTTTGAAATAGTATATTTTCCTCTGGATTTTCATACCACATAAGCATTATTTGTTTCCCTTCTCTCTCCCCATATAAGCCTCCCTCATCCAGCACAATTTAAAGTCCAGATTTTGCCCATTTCCCCTGTGATAACAACTATCTCCTACTATCCCCCATCACTGGCTATTGTTCCCTTTAGAAAATTTCCATTTTCCTAGCCCCTGCAGTAACATCAGATTACATACTCACCTCTAAGAATTTGGACCTAAGATCCAAAGAGAGAATGTATGTCACTTGTTTCCTTGAGTCTGTTTTATTTCACTTAGCTTAACAGTTTCTAGTTCTATCCATTTATCAGAACGTTTCAGGATTTCATTTTTCTTTTCCTCTTTTTACAAATCCATTGTGAATCTACCACATTTTCATTATCTGTGTATCAGCTGAGGAACATATAATTTGTTTCTGTTTCTTCTCTTTTGTTAAAAGAACAGTAAAAACATGGGTGTCCAAGAATCGCTATACTAGAATGAGAGTTTGGGTATATGCCAAGGAGTGGTATAACCATATCATATGATAGATTCATTTTTATTTCCTGAGTATTTCATACTGTGAAAATTCCAAAGTGGTTACAGAAATTTATATAATTTATTGCATTTATTGTCTTACATCCTTTGAACCATCCCTGCAACTTATTAATAAAGCCAACTTGATCACGGTGGTTGATTTTTTTGTTGTGTGTATGCCATTTGTGAATATTATGCTGGGAACTTTTTCATCTATATTCACTAAAGATACAGACTTATAATTTCCTTTTTGTTGTTCTGATTTTTTTCTGGATTTGGTATTAGAGTAACATTGTCATCATAAAAGAAATTTGGGGGTTATCCATGTTTCTAAATTTCTGCTGTGACTCCATCTGGGCCTGGGCTTCCTTTAATCTGGAGACTTGATGTTACTGTTTTGAATTACTTATTTTTTATGGGTCTGTTTAAGATGTTGATCTTTTCTTAGTTTAACTTTGATGTTTCCATTGAATTTTTGAAATTTTCCGTTACTTTTAGACGTTTTAATTTAATAGGGTGCATGTTTTAAAGTACTCACTTCTAATATTCTGGATAATTTTGTTGGCTGTAGTGACTTTTCACCTTTTGTCTCTGATTTTGTTGATATAAATTTGTTTTTTCTTTCTTTTGGTTTACTAACAGTTTGTCTATATTACCTATTATATATATATTTTTTTTCAAAGAGCCAACTCTCTGATTCATTGATTCATTTATTGTCTCCTTCGTTTCTATTTCATTGATTTTTGCTCTGATTTTTATTATTTCTTCTCATCTCATTTTAGGTTATGTTTATTCTTGCTTTGCAAGATGCTCGAGTTGTATCATATGTAATTTATTTGTGCTCCTTCTGAGTTTTAATGTAGGTGCTTAGAACTATAACCTTTCCTCTTATAACTGCTTTAAATGTGTCCCAGAGGTTCGGTTATGTTATATTGTCTTTTTATTTAGTCCTAGGAATACATTTACTTTCATTTTTTTTCTTTGATTCATTCACCTTTAAGGAGTGTGTGGTTTAGTACTCATAAGTTTATGTAGCTGCTAGAAATTCTTTTGCTGCTGATTTTAAGTTTTATGTTATTATATACAATAGAACACATGGGATTATTACATTTTTTTTTTATTTTTGAGATCTGTTTGGTGCCCCTGTATGTGGTATATTTTAGAGAAACTTCCATGATTGCTGAATAGAATATGTATTCATTTATCGTTAAATCTTTAAAGAAGTGGATAGTGGAATATTCAGTAGATGTCTGTCAGGTTCACTTGAGGCATGATATCATTTAATTCAGATGCATCTCTATTTACTCATTGTCCAGTTGCCCTGTCTATGGAAATAGTGAGGTACTGATGTCGCCTGCTATTATTGAGTTTAGATTAAGCTGTTTCTTGAAGTCTAATGATATGGCTTTCATGAAATTGTGTGCAACATAGTGTATTGCATGTATGTTCATGACTATAGCATCTTCTGTTATATTTTTCCCTTGATCAGTATGCAGTGACCTCTTTACCTCTTTTGATTAATTATCAGTTGAAGTATATTTTGTCATGTATTAGAATCACAATGTCTATTGATTCTTAGTGCCATTTGCTTGGAACAGTTTTATCAATTCTTTCACCCTAAAGATGTTCCTATTCCGTAAGGTAAGGTGAGTTCCTAGTACTCAATAAAAGGTGGATTGTGTTCCTTAACAGTCAACTAGCCTGTGTGTATTTACTGAGGCATTAATAGCATTGATTTTTAAAGTTATTATTAAGAGATGCTTACTGTTTACTGTCTTTTTGATTAGTTTATGTTCTTTCTCTTGTGTTTCTATAGTTATACCTTCAATTGTTTTCTTTCTGTAACCTCTTAGCTATGTCCACTCCTTTCTTCAGTCCTTGGTATTGCCTTGAGTACTCACTGTAGGGCTGATTTGGTGGACATGAATTCTTTCATCCTGTTTTTTTTTTTTTTTTTTTTTTTTTTTTTTTTAATGAAAGATTTTTCCTTCCCCCTCGACTATGATAGACAGCTTTGCTGGGTAAAATATTTTGAATTGGCCTCTTTCATCATTTAATATTTGGAATACTTTGTTCCAGGCTCTTCTGAATTTTGTAGCTTTCATTGAAATGTCAAGTATAGTGCTGATGGGCTTTCCATTACATATAACTTGTGTTCTCTTGCAGCTTTCAGTATCCTCTTTCTGTAACCCCCTTGAGGTTCCTATCTATCGTTGCTGTTGACCTGCGATTATTCTCCTTCCTCTATTCCTATGATGAATAGTTTTCATCTTGCCATGGTATCTCGCATTTCCTGCATTTTTCATTCCTGTGTGTTTTAAGTTTCATACTCTTTGCTTCAGTGGTCCAAATCTGCAACTTATATCATTCAGTCTTGATATTCCACCTTCTATTTTGTTCTGCTGGTGAGACTTTCTCCAGTTGTTCTGAATGGACTTATTGTGTTTTTAAATTTCATCTTCTTTTTAGACTGAATTTTCCTCAATATGTCTATTGCTTTCATTACTTCACTTTTCAAGCTCTGATCTGCCTTTGTCATTTCATTGAGCCATATGTTTTCTTTAGCTTCAGTCAGGAGTTTGTCTCTTTTAGTTCTTTGCTTTTTTCTTTGTGTTTTCTTTAAATTCATTGAATTCTTTGATGGTGTATGATCTTCCGATTGAGTATACTTGATCAATCAGAGATGACTGTTGCAGAACGCTGACTCTCCCCTTACCAGTTCATATCAATTGCCAACAGCTTTGCTGATATTGGTGGGATATCTTGATCAAATCCTATGCTAGGGTTTTGTCTGGCTTGAGCTTCAGCTGGTCTTTACATGCTGTCACTACAGCTGTGATTTCATATGTGCACCAATACATGATTTCCAAAAGACACTGTTGTCTTGGAGTTATCCACTGCCTTTGGCTTGAAATATTTCTGTCCTCTCTTCCATAAGGAGCCCTAAGCCTTGAGAAGATAGAGCATGATAAATGTCTTCCATTTGGGACTAAATATTCCACAGCGTCTTATTCTCTGCATTGTGGATCTCTGGGTTAATTATTGTCTACTATCAAAAAAAAGCTTTTCTGATGAAAATATAGAGATGCTGTAATCAGTGGAAATAAGGATAAATCATCGGGACTCGGTTTTATGCTCTGTGTACTTAACAGAATAATAGTAGTATATTCTCCCCCAGGATCCACCACCTGTGTAGTCACAGGTTCTTGGTCCAGATAACAGTATGAGTTTGATCTTGTGGATCTCCCCTTAAATCCAATCTGAAAGTCTTTTTTGGTTTCCTAATATTTGTGCCACTATTGCAACAGTACACATGTCTCGCCAGACATCACATTATTATATATTGTAGGGCTCATTGCTGGGTAAGATTGACTACTACTTTTCTCTTCTCCACTGATAGTATACAGTGCACTTTCCAGTAATATAAAAGCTGACCAGTAGGGATGAAGCTTCCATGTCAGTCTTGTTTTTTCCTATGTCCTGTAATTCAAACGTGGTATCTTCAGCAATAGAGACTTACCAACAAGTTCTGGAGGATAACCAAGAACATTGGTAATGGCCCATAACATTTGGGCATCTGTGGACTTCACAGGCCACCAACTCCAAAGGAAATAATCAATTCCTGGCAATGGAATTATATTTTTTAGTTTATGCTGTATAGTAGGGACATTGTTGCTCCATGACAGAAAAATTCCAGTTACTTTCTTTATATAAGTGCATGTTTATATCTTAGGATATTTCTAGGGTAGGTTTCTGTGTGATCCTTTCTAATGGCTTTCAGTGTTCGTTTTCCTTCCAGACCAGTGCTAACTCCTTTATATTGCCCTCACTCCCCCAACCCTATTTAACAATTTCTATTAATTTATTCATTCCCATTCCCCTCTTTATACTGCATTCTATTCTCTCAACTTTGAAAGCCCCCATGACCCCTTACTAGTTTCCTGAATTCCCTGGGTATTCTAAATGAAACTCATATAGCTGAATACTCAAAATGACTGTTTCCAGCTTCATCCATGGGAATTTTGTAATTTCATTTGTCTTAAACGCTGAATCAAATTCCATTGTGTAAAGACCTTTTCATTATCGATTCATTAGTTGATGGACATATAGGTTCTTTGTTTTATAATATGCTGTTTAGAGCAATGAATACGGATGAGTAGGTATCTCTGTAGTGGGATTTAGAATCCTATGGGAATATTTTCCCAAGAGTAGTATAGCTGGATGGTGTAATAGACATATTTCTAACTTTTAGAGGCATCTCCATACTGATGTCCACGGTGGCTGTACCTGTTCACACTCCCACCAGCAATGAGTAAATGTTTCCCCTTCCCTCCTCCTGTCAGCATTTGCTGTCCTGTTGTTCTTGTTTTGTTTGCTTTGTTTCTGATCTTAACCATTCTCACTGGGGTAAGGTAGATCTCAAAGCTGCTCCAATATGCATCTTACACTAGTCAAAATAATCTATTTTTTAATGTTGTTACAGACATGGCGATGGGAAGACATTTGTTCCTATGGGGAAGACAAAGACCTGCTGAAGTTTCACAACACGAAGCAGAGGCACAAAATAAGCAGTAGGGAAGCCTTAATCAGTCTTG
Source organism: Nannospalax galili (assembly GCF_000622305.1). NCBI lineage: Eukaryota > Metazoa > Chordata > Mammalia > Rodentia > Spalacidae > Nannospalax > Nannospalax galili. Next base: position 6,751,384 of record NW_008344488.1, on the reverse strand, counting down.
TTACATTATTGTAATGAAGCATTGTTTTTGTTAAGGTAAATGTAAATGAAGATTCTCTGAGTTAAAACTCCAATACTAACATACAATATTAATTTCAGCCTCCCTTCTAGGCCTTTTAAACCATAAGGTTTAAAAGTGGAAGCCTATTAGGATACATTGTATAGTGTTAATTGTGTTTTACATTCTCTTCTTTCCTTCCTGAGTTTGGTTTATTTTGTAGCCTTTTCTTTGAAATAATAGCACATGGTGTGTTTCATACTGGAAGGAGTTTAAAAAAAATATTTGCTCATGCATTTATGCATATAATAGGAACTGGAATTAAAATTTGATGGCATAGAACTATGGAGCTAAAGTGATAGCTCAGAGGACCCTAATCACAGAATGTTAATGTGAAAATTCACTAAGAACACAAAGTGAGAAGCCACCAACCAGCTGGGCTCACCCCATCCCTCCATCCCTACACAGAGGGAGCTTGAATTGAAAGCAACAAAATTAAGTTGGGTTCAAATATATACTGAAGTTATATAACTATATATATAGTTTTATATATAGCTATATATAACTATATATAACTGTAATTATATATATGTACTGCTTTCATGAATATTCTACAAACTGTGTATATTGTTGAAAGATTTACCCTTTATTCTTGGTGAAGACAGTTATTTGGATGCAAGTCATCTCCACCTACTCTTTCACCTAGTTTCAATGCCTCTTTCTCTCTTTATTTTATGTATATGAGTGTTCTGAATACATGTAAACAACTGTACCACATGAATGCTTGTTGCCCACAGAGACCATAAGAGGACATCAAAAACACTGAAACTGGAGTTACAGATACTTGTGATATACCTTCTGAGTGCTATGAACTGAGCTTGGTCTTCTGCAAAAAGCATCCAGTGCCCTTAACCACTGAAACATCTCTTGTCTTTTGTTTCCACTTCTAATTTTAAAGTAATTTTCTTTGCAAACTTCAAGCCATATATTTTGATCATATTTAGACATCTCCCCCCTATCTGCACCATCTCATAGCTTCCCCACCAGATTTGATGTAGTCTGTCACATATACTAAGGATGAGGGAGTAAAATCTGCATCTTCATATATCCTTCAGTGAAGTTTGACAGTATTACCATTAATAAGCATTTACACAACTGGCATTATAGCATACATAGAAAACCAATCTTCTAGGCTTTCCATATATATTTCATTTATCATATTTTATAAAGACCATATTTTTCCAATACAAAATTTTGAGTCATCAATTTTATAATGTGAACAGTCACATCATGAATTTAAAGAGCTTTTGGAGTTACCAAGGAATGGAATCTGCTTAGTTGTACAAAAGCTAATGAATGGATGGATAGATAGATAGATGACAAATAGATGATAGACTGATAGACAATAGAATATATTGGTTGTTTCTTTTGTTATATAGAAACTGTCTATTTTACTGAGGTTCCATTTGTTCATTGTTGAACTTAGCTCCTGAGCAATTGATATCAGATTTAGAAAGTCCTTTATTGCATCTGGATCTTTTAAAACACTGCCTATGTATTTTTCTAACAGGTTTGATCCATTGAGAATTCACATTCATATATGGTAATAGGTATGGGACTAATTATTTTATTTTATTTTTATTGAATTTTTTGTATTTCATACAGAATATCTCAAACAATCTTAATCACCTTTATACTTCTTTCCCCACTGGCACTCTTCCATAGCCCCCCTCCAACCCACTGGAACACATATATTCTGTCATCCATTTTAAGGCCCACTGTGTCAAGTCAGTGTTCCCAAACATTCCTCATGCAAGTCCATCCACTAGGTCTAGTCAGCCTAACTAGAGTCCCCTGTTTTAAGAACATCACCCCTTCCTCATCTAATAGTAATCAGTTGCCAATATTTCTTCAGCTAAGATTGGGGTTTGTTGCTCATCTCCCCAGTTCTCTGCTGAGTTTTTTCTGCCTAAATTTCATGGTTCTTGTGAATACTGACACCATTGCCATAGAATCATATGAGCAGGTTCCCAGGAGCTTGTAGGACTCTCTTTTGATATGATCATGCACCTACTCCCTGACTCTTGCAATCTTTACACCCCCTTTTCCACCATGGTCCCTGTGCCCTGGTTGGGTGAAGTTTAATATGAGTCTTGTCCAATGACCAGCATTCTGCAGACTCTTAATCTCTATATTTTGGCCATTTGTGACCTTTTGTGTCCCTGGCCCTCTGTTGCATGAGGGAGCTTCATTAATGAGAATTGAAAGGTTTCATTACTAATTGTATTCTTCTACACGTGGAGATTCATTTTCCTGCACTATTTAATGAAGATGCTGTCTTTCCTCCAGTGTGTGTTCCTGGCAACACTTTCAAATACCAGGTGGCTGAAACTGCATGAATTCATGTTTGGATCCTTTATTTTTTCCATTGGTCTATAAGTCTGTTTTGTGACAATACCATGCTGCATGCTGTTTTATGATAATTGGCCTCTCATATAGACTGAGGTCTGTTATAATTCCCCAAGCACTGCTCTTTTTGCTCAGGATTACTTTGGAAAATTGGGGACTTTGGTGTTTCTATATGAATTTTAGAATGGATTTTTCTGTTTCTGTTAAGAATGTCACAAGGATTTTGATTGGAAATGCATTTAATCTATAAATTTGCTTTTGGTAGGATGATAATTTACCAATCCATGAGCATGGGAGGTCTTTCAATTGCCTGTCTTCATCAATCTCATTCTTGGTTAGATCTATCCCTAGACTTTTTTTGAGGCTGTTGTGCGTGGAAGTTTTTTTTTTTTTTTTTTAATAAACCAGGCTGGCCTTGAACTCTGCCTCCTGAGTACTGGGATTAAAGACATGTGCCATCATGCCTGACTAGAAGTGTGTTTTTTTTAACTGCTGGGTTTGCATTTGGGATGATCTCACTTTTCCAGATTCTTGAGTCATAACATGAAGTCATTTCTTTGTGTTCTATTTCATTTAATGTAGGCACTTAGAGCTATAAATATCTCCCTTAAAATGGCTTTTTTGTCACAAAGCTTTTGTTGTGTACTATCATTTGCATTTAGTTTCAGGACTATTTTTATTGCTAGCAAGATTTCTTCTTTCACGCACTTATCATTCAGGAAGGTGTTGTTTAATCTCTATGAGTTTGTGTAGTTACTAGAGTTTCTTTTGTCTGTAGATTTCTTTTGTTGCTGTGTGTGCAAATGACATGAAACTCAAGCCTGCCTAGGTCAAAGTCCACGTGATAGGTATGATATGGGCATATTCTATTTAGTAAAGCAAAGAACATATGAGCCCTGGGGAAAAGCCACTGGGCCTGGTCTCCTAGTGACGTTGCAGAATAGGATCTGGCTGTCTCTCACAGATAGCCAGGTACTCAACAGCAGCCTCAGAGTGACACGGCCAATACCCAAGCAGAACATGTGGGAACAGGATGGATTGATTCTTACTACCTAGAAAAAAGGCTTGGGCTCTTCAGCAACTTGAGGGACTAGAGATGATCCTGTTTCATGAAGATGCTTTGCTGGTAAGAATTAAGAAATGCATCAGTATTCTCTCTACTCCCTGTTCTGCTATGTTCCATGAACCTTAGGTGTAGATGTTTCATTGTAGATGTGTTATTTAGAGCTGGGCCTCTCACAGACACATATTTTCTGGGTGAGATCAGTTGTAGAATTTTGTAATATTCTCCATCTGTTGCAAAATAAAGCTTCATTGTGACTGGTGTCTGGTATACTTGTCTATAAAAATAAGGATAAATATTTAGCATACAGTAAGAAATTATACTTATCTAGGGACATGACAGAGGTAGGGCTTTCTCTAGGCTCTATGAGCTCTCCAGCTATGTGTATTTGGCTATGATTACAGTGCCACATGTGAGTTTCCTCTCCTTGAGTAGGCTTTAAGTATTAAAAAGTTAATTTTAAGTAGTTTTTAATTACCCCCTAATAAAAGAGTCACTACTACATCAATGTAATTTGTTGTTCTAGTCATTGTTTTTGTTATTGTGTTTTAAAGCTGAGGTTGGGTCATTGACTTATTTTCCTCCATTAGCAGCTTGTATGGTGTCCTTTAAAACTATGAGAGAGTATCTTCTGATTCCAGCTCCATTGTACAGTTCTGTGTTCAATGCATATTGTACCTTCAACAATAGGATCCTACCTTCAACTTCTGGGCTGGGGTGCGGGTGGGGAGAGGGTTAAGAGCTATGGAAATAGTTGATCTGCTTTTGGTAGTCTTTTGGACTATCCTGATCAACAACTCAAAGGGAGGTTTCTTCTGTCTGGCACTATGTTTCCTGTTGCATACCCTTCAGCTATACACACACACCCATGAACAGATATTGTATGTGTATTTTTCTGTACGCTTTTGAACTAATATATTTCCTTCTTTTCCTACACACCATCTAAGCATTATTTATCTATCATCTCTTTCTCCCTGTCCAACTTCCATGTTTTTTCCTCATTTAAAGCATCCCCATATTCCTCATTAGCTCTTGATAATACCTGGCTCGTATTATCACCCCTTCTTGAGCTCCTTCTTCCCCTTTTAATTTTTTTTTTTTTACCATTACTTTCTTTAAAAAATATGGTTACATTGAAAAACTTTGCATAGGTTGGAGAATTGGAAAGGGGCAAAATGGAAAAATCATATTTCAGCAGCAATGACAAATTTCACATTGTTTTTGAAGCTTGATAGTAAGTTCTTTTTTCAGTAAACAATATGCACAAATTATAGTAGATATACAGAATTGCAAATTTACATTCTAAAATACAGCAATATATCTTTAGTTTGAGAATTTTATTAGTTTAGTTATTACATTACTGTCATGGGGCAGTGACCACAGTTCAAGCCTGTAGCACTTGGGGACTCCAACGGATAGAAATCAGGACACAGGGGATGCAGAAGTTTATATGCCAGTGCATGTTTATTGTGAACCAAACCAAGCTTATGTAGGAATCAGATCTGGAGTAACCAAGGAATAACTAAGGATACATCACTAAACAGAAAGTAACCAAGGAATAACCAAGGATACATTACGTTACTATCAAGAATACATTACTTCACCAACCGAAACTCACCCAATGTTTGCAATATCCAAGATTCAGCTGAATATTTATAATATCTTAGATATAAGGTGTACTGTTTGATTACTCTTAGCAACTACCATAATTTATTATTTCTATATAGAAACCAAGCTATCAGTGCTGAGAAACTCCGGTGTCCATAAACTGAAACAGAACTCTTTGGTTATGTTTCCAAGACTGCCAATTAATCAGGGAAGCAAAGCCTGTCAACTCAGACCACAGAAGCAGAGATCAGGGAAACTCCCAAGGTGGAAGCATTCTTTCTCTGATGCTTAAGTCAAGGCAAGCTGAATAGCTCCTAACATTTCCCCTTTTCTTATTTAATATAACCACAGAATATGCCACATCCAGGATGGAAGGACCATGCCTGTCTTAGGTTGCCTTCTACAAGAGCAAAGCCTTACCTGTCATTGGCATGCAGCTTCAAGCAGCTATGCCCTGTCTTAGGTTGACTTTCTCCCAGAAGATCTTACCTGTCATTGACTACCAGTGATAGGGGAGGGGAACACTAACTCACAATAGCCTTGATAAGCTGCAAGAATATAACATATCTGGTATCCTCTGCGAAGCTTCAGGTCAAACTGAATTGATTAGGCCTTAACAATTCCCATTTCTTTATTAACTTTATCTATATTTTCCTTTTGAAAATGTAGGGAAGACAAGAGAATCTCAGCACTACATTTCCAAGCATCTTGGTTTAGGCATCAAAAGACATATCGACCTCCTATAAGCAGTATGCAAAGAACAATTATCAAGGTTATTAAAGAAAATCTAGAACTATGTAATATACTTTGAGTCCATCCACGAGGATCGAGACCAGAAAGAGTATTTGCTAAAGTAGTAGCTACATGATCAATAGAACTAGAAGAAGGTATTTCCTCTGAAAATGTCTCATATATTTCTTCCTGCAATTGCATCTTATTAAAAGTTACATTACCCATTTTACCTTCAATATACAATTGTATATTTTTCCATTCCTAAACAGAGCCATTAAATTTATAAGGAGTAATACAAATCTGAGAATTCCAATCACATACATATTGTATAGGTTTTTTGCAATTCCATTAACTTATTTCCCAGCCAATGAAGTCCCCCTTGTAGAGCCACAATTTCTTCTTGTAATTGTGAATTAATTTGAGCTTGATGTGTCCAAAGTTTATGAGAATCATCATGCCAATGTTCAACAAAGTCTTGTGTTTGAACAGATTTCTGAAGCATCACACCAGTGGTAGTAGCCATAGCACCTAAAGCGATGAGTCCCAAAACAGCAGCGATAATCAGTCCAATCATGCTTTTGCGTTGCCCTAGCAGTTTTTTGAAAAATCTCAGAATTAGTCCCTGAACAGGACGGCTTTCCCAGGAATGATGCATTTTCACAGGAATCCATAAAGAATTTCATTGAGTTAAAATCATGAATGATTCAAAAGATGGATTAAAAGCGATAGAATTATTAAGACAAGTATATAAATGACAACTTTGACAAGTTAAATTCATTTCTTATACAACTATGTGTCCAATCAATATCACTAAAGGAAAGTGCACACAAGCTGTAACATTGTAATTTTTAACCTTAGTAAAATCATAAAATATTTTATCATAAGTAGTAGCAGCAGTGCCATCAAAAATTTCTACAGGCTTAAGAGCAGCTAACAATTTCCGAATATGTAACTGAAGAGAATATAATGTTTGTCCTATTCTCATTTGAGGTCGAGGATTAGCTATTCCTCCATCTATTCAACTATAGGAATAGCAGTATTAAACGTATCTTTCATAGGAACAATATTATTTAGATTACACTTAGAGGAAAACTCCTTATAAGCCTTGTATTCTTCTAACTAACTTCCTAAAGGACCCCAATCAATCCATCTACCTTCTGGAACAATCGAATTTTGCTGTCTTATAGGATAACAAGGAGGAGCTCCAAAGCACATAATATCAGAAGACACAAATTGAGTATTATTAAAAAGTTTTTTCTTCATAAGGAAAATTTGGCTGACTGATTTCATAAGAGGGTGACAATACATGCATAGGAAAACTAATAACCATAATAATAGGCTAAGTATAAGGAGGAAGGAGAGGGGGATAAGGTAGACGAGATTACCTCAGTTTCAGTATTAGAAGTGCAAGTAATCAGAACACACATGGCTAAGAACAGATTTTCCAGAGTAAGTCCTCATTGATTTGCCATAGATGGAGCCTTGAAAGGCAAAGCTTTAAACTGACTCAAGTAGAAGATGAGTAACGTTGATAATGCTGATGTTTACTGGTCAGTGATAATGCCACAAAACAGATCCATCAGCTGAGATGCCAGAAAGTGACTTCATTTCCTCTAGAAACAAAACCATATCTTTCGCCTGGTGTTAATAGCTTCCCTGGTACACAATCTTGGAATCCTTCTGGCTAAATCCAGACATTCACTGAGTCAGACAGGAGTGATGATTCCTGTAAAAAATGCTTATCTGCATGAAATAAAATATCACCTTGGGGCAAATTTAAAAATTAATAATAAACAAAATTTAAAAATTCTATAAAAACAAAATCTAATCAAGTTAACAATGAACAGAATTAAACTGAATCTCTGATCAATAATAATAAATGAAATCTCAAATCCAAAATCTCATAGAAGTCCTAAACAGAAGTTCTATATTAATAATCAACAAAATCTTCTATGTATGTGAATAACTGATTAATAAAATCTAATAGAATCTTAAAAACAAAATCTTATATAATAACTAATCTTATATTCTAAAGTTCTAAATTTCTATGATCTCATGTATAATTCCTTCTTTTTAATTTTTAATATGTATATACATAGTTATACAAGTACATTGTAATATAGCTTACCCCAGATGATTGTACTTTATCTTAGAAACTCTCTAAATAGTCTGCTAGTATAAGCAGGAGTGTTATCTGTTTTAATAGTAGTTAAAATTTCCATAACAACAAAACATGCTAACAAATGTTTAATACTATGACTAGTGGTTTCTCCAAATAAAGGAGTAGCCCTAACAAATACAGAACAAGTATCCAAAGTAACATAAACAAACTTAGACTAACAAACTTAGAACAAGTATCTATGGAAACCTGAACAAACTTGAAAGATAGAAATATGGAAACACTATAATTATCCAAAGTCAAAAGATTTAAAAATAATGAAAGTATAGCTGACATCATCTAAATCAATTGGTCAAAATGTCCAGTATTTATATTAGTCAGTATTTAAACTATTCAGTATTTAAACTATGGCAACTGTTGCCCGGTATTTAAACCAATGCCAGCCAGTATTAAAACTTTTCAGTATTTAAACTTAGCAGTATTTAGACTGCTGCATATATTTACATCATTTACAAAAATATTATAATGAAACTACCAAAATAACATTAATATCAACTATTATAATTGTACAGTGCCTCATACTTTTAGGCTGTTTTACTGTTTTCCTTTTCTTCTCACAGGGTCAGAGGGCCAGCCTGAACCTGGAAAAAATCTTGGAAAACATATTTTGAGATAAGAAGCTTGAGTCTGAAGTGAAAAGGCCAATTCCATCTCCAGAGTCAGCATCTCAGTGAGCTCAAACAGCATATGACAATTTAACTATTGAATTCTGAGGCCTCTGTAAACCAATCATAAAATAAAGAAAAAAACAAAAGAAAAAGCAAATCTTTGATAATCGTTTTTATGTAAAGACAGTAAAATTATGGAACTAATAAATAAGCTCCCCATTGTTCCAATACATCCCTACCTATAATATTTACTGGAAGTTCCAATACATAAGGCTTAACAACAGCCATTTGCCCATCAGTACTAGAAATTCTTTTATATTCTACACTAACATTAATTGTGGATAGTGGCAGAACTCCAACTCCTTTAATATCACATTTCATAATTTGAGTAGTCCAGTTAGATGGTCAGTCATCCTTTTTAGTAATAGTAATGTCTGATCCAGTATCTACCAGACCTTTAAAAGATCTCTCTTGAATTTTAAAATTAATACAAGGCTGTTGTGCTTGTAGCATCATAGCCCAATTAACAGAAATAGGATTAGTACTTCTTAATCCTCCAATTCTTTTTTGGGAAGATGATCCAATAGGTATAAAAGGAAGAATAATCAACTGAGCAATTTTATCACCTATAGTAATAGGATATGTACTATTAGTAGTAATTAAAATTTAAATTTCACCTTCAAATTCTGCACCAATTATTCCTGGATTCAAGCAGGTTTATTATAGTGCATTTGTCCTATAAATCCTGCCAAAGCTATATATAATGTATCAGTTTGTGTAAGCAAGAACTGAAAACGATCTTGGGGTAAAGAAATATAAATAATGTGGATAATTATTTGTACATAATTAAACTCTTGTTTTGCTAATTGTGTTAATACTCCAGGACTTAAAAGCAGAATCATCTTGAAGAATTTGAAATAAATTATGTATAAGTATGAATACCAAGCACAGGATGAAGCCAATTAATATCCCCTAAAAGCTTCTGAAAGTCATTTATCATTCTTTAAATTTTCTAATCAAATTTGTGCCAATTGTGGATATATACGCTGTTTCATTAGAGAAATAAGAAACACAGAAAACAATAGTACCTTAAGGAAAATGCAAAGAGACAACATCACAGTATTCTACTTTTAATCTGTCCATGACATTGTAGCATAGGCAATCTATAAGAAAACATTAAAGAGTGCTATGGTTACAGTTCTGAATGAGGAAAGATCCGTGGCTACACTACAAGGTTGAGGAAACAGGTGGTTAGTTGTCCCTGATCATTTATGTAGGGCCTTGAGGAAGGCTCCGACTCTCATCCTGAATATTGTGATTGAGATTTGGTATAAACTTAGTATTCCTAAAGAACTTTCCATCAATATCTCTTTTATACAATCTTGAGCCAAATGCATACCACGATGACAGCGGGGACATTTGCCTGGTGGTCTAGAAAATACCTTAGGACACTGCCTTTTAAAATGTCCTTTGTTATCACAACTGAAACATTTAGTTTCAGTTTCATTTTTCCCCTTTGAGGTCTTATAGAAGCCTCCAAAGTTTGAGCAAAAAGCTGCAACTTTCTGGTTTCAGATGAACATTACACAGGCTTGAGTGTAGTTCATTACACCACCTGTCTCTTTTATAGGTAAAATAGCGCTTTGAAAATCCTCATTTGCATTTTTAAGCCATAACCTTCACTATTGCTTCTTGACCAACAATTTCAGGCACAGAGCATTCCAAAGCCTTTTAAAGGTGAGCCAAGAATTCTACGGCTCTTGTTCCTTTTAGCATAAGATAAATAATAGCTTGAATATGTGCATCAGGAGAAGCAGCATTCTTTCTAGCTTTTGAAGAAGCAAATTTATAATACCACATAATTTATTGAATATATTTTGATGGTGTTATTAATAATCTACTTAGAATTTTCCAATCCTGTGGAGCAAGATTTTTATAATGATTAACCAAGCCTAAAAGAATTTCTTTCACATAAGGTGACTATGAACCATATAATGTTACTGTCTTTTGAATTTTAGTAATGTGATCTATATCTATACCTTTATAAGTAGGTGGTTACGCTGCAATTTGAATGTCCAATAACTGGAAATACAGCTTTAGGCATAATAATTTTCAGAGTCAGATTCAGATTAAGAAGTTTGTGCCAACAATTTCTACAAGAGCCATTGTTATTCTCGACCTTCATTTAGGTTTCATTTTTACTTTAGGCTTAGTCATAATCAGTCTCTGTAATTTCTTTCTAATGTATCGAGCCATAACTAAATCTTCATCAGAATCCTCTGTTTGGTTCAAACTCTGAGGACCTGGAGCCAGACAAGGAGGAAGTAAAGACTCCTTCCTTGTAGGAATATTTTAAAGAAGGCTCCAAAGAAGTGGTCTCTTGAATTTCCTTAGCAACTTTATTTTTTAACTCCTCAGGTAAATCATAAAGATTAACTGCTTCATTAGAAGTACAAAAAATCCGAGTTGGTGACAAGCTGTTTGGGCCTTGATTAATTAATATAATAGCTGTTCGGATGAGTGACCACACAGACAAAAAATCAAGTGGTAAATTTTCTCCAGTCTGAAATGCTTTCTCCACATTTGTTCTAACTTTGTCCCTGACTTCTAAATCTAAAGTTCCCATATCAGGAAACCACAAATTAAACTCTACAACTATTTGCACACAATTATCTATCTGCCTTCTAGAAACTTGTGCTCCATTACTACGAAGAATATGATGAATTAAAGAAACAAAAGGAGTAAACTTACCTGTCCAATACACTTACTTAAATTGCAAATCTGTCCTCAAAACATCCTCCAGGTGCAATGTCAGAGGTCCCTGTTCGGGTGCTAGCTGTCACGGGGCAGTGACCACAGTTCAAGCCTGAAGGGCTTGGGGACCCCAACGGATAGAAATCAGGACACAGGGGATGCAGAGATTTATGTGCCAGTGCATGTTTATTGTGACCAAAACCAAGCTTATATAGGAATCAGATCTGGAGTAACCAAGGAATAACTAAGGATACATTACTAAATAGAAAGTAACCAAGGAATAACCAAGGATACGTTACGTTACTATCAAGAATACATTACTTCACCAACCGAAACTCACCCAATGTTTGCAGTATCCAAGATTCAGCTTCATAATATTCATAATATCTTAGATATAAGGGGTACTGTTTGTGATTACTCTTAGCAACTACCATAATTCATTATTTCTATATAGAAACCAGGCTATCAGTGCTGAGAAACTCCGGTGTCCATAAACTGAAACGGGACTCTTTGGTTGTTTCCAAGACTGCCAATTAATCAGGGAAGCATAGCCTGTCAGCTCAGACCACGGAAGCAGAGAGCAGGGAAACTCCCAGGATGGAAGCATTCTTTCTCCAATGCTTAGGTCAAGGCAAGCTGAATAGCTCCTAACACATTACATTTTGTAACTTACCCGATTTCCTTTTTCTTTATCTTTAGAATTTCAATCAGGTATTTTACATTTTCCATAGAGTATAGGTGAAGGCACAGTGGGGCTGTAGAAAAGTAATAGAAAAATAATGTTAAAGTTAGTGAGGTCTAGGAATTGGAACTGTTCAACATCAAACCTCTATGCCAAGGAGCACGTTTGGAACGAGTCCAGGACTGGCCTTTATCAAGTGGGTGGGGGGGGTGGGGGGAGTCCATTCTAGAGATTCAGTCTTTCCAAGAGCAGAATTATACAGTGACAAATACCTCCCATCCTCAGAATAAGACCAACACAGAGGCAAAGCCACTGTCATGCACAACCTGGGACAACATCACAGGATGGATCTGTGGGGAATACAGCTACTCAACTGAAGGCTGAAACTGCTGCCCTATACAGGGAATCCTCCCTTCTTTCTGCTCCACAATCAGCCTACCCCCAGAGGAATGGCAAACCACGGCTCACAGTAAGAACAAAAGCTGCAACTCAGGGAAGGGACCATAGCTCTAGGTTCATGGTAGAAGACTACAGCTCTAGTTCACAGAAGGGGACCACAACTTTGGCTCCTGGGAGGGGGCCACAGCTCTAGTTCCTGGGAAGGTCTTCAACTATAGATTAAAGGAGGGAATCACAGTTCCAATCCTCAGATCTTGACCACACCTACAGGTTTGTGGGAGGGGAACACATCTTTAGTTTCACAGGAAGGGATCACAGCTACAACATATAGGAGGGAACCATAGCTCAGCTCCAGATTGATGGGAGGGTCCACAGCTCTAGGTATATGAGAAGTAACAACAACTCCAGGTTCACAGGGAGGGCTATAGCTTTGGGTACATGGGGGGGTGATCATAGTTTGAGGCTCACAGGAGGGGTCATAACTTTAATTATTCTGGTCCTACTATTTTATTGTCTCTATGCTCTGTCCACCTGATTATACCTGTATTTAAGATAAAGCATTTTTGCTTCTGTGCAGAAAATGGAGGCAACACTTACTTGCTGGCTTAAATGTCTTGCCAGAAGGACATCAATATTGAAGAAAACCAACTTTTGCTTTTGCTCTAGGGGAACGATGGACAGATAGATCCTTTTTTTTATCCTTGTTCAGGGAGGTGGTTGAAACTTTTTGGTGTCTATGAGAGTCACATAGAAGCTCCCCTCGTCAGGAAAGACAGTGATAGAACATCTTAACAGACTCCCATTTTTCTCAAGGCAGCTGCAACCATTTTGGCTCACCTGTCATTTTATTTCTTAATTACGAAGTCCTTTCTCACATGATTCCAAGGATCAAACCCTCATCTTTCTTGGGGTTGGTCAACTGGCTGATGGATGCAAGGCTCAGTGGCAACAGGCCCAGCCCCTGAGTTGCACAGTGCTTGCAGCTCTGAGATGGGTGAGATAAGTTGGGGCACACGAAACCAACTTCTGGACAGCCTGCTGCTAGGCCCAATACCCAAGAGAGATGTACCAGTCACAAACTAGCTCCTGCTGCAGCCTCTGTAGAGATGAACTTGTGCAGCTGCCAGATTTCTTACCTCTTATCAAAGTCAGTATACTTATTTGTTAAGAAATCACACACTACCTGGTGATGACCTATCTTCCTTTTATTGGAATTTACTTGGTCCAGGGAATTCACTTTCCTCACTGAAAGAGAAGTCACACAACAAGGAAAATGATTTGGGTTCATGTCCAGTTGCTTGGCAGCTTCAGGCATTGACTTGTGTTAAGGCCCTCTTGCTGTTGCATAGAGGTCATCCTCTCTGCAGAAGCCAATCACTTCTTGATGGTGATCTTCAATGCAACTTGGAGGTGGAAACAGATGATTAGGGCATGCAAATCTGAGGCAGGAAGAAGACCTAGGGAAGTGATGTGCCCTTGTTCTGGACATGACTGATGATCTGGTCCTACTCACTACACTGGCCAAGACCAGCTTCTGCTGCTTCATCAGCACCATGGTGCTGGGACAGTGCTTGCCGTTATAGTCCTAGGAGACCTGAATGCCTCAGGGTGATCTGAGGCTGGCAGGGTCAGACCTTTGGCAAGCTCAAGGCTGCAGTCACCCCTTGTGCTGCTGCCTCCCAGGGTCATCTCTGGGGAGAGACTCATCTTCTGTCCTTTGAAGAGCATTATTCTTACTGATATGAGGTGATATTTTAGAGTGGTTTCAATTCTGATTTCCCTCACTATAGTGGCATTGAACATTTTTTAATATTTCTGTGCTTTCACCATGTATGCATTAATATTTTTAAATATTTATACTTCCCAACAGTGCTCACAGAGTTAATAAAATCACTGTCAAAATTCCAATAAGTCTGACATACGTTACATTAAGGAAAACTCAAGTAGCCAAAAAATTTTGAGCAAAAGAAAATGCTGGAGGAATCACTCTACTTGATTTTGACATAGACTATAGAGATGTACCAATTCATATAGAATGATACTAGCTTAAAAGCAGATTCATGAATCAATGGAATAGAGTAGAATACAAAGACAAATATATATACTTATGTCAAATGATTTTCACGAAAGATGGCATTATCATACAATAGGAGAAAAACTAATGCTTTTGTTAAATGGTGTTAAGAAAACTGGGCAGTTGCATACATCAAAATATTAAACTTAAAAAATTTCAGACTTAAAAAACTCAGACTTTAAGAGTAAAAATAAATTGGTTTATTTGGGCCAACTGTCTTAAACACCCCAAAGGAAAGTATAACCAATGATTAAAGTGATCAGTATAACTCTTTAAGTGTCCATGTGCATAGCCAAAGGCTACATAACAAGGAACAATGCCAGACAGGAGATACCGTCCTTTGAGTTGTTGGCCAGGGTGGCCCAAGAGACTCCCAGAGAGTAACCCAGCATAGAACTGGGAAAATGAAGAACAGACCCCAATCTTGTCTAAAGGAACATTGGCAGCTAGGACTGCTGCTAGATGAAGAAGAGCTGATCTTCCTAAAACAAGGAACTATCGATAGGCTGACGAGACTCAGTGGTCGGACTTGCACCAGAGAACAGCTAGGGTCGGTGACAACACAGTGGGCAGTAACAGAGATGACAGAGTATTTGGGCTCCAGTAAGGGGGTGATGCTATGGGAGGGTACCATTTGGGATGTGGGTATAAAGAGGAATAAGATTGTTTGGGGTGTTTTGTATGAAATACACACAAAAAAAATCAGTAAAAAATAAAAAATACATTAAAAAGTTTTCTAATGGAAAAAAATAAAATATTCATATAAAAATCAGAGTGCTCCCAGTTTCATTACAACAGCCTTTATAATATAGGAAAATATTTCAAAAATGCTTAAAATTTCCTTTTTTTGAACAATATATTTCTACATACTAATAATATGGATGGTAGCTCACAAATATAATCCTGGCATTATGGAAACTGATGCAGAAATATATTGCCCAAGTTCAAGACCTGCCTAGGCTCCATGGGCAGACCCTGTCTCTAACAAAAATACTGAGATTACTCACTTTTACATTTGATTTTACTATTTTCATTTAGGTTAGATCTGCTGTTTGTGTTTTGATTACCTGAAACTTGTTTCAAAAAGCAAACAGTTTAAAAACTCAATTGTAGTGTCTGAATTATTTTTTCCTGGCCTATGTAAATACTCAATAAAATCTGGGAAAGCATCTATGGGTCAATGGTGGTGTATTCTACATATTAACAACTGAATTTAAGCATTTTTATTATATATTTCCAACCACTTAAATATATGTTTAACAGAATGGGCATTGTTTCCTGTGAATTTATTTATTGCCAGTCACTGAAATGGATTTTTCTGTTATGAAAATTATGATACAGTTTAGTCACATAAATTGTTTCTTAGATGCTGTTTCTCAGAACAATGTCTTCCC
>NW_008344488.1:6724703-6735351 GCF_000622305.1 Nannospalax galili | reverse complement strand
AATCTTAATCATATTAGATAAATTTCTACTATTATTGGAATTTATAGCATGAATCTCCAAATAGTATTCAAAATGTTGCTATACTCAAGAGATGTTTAATTCACCATGGGCCAAGGTTTTCTGATTTTGACAATAAAATATTTTACCATTGTGTAACATGTATTGATTAACTCCTATTGGTTTCTTGTTTTGTTCTACCATAATATATTTTATTCTATTTTAAAGATTTGTCATTTGTCATATATGCTCACAGTTAAAAACAGAAATGATAGTTCAAAAAAATAGACTGTTGGAAAATAATAGCATCAAAGATCATCCATGGTGGATTAAAAAAACATTGCTATTTTCATTCTTTCAATGGCTATTTTATAAATAACTGTTGAACACTGTTGTTTAGCAACTATTTTCAACTACCACATTCTAATTTGGGGCCCTAGATATGTTTCATCCACTAAGTACTTCTCATTCCCAGGTTCACAAATGTATTAAAGTATTTAAGTGCTGCATTTCTGTTGCTAAAACATGTTACTACGGAGACACTAACACTTAATAAGACAAACAAAAAAGTGTTTGGGTTTTGAGGAAAAATCTTGCTCTTTAAAAATCAGAAAGTCAAGGCGACAATGGACAACTGACAGAGTATGAAGCCCCAGGTTGAGTTGACACTTTACCCTAAATTATCTCTTGGCTTGTGTATTATATATACAAATTGTTCAAGTACTGTTTTTAGTTTTTATTTTGCTTGATTTTTGTTATTTACTTATTATTCAGAGGATACCTGATATGGTAGTATCATCCAGTTAATATGTATTTTTTCTAAACTTCTAATTTATAAAAACCTAACTCTTCTGATAAAACTATAAATCTTAGCTTCTCTTGACCACCACTGACTGGCATTCAGATTGATTATCGAAGGAAGTAGGAGCTTTCTGATTGAAGTTCTGTTTTCAAAGGATGGAATGGAACTTGTACAACATTTGACTTTCCTTTTCTGCATGACAAAATATTTCTGAACCTCGCTAGTGAGTTGTGTCTCCAGTTTTTCATTAGATATATGTTCCTTAATTATCTGTTTTGAAAAATAATTGGTGGTGATTTCACGTATTGGTGAATTGTAACATTTTAATTCATTTTTTTTTATAATTTTGATCAACTCAGTGTCTTGGCTTCTGAAACATCATTTCTTCATCTGTTGTCAAATCATATATGTACAAATTCCATGAATCAATATGAGAACAAGAATGTTAATGAGAATACTCTGAAATTATGAAGGAGTATTTGTGCCTCAGGATTTATCCACCCAGCCTCATGATTTTTCCATGGCATGATAACTTGAAATAATCCTTGGTGTAATAGTTGTGATTCTCACATGCTTGTTAACAACATGTTTGGGGACAAGCGTCTCCATTCTTTTTTTAATATTTTATTTATTATATTTATTTTATGTGTATGGGTGTATTGCCTGCATGTATGTAATTTCATACATGTTGTACAAAGGCTGCAGAGGCCAGAGGAGGGCATTGAATCTCCTGGAACTGGTGTTATGGACCATTGTTAGCTGGCATGTGGGTGCTGGGAATTGAACCCAGGTCTTCTAGAAGAATATTAGGTGTTCTTAAACACTGAGCCATCTCTCCGGCCCCCACATCTCCATTCTTAAAGTCATATTTCATTAATTATTAAGTTATTTTTAAGTCCATACTAGGAAAAATACTTAATGTTTTTGTTTTCCTCTTGATGCCAGCCAGATGCTTTAGCTTTAATCGTTAAGATTACCTTAATCACTCCCAACACTATAGCAGAGTAAACTCTGTTTGTAGAACAACAGGAAAATCTCATTGCATTTTAAATGCCTTGCCATTAATCTCTCCACTTTGAGGAATTACAAATACTGGTTCACCTGGTTGTTTAATGAGAAGTAATTCATTTTGGTCATTTTTCATAAGTGATTTCTAACAGATCTTTCATTTAAAAGTCACAAATACTCTTAATGATACTTTACATAAAAATAATTACAAACTGTATTTTCTTAACATATCTTCCAGTCTTAGTGTGTTTTCTATAATCCTGATTACCTTTCGTAGAGATATTATTACAGTAATTACTGTTATAAATTCTAACCACAACTACTCCCATACACCTTGAGACCAGCCCTGAAACACAGGATGAATGTACAACCCATGTCTTGAAACATGTAGAAATATTTTATTATTTTTAAATTAATTGTGTTGTATCTCTTTTAAATCTATACTCCAAGATGAACTTTTTTAAGGGTTCTTCACATATTTTTGAATCTTCTTAATATGCATGACCTCATAGGAAATCAAATTCTGTGTGTATACACATGTATTTTTATATGGCTCTGCATTCATGTGTTTGTGCATGTGTATGATCTTTACTGAACAAATAACTTTCTTTTCTTCTTCCTTAAGCAAATAAGAGAATATGAAGAAGAAAAGAGGACACTGAGCAGATGGCCCATAATTGGATGACAGTAAAGTGATGCTGTCCTCACCTTGACATAGGTAAATTATTCTATTTTCCTGGGTCAGGATCTCAAGAAGTGGATTCACAATGTTTAATATAGTTAGTTGTTTTGTTTGTCACATTATTGCAACAGCAAAAAAGTGAGGGGGAAAAGAGAAAACATAGAGAAAATAAATAAGCCAAGGTGAGTTCTACAAAATCCTCTACATCGGAGTGCCCAGGTATAACTACAGGCTAGTACATGCACACTGCACCGCTTGCATTAAACTAGAGTCAATGACAGCAGCCATGGAGGTGCTGACCCTCCTAGACACAGTAAAAATTGTGAGTTGAGAGTCTGACTAGACTCTGCAGATGTTACATGGAGCTGGGTATATTGAGGGCAGAGATTACCATGGTGATACAGGCTTTGGGCAGTACCAAAAAATATAGTTAGGAAACCTGCAGCTCAGACTCTCTTTTCTCTGGAGTGAGTAGCCTGGAACACATATGGAGCCCACCATTGCTCAAAACAATGATACCGGAACATGAGAAATTTGCTATAATCTGCATGAATTTGTAGATAGACACACAATGAGAACAGCATGACATTCATAATAAATAAGCCAAGATGAAGCCAAGGAGAGAACACTTAACAGTAAAGGTATAGCACAGCTGTACTTCCAAAGCCCTAAGAGGTTCTGAAATAGAAATATTTTAGAAAATATCATTTGTCAGAACAAGAAAACAAAGTCTGAGATGGCAGGGGCTGGGAATCATACACTGTGCAATTTCTGCAGAAGTTGGAGTTCTAGGCAGAAAGCCTTCTCTTCAGGGAGGATACAGCTTTATAACCTACTTCGAAAAACTGAGAATGGCAGTTATACCTCCACCTACAGTGCCTGATCTCAAAATAAAAATTCAAGGGTTGAAAATTTTAGCAGTTAAGAGCATTGACTGCTCTTTCAGAGGTCATGATTTTAGCTCCCAACATGGAGGCCAACAATGTTCCTAACTGAATTTCCAGGTTTTCTGATGGTCTCATCTGGCCTTTGGGGAATTGTAGGCAAGAGTGTGCACTTACATACATGTAGGGAAAACACTCATACACATAAAATAAAAATAAAGAAATATTTAAAGAAATACACATTAGTACTAACCAGGAAGAAATACTGTCTGGTATTATTATTTTCATTTTATTTCTAGTTTTAGTTTTTGATGTTTTTTACACTTTTGCACTTTAATTAATTGTAAAATTTTGGATTGTATTTCACTTAATATACTTTTATAACATTTTTTTTCCGGCCTAGTAGTGAAAAAGAAAGAGCATCATAATGAGAACTTTTAGAAACTGAGTGATAACTGGTGCAATTACTAGATAAATCATTGTGGAAATTCTTCAAAAAGCTAGAAATCTATCTACCACATGACTCAGCCATACAACTCTTGGTCATATAGTCAAAAAACTACATTCTACTACAGAAATACTTGTTCATTGCTGCCATTTTTATAATAGCCAGGAAATGGAAGCAACCCAATGTCCATCAACGGATGAATAAGGAAGGCATGGTACCTACACAATAGAATATTAACCAGCTGTCAAAAACGAAGTTATAAAATTTGAACATAAATGAGTTGAACTACAAACAATCATCCTGAATGAAGAAACTCAGACCTAGAAAGAAAAATGTCACATGCTCTCTCTCACAGATAGATGCCAGCTTTGAATTCTTTGGATTTTTGGAGGGAGTCTGGGGAAGGTTAACTAACTATGGCCTTTGGAAAATGCCATATGTAAACCTAAGACGATAGACGCTTCATAAAGTACATACATATGCCTTATAGAGAGAATTAAAGGAGTTGCCTTAAAACAGGGGGACATTACCGCTACTAGACACCATAGGCCAGCAGACTAAAAGCCAATACTAAGGATGAATTCCCTCTTTTGAAGATGTTGATCAGGGATCTCACAAACCCTCAAACAATACTTGCCATAGCCCACTGCTCTTGGTTACTCACCAGAATTTCATGGCAAGACTCTATTGCTGAGGGCACTACATACCTGACCTATAAAACACAAGGCTAAACCAAGTTGTTACTGACATCAAAGCTTCATCTCTACTGGCTAACTTTCATAGTGCTGGAAGGTGTTATGCATGCTAGTGGAAGAAACATTAATCATTAAATTTATCCAACTGTAAATCATGAATACTTCAAAAATAATTGGTCTGGTAAGATATAACCTTTAGTGTAAGAGTAGCATGGATATTTAGAGAGTAACCAGTCACTTTATAATTGGACTTAAGGTCTACTTCATAAGATGGAACCCATACCTGACATTGATATCAGATCTAAGAACCTGAGTCTAGACAGGTTACAGGATATAAGGGAGAGCCTAATGCTGCAAAATCCATACAGTATTAAACTGACTCCTAATGATTTATTGTTATTTCCATAGATTAATGCATCTGTCAACTCTAACCAGAGGAGCTTCTTTATGTAGCAGATGGTAAGTAAACAGAGATTTACATTGCCCGATGTGCAGAGAATAAGAGGCTTCAGGCTATTCATCACCAAGTACGACTATATCAAACTTCTTCCTCCAGAAGCCCAAGGATCATTGGAAGTAGGGATAGAAAGAGTATAAGAGTCAGTGGTTACGGATGATCACAAGGAAACAGATTTTTAGACAGCTTTTATGACACTCATATGAACTTACAGCAATGGCGACAACACGCACAAGTCGCACCTAAGCTCAACCCAGATAAAATCCAAGCATAAACATGGGAAAGTCGATAAGAAACAGAAATTCTACTTGAGGAAATATGGGCAAACAATGGCTTCTAGGAAGGGGAGAGTCTTTCTCGTTTAAGGGTGAGACTTGAAATGTTGGATGGGATCCAGTGGATGAACCCACATTGAATGACAGCTGTGGACTCAAATTTGACTCTATAGGCCTTTATATATATATTAAATGTTATATAATTATATATTTTATATTGCATATTACTATACATGAAATTGTATAGTAAGAGGCATGAAAATAGAGGAGGAGAATCTAAATATGATCAAAATATAGTATATGAAATCACAAAATTCAATATAAGTGTAAAAGTGTAAAAATAAATTAGAAAAATTCTATTTCATAGAGGACAGGAAGTATGGAGTAGGAAGGTCAGAATGGATCTGAGAGGAAATAAAGGAGGGTTTCTGAATATGGTCAAAATATATTATATGAAATCCTCAAAGGAATAATAAAAATATTGCAAAAATATTTAATCTTACCACAATAAGAAAGGTTAAGATCAAAGAAATAACTGCCAACAAAGGATGGTGGGAAAGAGAAACCCTTATTCACTCATGTAGGGGAGCAAACTTGTGCAACCACTGTGTAATGCAGTGTAGCAACTGAGATAACCTACTCAGCCATATTCATTGCAGCTCCTTTCACAATAACTAGGAAATGGAAATAGCGTGAATGTCCTTCAAATGAGTAATGGATTAGGAAAATGTGGGACGTATACATGATGAATTCTATTCAGCTGTAAAGGAAAATGAAATATTAAACTTCATAGTAAGTGGTTTCAATTGTTATTTGAATTAATTCAAATCTAGACTAGATATAGGACAACAGTGAGAAATTATGTTTAATGTTGACTTTGTGAAATAATTGCATTATAATTGTATAATAAATTGTGAGTTGTAAGATTAATATCAAATATCTTAGAGTCGGAAGATATACATCTGATAATTGCAGTAAAATATTCCAGAAAATGTCCTCAAAGAATTAGATAAAATAAGAAACAAAAATATTGATGATTTCAAAGTTGAGTGTCTGTTTTCAGGGTATTTTAAAGTTGTATGTTTACAAATTTCCACCACAGGGAGCTTAAATTTTTTTAAAAAAAGAACGTTCAGGGATAATTGCCAAAAATATTGTATGGCCATGAGGAAACAGAGTCTTCCAGAGAGCTTACCAGTTACTCATATGAACTCACTGCGATGGTGACAGCATCCACAAATTTCATGAAAGCTCAAAGCAGGCAAAATCCAAGCATAGATGTTGAGGAAGTTGGTAAGACATTCCAACCCAGCTTAATGAACTTTTGGCAACTGATGACTGCTGGAACGGGAGACACAGCCTGTTCGAGGAATGGGACTCTTTGTAGGTTGACCAGGCTCCAGTAGATGAACCTCTGCTCAGAGACATGTGGACACGCAAATCAGACTCTATAGGTCATATTATATATATAATGGAGTACACTGAATTAAGCAGGGGACACTGGCAGAAGGTGTGAATGGAGGGGAGGACTCTAAATGCCACCACATTTTATTGCATGAAAATTGCAGAAATAAAACAATCAATAAAAAATTTTAAAAGTTGGGGAATGGAGAGCTGTCTCAACTGTTAAGAGTGCTAGCTGCTCTTACAGATGATACAGGTTTAATTCCCAGCACCCACATGGTTCTTAACAGCCATTTGTAATTCAAGTTCTAGTGGATCTGATGCCCTCTTCTGGCTCCATGGGTACTGCATGACAAGGTGCCCTTACATACATGCAGGTAAAACACTCATACACATAAAATACAAAATAGTAAATAAAATACTTTAATTAAAAATTAAATCAAACTGAATTTTTAAAAGTGAATGAAAAAACCTCTCCCATAAAGATCAAATAGTATAAGCAGTGAAATTCAAGTGCAAATGTCAGCTCTAGGGAAACACCTAAATTATGCAAATAGAAAGCAGGCAGCTGACAATGTACATAGCAGGATGTGTTCCAAGTCCAAGCATTAACAGACAGATGACTCAAAATTTAAGCATAATTTTAAACACATGCTCAATGTAAGACTAACCAAAAAATCAAAGAAATATAAAAGTAATCAAATAACATAAACATGGCAGAGATTTGGAAAATAAGATTAATGATTTATGCTCCCTTATATCTTTAACAAAATGTTCTCAATAGTTCCTTCTGGAAAAGTCTGGGCATCTTTACAGTTTTGTAACCCACATAGAATAATTAGGATTGTAGTTTCTATAGTAAATTTTAATTTACTTGCATTTTCCTTCAAAGTTATTATCTACAGAATTAGTGACAGTTCTTGCTCAAGAAGACAAATGAATACATCCAAAACAAAGAAGACATTGAAAAGCTGGATGGTATTTAAATTAATGTCCAAATCAATATTTTTGAAATTCAAAGATTTTTATTTTCAGCATCTTAACTCTGAGAAGAAATAATCACTAGTCATACTCAAATAATTGTTTTTCATCCTTACTTTTTATGAAAAATATGAAGTGTAGTATTTATAGTTATGTGAGGACTGATGTTTACCCTATGCTGAGAAGTAGGACATGGGGCACAATGATTATAAGAAGGATGCCTGATGAGTTAGCACCAAAGCTCTCATTAGATGAGTTAGAACTTGAAGAAAAAGTAAGTAAGGTAAGGACTCACTGAGAAGAGCTGTGATTTGCATTTTTCTTCTCTGACATGTTTTTTTTTTTTTTTTTTTTTTTTTTTTTTACCTCTCAAACTCCTTATGCAAGCAATCTTTTGTGTTTGTTTAGGGTGCCTGGAACAGAAGCATGACTGTATCTATGAAAATGGCAGCACATGAGGCTCAAAGAAAATCAGGGTTGCATTCAAAGGTACACATTATGAGTAAAAAATGTTGTTGAAGGACTATCATGACATGAAATGATCAGCT
Organism: Nannospalax galili; assembly: GCF_000622305.1. Lineage (NCBI taxonomy): Eukaryota > Metazoa > Chordata > Mammalia > Rodentia > Spalacidae > Nannospalax > Nannospalax galili. The sequence continues at coordinate 6,727,170 of NW_008344488.1, read as the reverse complement.
TACCATCTTTCACCAACCCCAACCCATGTATTTAAAACTGAATAAAATTGGTCCAATGACTGCAGGTTAACCCAGCCTGATGCAACAACTGCCAGGTCCACAAAGGTGTTGTTCACATGAAGCATAGGCACAAGCCATCTATAGCCCAGGAAGACCAATTCCTGTATGAAGACATATCACCATCAACCTGAACAGGAACACAGCCTTTCCGTTCTGCCAGAACAAAACGGAATGATCATAGAAACTTTGAAGTCCATTTGGCAGGAAAGAAGAGATTCTGAATTTTAAGTGGGTTGCCTCAAAAAAAGAAAGAAAAACATGTTATCTGTAAAACTAAAGAACTAAATTGATATATATTCAATCACATGTTTTACAATATTTAAACATAAATTTGTATATCTATACATTCATAAAAAGCATTTTGGACTGAGGTTGCTATGAAAGTTTGTTCAATTAGCTGAGCATTGTGGTGCATGCCTTTAATCTCGTCCCTCTGGAGGTAGAGGCAGGCAGATCTCTATGAGTTCAAGGTCAGTCCAGTCTACATAGTGCAGCCAAAGCTACAGGGAGACCCTATATCATTAAAAAAAAAGTTGATTCAGGTAAAATGTAGGAATCAATGAATCTTTAATGCATTTCTTCATTTTGTTTTAATGCTTTAATGATTGTGGATATTTTATAATATCCCAAATTAAGAGAACTATAATTGTTGTAAACATGTTTGAAAATAAATAAGTATATAAATACATTTTGTAAATACTGCTAAATCTATAATCAGATAGAGCTTAACTCTATTATTTTACATAATATACAAAGGTACCTACCAATTTTAGGTAATTCATCTTTTTTGTTGTTTTATTTTTATTTAACCTGTATAAATGTTTTGCCTGCATGAATGTAAGTTTACCACCTGCTTGCAATACTCATGGAGGTCAGAAGTGGTAGTCAGATTCCCTGCAACTGGAGTTCTGGGCACTGGAGTACTGTACACTTGCTGAGAACTGAACCCAGGTCCTACGCTGGAGCTGTCAGTGCTCTTAACCACTAAACCATTTCCCCAGCACTAATTTTGGCCCTTTGTGAGTAATAAAATTAGGTTACAGTATGGTATGTTCATGTATGAAATAAGCGTGAATCCAGCAACACATGCTTTCTTTTACTTATGAACTACTTTGTATGCTGCCATCTTTATTGTAATATTAAAAACATGGAGATGCAGGGACCGTAGAAATGGCTGAGCAGTGAAGAGTGCTTGGTTCTCTGGAAGAGGACCCAAGTCCCATTCCTTTCACCCTTTTGTTGGTTAATAATCATCTGTAATCCAGTTGCATGGGAATGGATGCCCTCTTCCGGCCTCTGTGGGAATTGTACACAGGTGGTGCACTTAATGACCTGCATAGCCCAGATTACATTAAACTCCAGAAATGGAGGATTATCTCCTCACAGAAACCACATACTGTAGGCTTAGAATAGTTACATTGAAATTAAATAACGTTTTAGAGACTGCTTACATTATTTTAACTTTTCTCTGATTTGATTAAAAACTAATTTTATTTTAATAGAATTGAGTGTACAATGTGAAAATGATGTTTATCTTTTAATAAATAATAAAATTTTGTTACTGATCTGAATTATGTATTAGCCAGTAAACATTTTGTTTCATGACTAAGCCAAGGGAAATCAAGTAGTTAAGATTTAGTTGCTGTCTTTTCAGTGTTCTATTTACTTGAGTCTTAAGAGGAAATGTCTGTATTAAGAAGCAGCTAGAAGCCCTGGACATACAGGGAAGGTCTTTTCTCCTTTTTGCAACTTTTGTGTCTGCTTTAAATCGATCATTTGTTTCCTGGGCTAATCCCCAAGCGGGGGTCGTGTCCTCTGGACTTGAAGAATTTTCTTACATAATCCCCGTCTTGTCACCTCAAGCTAGTATTTTCCTTTTGCTTGTTTTTAGGAAAAATACAAAATAAGGAAGAAACAAGGAGGGGGAAAAAGATGATCATCTCACTACTTGTTCAGTTGTCTCCATTTTTATCTCAGACTATGAACGGACATCAGAATGCCCTTATGATATTTTCCACAAAAGGCTCAGTGTTCATGTTTCCACTTGGAGAACCCAAAATAGCACAGAGTAAGCAGTGACATACTGACAGTGCTGTGGTACTAAAAGCACAGCATCTAACTCAGAGCTCCGGGCCACATGGAAAGTTTGCTAAGAAGCCTGTGGAGCAGGCTTTTCTGCTCTCCTTCTGAGTCTGTTACGAAGCTGCAATTTCCATTTCTACAGATGTCCTGAAATTTAAATCAGCACAGGTAAGAAATCAGGCATAGAAATCGCCTCTATTTTTATAGATAAGTCAACGAACAGTCGAAAACTGTGACTCGTGACAATTTTTCAAGGACAAATATAAAAATAATTGAAACCAGGAAATGTGTATCGACCTTTTCCTAAAACATTTACAAGAACAAA